>NW_006921598.1:19223562-19251002 GCF_000298275.1 Orycteropus afer afer
GCCAAATTTTTCCTCAACAGTATGAGAGTGAAATGAACACATTCCCAGACAAATAGAAATTAAGGGAATTTGTAAAAACCAGAACAACCTTATAAGAAATGCTACAGGGAGAACTTTCAATAGAAAACTAGCAACAAAAGACAGTAAATTAAGATCAAGACATATGACAGCATCACCTAGAAACAACTGTAGGAAAAAAAAAATAAAAAACTCTCAAAACTAAAAAAGTTCACAAAAAGGTTAATAGAGAAATAGAGGAGTTTATCTGTAAATGACACCAACAAGAAAGCAAATAAAGGGAGTCAATGGTATAATTACAAAACTTACAAATGGAGAGGAAGTCAGAACAAGGCCTATATAGAAGAGACTGTTCCAAACTTAGGGAGATAAGAATTTGCTACAGGGTAACCAAAAAGAAAATTAATAAGCCATCTTACCAAAAGAAGAAAGAAGAAAATCATAAGTACTTAGTAAACACAAAATCAAAAACGATAAAGAAAAGGAAAAGAAAACTCAGTAACAAAATGAACTCACAACAGAAAAAATATTTGGAACAAAGAAATTACCAATAACACAACAAACACAAAAGACAGCAATTAGTTCATAACTATCATTAAGCAGGAGCTCTGTTGTCATAGTGCCTAAGGCATTTGACTTCTAACCAGAAGGCTGGTGTTTCAAACCCATCAGCCACTCCTCGGAAGGAAGACTGGGCAATCTACTTCCATACAAATACTGCTTCAAAAACCCAAGGAGGGGTTGCTATGAGTTGGGACTGACTCAACAGCAGTGAGGTTTTTTTTTTTTTTTTCCCTTATCATTAATTATACTTAATGTGAATGGAGAAAGAGAGTTGCAGATTGGGAAAAAAAAGATCCATCAATATGCTGCTTATAAGAGAACCACCTTAGACACAAAGATAAAAGTATATTAAAAATCAAGGGATGGAAAAAATATATCAAGCTAATGACAACAAAAAGAGAGAAGTGGCAAAATTAATTTCTGATAAAGTAGACTTCAAGGTAAAAACAAGCATAAGGAACCAGGAAGAACATTATATAATGTTAAAACGGTTAGTTGACCAAAAGGACATTGCCATAATAAATACCTATGCACCCAATGAAAGAGCTCCAAAATACATAAGGAAACATTAAGTGAATTTGAAAGGAAAAACAGGCAATTCTACAGTAGTAGTAGAAGAATTTAACACACCACTTTCAATGAAAGATAGAACTAGAAATAAAATCAACAAAAATACAGTAGATCTTAACATCACAATCAACCAACTTGACCTCATGAATCTACTAGACATAGATTCCACCATGGAGCTGATTACAACTCCCATCATGGGCAATGACTGTATCCAGCTTCCCACTCAAAACCAAACCCAGCCAAGTTGATGCAAAACACACAATCTTAACTACCACAGCCCCATACTCCACCCAACAAAAGCATCATACACATTCTTTTCCAGTGAACATGGATCATTCTCCAGAATAGACCATATCTTAGGCCGCAAAACAAGCCTCAATAAATGTGAAAACATAAAAATACTACAAAGCATCTTCTTGGATCACAATGCTATAAAGCTTGTTGTTGTTGTTGTTGTTATGTGCCGTCGAGTCGGACCCGACTCATAGCGGCCCCTCCTTGGGTTTCCAAGGCAGTATCACTATGGAAGTAGATTGCCCCATCTTCCTTCCAAGAAGTGGCTGGTGGATTTGAACTGCTAGGCTTCTGGTTAGCAGTCAAGTGCCTTACACACTATGCTACCAGAGCTCCTATGCTATAAAGCTAGAAATCAATAATAAGGAGACCAAGGGGGGAAAAAAAAGTCAAGTACATGGAAACTGAATAAAACACTGCTCAAGAACTACTTTGTAACAGAAAAAATAAAGAGTGAAATAATAATAACAATAACAATAATAATAAGAGTAATAATAATAATAATATTAAATCCTAGAAATAAACTAGAATGAAAACAAAACATACCAAAACCTTTGGGACACAGTGAAAGCAGTACTCAGAGGTCAATTTACAGCAGCTAATACACACATCAAAAAATAAGAAAGAATCAAAATCAAAACCTTAATGCAACAACTCCAACAATTAGAAAAGGAAAAACAAAAGAAACCAACAGTCTCCAGAAGAAGGAGATAATAAAGGTCAGTGCAGAAATAAATAAAGCACAAAACAAACAACAAATAGAAAAAAATCATTGAGACTAGAAGCTGGTCCTTCAAAAAGATTAACAAAATCAACACAAAACTAGCAAATTTAACTAAGGAAAAGAAAGAGAAGATTCAAATAACATGAATAATGAAGGAAATCAGGAACATCACAACAGAACCAACTAAACTAAAAAGGATAATACCAGAATACTTTGAAGAACTGTTGGTGTTAGGTGCTGTCAAGTTGTCTCTGACTCATAGTGATCTTATGTACAACAAACCGAAACAATGCTCGGTTCTCTGCTAGTCTCATGATCCTTGCCATACCAGAGCTCATCGTTGCAGTTACTGAGTCAATCCATCTTGTTGAGGGCCTTCTCTTTTTTCTTTGACCCTCCACTTTATCACATATGATATCCTTTTCCAGAGAATGGTCCCTTCTGACAACATGACCAAAGTAGGTTACATGAAGTCTGGCCATTCTCGTTTCCAAGGAGCATTCCAACTGTACTTCTTCCGGCACAGATTTGTTAGTTTTTTTAGCAGTCTGTGGTACTTTCAACATTCTTTGCCAACACCACAACTCAAAAGCATCAACTCTTTTACAGTCTTTCTTATTCATTATCCAGCTCTCACGTACATACGAGGTGATGGAAAAGTATCATGGCTTGGATTAGGCACACCTTAGTCTTCAAGGAGACATCTTTGCTCTTCAGTACTTGAAACAGGTCTTTTGCTGCAGATTTGCTCAATGTGATATGTTGTCTGATGTCCTGACTCCTGCTTCCACTGGTGTTGATTGTAGAATCAAGTATATAAAGTCTTTGACAACTTCAGTCCTTTCTCCATCTGTTGTGATTCTGCTTATTGGTTCGGTTGTGAGGGTTTTTGTTTTCTTTATAATGAGGTATAATCCATATTCCAGAATGTAGTCTTTAATCTTCATCAGTAAATACTTCAAGTCATCCTCTTTCAGCAAGTTGTGTCATCTGCATATCATAGGTTGTTAATGAGTTTTCCTTCACTCCTGATGCCAAGTTATTTTTCATATAGTCCAGCTTCTCAGATTATTTGCCCAGCATACAGATTGAATAAGCATGGTGAAAGGATACAACCCTGACACGTTTCCTTCCTGATTTTAAACCATGAAGTATCCCTTTCTTCTGTTCAAATGACAGCCTCCTGGTCTATGTACAGGTTCCTCATCAGTGCAGTTAAGTGTTCTGGAATTCCCATTCTTTTCAATGTTATCCATAATTTGTTATGATCCACACAATCGAATGCTTTTGCATAGTCAATAAAACAGAAATCAACATATTTCTGGTATTCTTTGCTTTCAGCCAAGATCCATCTGACATCAGAAATGATATTCCTTGTTCCACATCCTTGTTTGAATCCTGCTTGCATTTTTGGAAGTTCCCTGTAAATATACTTCTGAAACCAATTTTGAATTATCTTCAGCAAGATTTTATTTGTGTGTGATATTAATGATATTGTTCGATAATTTCCACATTCTATTGGATCCCCTCTCTTTAGAATGGGCACAAATATTGATCTCTTCCAATCAGTTGGCCAGGTAGCTATCTTCCAAATTACTTAGCATAGATGAGTAAGTGTCTCCAATGTGGCACCCATTTGTTGAAACATCTCAATGAGTATATTCCATTAATTTCTGGAACCTTGGTTTTGGCCAGTTCCTTCAATGAAATTTGGACTTCTTCCTTCAATACCATTGGTTCTTGATTATATGCTACCATGTGAAATAGTTGAACATCAATCAATTCTTTTTGGGCAGTGACTCTGTGTATTCCTTCCATCTTCTTTTCACGCTTCCTACACCATTCATAGGGAGCTCTGGTAGCGTAGTGGCTAAGGCACTTGACTGCTAACCAGAAGGCTGGCAGTTCAAACTCACCAGCTACTCCCCGGAAGGAAGATGGGGCAATCTACTTCCGTAGTGATACTGCCCTGGAAACCCAAGGAGGGGTCGCTATGGGTCGAGTCTGACTCAACAGCACATAACAACAACAACAACAACAACACACCATTCATAAGATAATCATATTATAGATAAGTTTGGCTGATGATATTCCTACATACACATTTATATGTGCTATAAAAATTATCCATATGCATTATAGAGCTAACAGGGAACAAGGTTGAGGTAGCTTCTTAGCCACAACAAAGCACCTTGAAGGAGTGAGTTACCGGGTCTTCAGCCTTGGAACTATGGTCTCATGCGACATCAAGCTTAATTGACACACCATAGTACACAAAACATTGATCTACATCCTACTTTGGTGAGTTGCTACTGAGGTCTTAAAAGCTTATGAGTAGTCATCTAAGATGCAACTATTGGTCTTTCCTTGTATGGATCAAAGAAGAGTGAAGAAAATTAAAGACATATGTCAAACAATTAGTTAAAGGGACTAATGAACCATGGGAACTTCAGCCTACAGGACCTTGAGACCAGAATAATTAGATATTTCTGTAGCCTGGCTACCACTGTCAACCATTCATAAAGGGATCCAAATTGGATATACTTTATAAAGTGGGAAGAAAAATGTGAAACAAAATTCAAAAACATAAAAATGACCAAAATTACTGGTTGGATAGTGACTAGTCCCCTGAGACTATGACCCTGGGTTATTCTTTGGCCAGGGAATTGGACTCACTCCTGTGGATTATCTCTCAGCCAAACAATAGACAGAACTACTAGCTGAATACCTACCCCGGGGAGATTCACACCTTACGAACTGTCAACCATAAGAGACTGGAAGGCCAGCATTTGCACAGGGAGAAAAAGAGACAGACAGGAATGAATATTTAAGACAAACATGGCATAGGGTAACCACAGGGAGGAGGTGAGAGGAGAGCTATTTAATTGTATTGATTGTAATTGGTGCCACGAAACAAGGTGTGTATGGGCTGTTGAGTGTAAAATGAATGTGCTTTGTAAATTTGTATCCAAATCTCAATAAACAATTAAAATAAATAAAAATAAAGACATGAGATCTAATGAAGTTACCCATGGAGTGAGTGTAGATAGAACCTGAGACCTGGTAGAGAAAAGGAAGAAAGGAGTGGGAGAGGAGGTTCATGAAGATCAGTTGATGATGGGGAAGAAAGCCAGTAGAGTTTACATTGAAAGGTGGGGGGAGAAAATATTGCAAGGAGGAGAGAGTGACCAATTGTATAAATATGGTCGGAGCACCCAATAAAATGAGGACCACTAATTGACCACTGGATTTCTTAAGATGCATGTATGTGATTGCTACATTTAACTGAATTGCTTCCATTTGGAAAAAAAAAAAACTGGATTTCTTAAGATGCATGTATGTGATTGCTACATTTAACTGAATTGCTTCCATTTGAAAAAAAAAAAAGCCTATTTGTGAGTAAGTTCAAGGGAGAATGGGAAGGGAAGTAGGGGAAAGAGAGTTCATAGTAAACGCCTTAGAAAAGTTTTGCTATGAGAGAGCACAAGAAGAGTGAATTTGAGAGGAAATTAGGGTCAAGGAAGTTCTAGTGGCATAGTGGTTAAAGCATTGGCTGTTAACCAAAAGCTTGGTGCTTCAAATCCAGCAGCCATTCTGTGGTAGAAAGATGAGGCAGTCTGCTTGCCTAAAGATTGTCAGCTTTGGAAACCCTATGGGGCAGTTCTAATCTGTTTTATAGGGTCGCTTTGAGTTTGGATCGACTTAATGATAGTGGGTTTTTTTTTTTTTTTTTTGGTAGGGTCAAAAAGGGCCTTTGAAGATGGCAGATTTTATATAGTATGCTAAGTGCTTATGGAAATGATTCAGGAAAGAGAAAGGAGCTCAAATTGTAGCAGATACAGAGGACATTTGGAGAAGCCAAGTCTTTAAGAGTAGAAAGAGAAATGGAATCTTGAGTACAAGCTGAAGATTAACTTTAGGCAGAAGAAGGAGTTGTTTATCAAATATTAGGAGCCATGGTAGCACAGTGGCTAAAGCACTTTGCTTCTAAACAAAAGGTTGGTGGTTTGAACCTAACTATACCAAGAAGAAAGTTGTGGCAATTTACTTCTGTAAAGATTTATAGCCTGGGAAACCCTATGGGAGTGGGAATCGACTCAACGGTAGTGAGTTTAGTTTGCTTTTTGATATCAACTTTTCATTTAAGCCAAGTAATCTCTCTTTTAGGCAGATCTGAGATGTATTTATTCCCTAAAGCATACTTTCCTAATTGTTCATTCAGGTATTTATTATGGTATCTACACAGCCTGTGAATAAAAGCACAATACAGTACTTGGCAAACTTTCAAACCTATGACAAATTCCCTTGAATCACCAAATATTACCTTATTTGCAAAAATCAAAATCTAAAATGAAATCTATTCCATCCAACTGAGCCCTCTAGACAGCTCTTTAATATTCAGTATAACTTTATTCATACTCAGTGCACTTTTCCATTTTACAATTGTCCTCTATCTGAATGTGTTACTGAACTGAAGGGAAAATCTATTGTGAAACATAAAACAGATTGGAGTGTTTTGTGCAAAGCCCCAGGCTCTGAGTACTCACTGTGTGGCCTTAGCCCTGCAACCCTGGAAACAAAGTGAACAGGGAGTTCTGCCCTTGGGCACAAGCAGTGCTGCTTCAGAAGCATGCAGTTATTGTCAGATTTTTTTTTTTTTTTTTTAGTGAGCACACTCTTGAAAATGAAGGTTACTTGGTACTTTATACTTTATACTTATATACTTTATACTTATTACTTCCTTAGCCTAGGAAAATAAATTGGAAGCAAAATAAAATAAAACAACAGAATAGTGTTTTAATCTATAAAATAGGTTGACATTGCATGCACCACCTGGTTATTTTTGTTAGAATTTAATAAGGTGGTCATCTAGAATGATAATTTGCTTCAGAAATTTTATCAGCATATGATGATTTATTTGACGTGTCTCTCTTAAACACCCAAGCACATTTTCCCTATTATTAAAAGAAGGGTGAGTCAAAGTGATACTTGGTTGTTCTTTATTTTACTCTCACCACCTCTATTCCTGAAGCTGATGAGTGTGTCATCACACAAGTTTAGGCTGTCTCTAGTTGCTGTCATGGGGACTGAAGGCAAATGTAAGAGGGGATATTTAACAAGTCCCAACCACTTCTTCTTTGTATAAATGGCCAAAATTGCTTTTGGATGTGATGGCTGTGACCATCTTAACAAGCGCTCAGTGAGAAATGCATCCATTCTGCCACCCACTGCACAGGGGTCTTAGATGATGCTGTTTACATTGGCCGAGAGTAGCTAAAGAGATTTTCAGGACTTCTCTGCTCCTATCATGATCAGACCATCATTGAAATACTGAAAACTGCTTATTTGACTTAGTCAATTACCAACAGAAAATTCAGAGAGTGCAGATTTATTAAAAGAAAATAAAAGCAGCCTAAGATTTTAGGATCTCAAAATGACTTACTGCATTTATTTGTGACTACTTCACCCTGAAGACAACCCTAAAGTGATGTGAATAGTTAATGTGAACACTATCTCTCAAATATGCCAATCCTCTTTCTTCATAATCATTATCGCTATTGGAATTATCTTGGTGGTTATAGCAGTGGATCATGCCTGACCTATTTTCAAAAACTATTAGCCATACATGTAGTTGCAAGCTTGAATATCTCTACTAAATGTCCTTATATGTATTCACATGCATTCCAAATATGATTATATTGTTGTTGTTGTTATATGCCGTCAAGTCCGATCCTACTCATAGTGACCCCTCCTTGGATTTCTGAGGCAGTATCACTACAGAAGTAGATTGCCCCATCTTCCTTCCAAGGAGATGATTATATAGTAAAAAAAAAAGAAGAAAGATTGTCTTATTGACATGATGGAAGGGAAAAGGATCTAATGTTTATTTATTGAGCAGCTACAAGATTATGCCTATTATTTTATATACAATATTTCATTTCATTTCCTTAAATATTTATTCATTATCAATACATATTAATCATCTATCATATGCTAGACATTAGTATCATATGCGATGCATCAGTAAGCAAATGGACATGCTATCTTCCCACTCAGAGCATACAGTGTAGTGAAAGAGACAATGATGATAAAATAATAGAATTTATTTATTATGAGTTTATAGCCATTGCACTAGGCACTGACTTTATCACCACTTCACAGATAAGGGAATTAGGGGTGATAGAGGTGAAGTAACTTGCATTAAAATTTGAACATGGATCTTTCTGTCCTCTCTGGGGACAGTTTGAATCCCAGTTTTGCTAGTTACTAACTATATGATCTTAAGAGAGTTTCTTCATCATCCTGAGTTTCCTGATGTGACAAATGGGGGCAATATGATACTTTCCAGCCTTACCCTTTCACATGGTTATATCTTTCCACTCCTTCAAATCTCAGCTTAGATATCATTTGTCAGAAAAGGCTTCCTGCCACCCTTATCCTTCCCCAACAAACTTCTTTGAGTGAATGCATACTTGTAGTGCCTTTGTGGCACTCCCATCTTGTGATATTAATTCACTGTTTACTTGGTTGTTAAACAAATAACCTGTGTATCATAGGTTTTTGCAACCCCCACATATTATTTTCATAAATGAGCTATACATTTTTTTTCATGTTGCTGACTTCAATTTTTTTCTTTCCAATGGATTTAATGTTACCACCTTTTGCTCCCAATTATCTGAAAGTTGCTGGCCTGCAGAGTTTCTCATTCTTACGGAAAGATTGTTCCCTTTCATGAATTTGACAATCCAGATGAAACCCGTCTTGAAATCTGAGATTCTTTTTTCATTGGCCAGAAACTTTACTTTGACTTGAATTGAGACAGTAGAGACAGTTTGATTTTATCCCCTTTGAGAAATAATCCACTCCTTCAAGTCATTATCCAACTAAGGCCATTTTGTTTTGGGCCCATGACGTGTGTGTTTCTGCAGATTCGTTTTCTCTAATTCCTTTTTCTCCTGTCTCCATTCATGAATGGACAACTCTCCAACTTCTAACCCTCACTGCAGCTCTTTTCCTAGTTTCTTCTTCACTTGCAGTTTGCAAAACTTTCAGTTTGAAGTCAACAGCGTAGGATATACATTTAATTCCTGACAAGATCCTAAAGGATTCTAAGATTTAGATTTATAAATTGAAAAAAATGTGCACAATGTAATAAATAACTGGCTGGTTCTAGTAAAGAGATTGCAAACATGAAATGTGAAGTGTACAAAAGCAAGGGTCTTTTTATGTTTGCAAGTATATGACTAAGGTGACTCATGATCATTGATCAAAAACATGGGTGATAATAAAATATAAGCCATGACATAAGCAGATCTAATATAGCCTAATGGTTTTACTTAGGTGATTTGTTAAGGTTTTCACATTCAACTGTTGAGCCAAGAGTAATCATGTATCTATTTTGCTTTGTTTACTTCCCTACTTAAAAGCCACATTCAGAAGACAATTATGATAATTATCTCCATGCAGATTGAAGCAAGTTTCCTATTGATAGCTACTCAATGACATTTATGCCAGTGCAAGCTTTTCTTTGTTTACACTTCCATTTGAGACACATGATTCATGGATAGGCTTCATTCAGTAGGTTCATGGTTTCAATTGACAACTCAAAAGTGACAAGGATATAATTATCAACTTAAATAAATAGAAACAAATGCACAGTTCCAATTGTTTATTTTCATTATCAGGGTACTCCAAAACATGATCTATGACTTCTTAACCATGACATATAACTTTGTTATACAAATATGATCAGAAATAACATTTTCAGACTATTGAATAAGGGTGAATGAGGCTAAAATTCACTTTTGGAAATGTCAGAAGTTCGTCGTATGCATGGGCACACTATGCCAAATTTTTACATAATCTTATTGCCACACATTATATGTGTGTGCATGTTATTTATGTAGGCACACTATTTATGAAAAAAAAAATGAGTATTTTCCTTAGGTCAAAAAGATTAAGAGTGTGGGCTGAAGAGCAACTCAGTGTTATCAGGTTTTGCAGTATACAGGTTTAAGTTCAACACATCATCTACTACATTCCCAAAATGCCACATCATATTTATTCTGTGATATTTCTGAGGATAAAAGAGTGGTTTTGTTTTATTTTATTGCAGTACTTGGTAAGACGGCCTTTTAGTGAAAGCTTAGTAAAAGGTATGTAACTAGCATGAAGCCAAAGCAGTGCTAGAGAGGAAAGGCAGGGCTGCCATTGGTAGGCAGGACTTTACAGGGAAGTGCAAAGAGCTCTCCATTTCTGCCCAGAGCTTCACACCTACTGGCACATTTACTCAACACCTCAGTCTGCAGACTGATATATTTTTGATGAGGGAAAAGTTAGGGAAATCCTGGAGAGTCAAAACAGACAGAAGACACAGCTCTTCTATCCTGAATCAATGGGACCATTTGGGCCATAGCTTTGCCTTCCTGCTACCAGGGTCCAATCTGGTGCAAATCAATATTTGCTGATGCATAATTTCATGGAGGAGGCTTGTGTTTTCTATAGCAAGGTTGTCTTTTAATAAGATGACCAAGCACGACTTTATAAGGCAAACAAATGAAATAAAACCTTCCAGACTACTACTGGAAATGTTCCTTTTCTTTTCTTTTTTTTTATACTCCAATACAGACCTTTCAGTGAAAAGGTCTGACAGTTTTATGCATTTCTTCCTGTTTAGCGTGGCAGTGAGAGATGGAATTTGGGCTTGTTCTGTCTGAGTTAAGGCCCTCTGTGACCTATTGAAGTCACTTTCTCAAAATAATGACAGATTTAAATAATAAGCTTTCAAAAAATCATTCTAAATTAGAACTTTATAGCATTTTTTTTCTGTTCACCTGTGATTTCTTTAAAGTTAGAGATTATAAAAATGCAAAATTATTAAACTCTGACTACTATGCTATTCAGTATATGGATTATCCTAGAGCTATATAAAGATGTATTACAGCATATGTGAGATTATATTGAGAAAGGAGGTGCATAGCATATCTAACAAAATTAAAACTCACTGCTGCCAAGTCGATTTCAAATCATAGATATCCCTCCATGGGTTTCCAAGGCAGTATCACTATGGATGTAGATTGCCCAACCTTTCTTCTGAGGAGCGGCTCATGGATTTGAACTGCCAGCCTCTGGTTAGCAGTCAAATGCCTTAGGCACTACACCACCAGAGGAATTAGGGTCATTTAAGGATAAGATTGGGAGCTCTGGTAGCATAGTGCATAAGGCACTTGACTGCTAACCAGAAGGCTGGCAGTTCAAACCCACCAGCCACTCCTCGGAAGGAAGGTTGGGCAATCTACTTCCGTAGTGATACCGCCTCAGAAACCGAAGGAGGGCTCGCTATGAGTCAGGTCTGACTCGACGGCACATAACAACAACAAGGATAGGTTTAAATGTTATTTTTACTACTCAGCTGAAGAGAGAATTAGATAAGAATTTTTTAGAGTTGCTGTAGCATCCCTATATATGAGAGAAACCTAGGGGTATTCAGTCAGTATGATCAATACTTACTGAAAGGACAACTCTCCACCCAATTTTAGAGTTAGGTCTTCCATTTGAGAGATGAGTGTGAGATCCAGGCACAGGATGTAGCCGGGAGGAGGGAAAGAGGAGTTGTCTGTGATGTTGGCAGAGAAGCCCTGGGTAATTTCAGCCTAAAAGGTGTCCCTAGGTTGATGAATTTTCCCTAAAAATCAATTCGGAGCACAAGGCCCTAGAAAGAATGTCAATTTCAAGTTATGAGTAAGTTAGGAAAAACTATGAATACTTTATAAATACACTCATTCCCTCAGCTTACTAAAGTTGTGTTTGACTTTTAGTTTGTGAAATGTGATGTGCATGTCAGTTTAGAACTGGCATTTATAAAGTAGGCATCAGTTTCTCACAGTTTTGTGTGTGTTTTGCTTATGAGTATGCCAGTGTGTGTTGGTTCCATTTTTTGTTGTTTTGAGTCAAAGGATTGATTTTAACTGTAAAAAGCATAAACTCTGAGCTTGTATATATTAGTGTTAAATCTCTTTAATAAATTTCCATTATACATAGCCCGTCCTATTATGATCTGACCACCTATCACTCCACTGAAATTGCTCTTTTCAAGGTTCCCAAATTTCTTCATGTGGCAACACATCCAACAGTTTCCTCTTTCTCTTCATCATACTCTTTAATGCAACAGCATTTTATTACCTCTCTTTCTTCTAGATACACTTTCTCTACTTGGATTGTGTGACACTATGCACTCCTGGCCTTTTTTTTTTCCCTCCTTAATATCAGTTTTTCACCTTTTAATTATGTCTCCCTCTTTCTCACCATTAAATGTGAGAATGATCCAATGAGTTTATCCAATCCAATAACTTTAATATTACCTTTGTATTGATGAACTCTGGGGTGGTACAAACAGTTAATGTGCTCCAAAAGTTTGGGGATTTGAGTCCACCTAGAGGTAACTTGGGAGCTCTGGTGGCATAGTGCCTACGGCATTTATTTGACTGCTAACCAGAAGGCTGACAGTTCAAACCTACCAGCCACTCCTCAGAAGGAAAGGTGGGCAATCTACTTCCATAGTGATACTGCCTCAGAAACCCTAGAAGGGGTTGCTATGAGTTGGATCTGACTCAAAGGCAGTGAGTTTGGTTGTTTTTGATAAGTGCCTTGGAAGATAGCCCTGACAATTGACTTCTGAAAAATCAGCCATTGGAAACCCTATGGAATACAGTACTACTCTGACACACAGAAGGCTTTATGAATTGGAATCAATCTGAGAATGACTAGAAAGAGGGAAAAAAATGCACTGATGACTCCCAGATAAGTATCTCTTGACTTTTACATTGTGCTCCAAATTCTTATATCCTTGACATCTTCATTGTAGAATCCATTTAGAATCTCAAACTCTTCTCAGCAGCATATTTTTATTGTTGCTGTTACTGTGCTTTGGGTCCAAATTTACAAAGCAAATTTGATTTACATTCAATAGTTCATGCAAACACCATTCCAGACATAAAAAATTCTCCTCTCCCCTCCCTATAACTACCCTCTCCCTGTGCCTTTCTTAACTATGCATTCTGCCCATCTAGCTTTCCCACTGTGTAAATGTTGCCCCTCTGGTGTCTCATGGCTGATGGATCTAAGAAGTGCATCTCCTTAGAGTAGGTGGGTGCATTGCTCTGGGGTAGGTGCTCTGGATATAGGTCTTGCTACCATTGAGCTGAGAGCCAATTCATGGAAGTGAGTCCATTTCTAGGCCTGAAGGGTAACTCAGGGCCATAGTTTTGGGAGGTCCACCAGTGTCTATGCGATCAGTGATTCTGGTCATTTTTGTGTTTTTGAATTTGTTCCACATTTTTCCTCCAACTCTGTCTAGGATCTCTAGTTTTGATCCCTTTCCAAGCAGTCGACATTGGTCACCAGGCACCATGTAGTTTTTCTGGTCTTGGGGTCATGAATGAAAGCTGAGGTCCTCATGGTCCATCTTATCCTTCTTTCTAGATGCCTTTGATTTTCTTCACTCTTCTTTACTTCAGACAAGAGGAGACCAGTGATGACATTGGGGAAAGGAAGGACACTGAAATATGCACATAAGATATAAACAACAGAGGCAAATACTGTATGCACAATACTGCTCTACCACTAGCACCAAACACCGGGCTACAGATAAATGCACAGACAGGTAAGAAGTTCAGATCAAGGTACAGGAACAGGAATATACCCTAGACCACGGATGGATTTGGCTGAATATAACCTTATATATGCACTTGTGCTACAAAATCAGCCACTTACATTATAGAAGCAACAGAAGGCAGAGCTGGAGACTTCTCAGAGACGATCAAATACCTCGAGAGAGAATCACTCGGCCTGTGGGCTCATGACCATAGTCTTGGGAGACATCATGCTCAATTGGCATAACACAGTACTTAATAATCTTGCTCTATAACCTACTTTGGTGAGTAGTAACTGGGGTCTTAAAGGCTTTTAAGCAGCAATATTTTTAACCTGCCCAAAGTCTATTTCTCCCCTAGTCCTATCCATCATAGTAAATGCCACCATCCATGCAGTTGGTATTTTAAAACCTGGATGCTGTTGTTGTTATGTGCTGTTGAGTCGGACCCGACTCATAGCGACCCCTCTTTGGGTTTCTGAGGCAGTGTGACTATGGAAGTAGATTGCCCAACCATCCTTCTGAGGAGTGGCTGGTAGGTTTGAAATGCCAGCCCTCTGGTTAGCAGTCAAATGCCTTAGGCAGTACACTACCAGAGCTCCTAAAACCTGTATATTATCTATGATTCCTCCTTTTCTCTTCATCATTTTATAGCAGTATCACTGGGGGTTCTTTGCTTACCAGGATATCAACCTATGTTTTACCTCATACTTTGGAGGCAGATTATAACTACAGGCCTTTTATCTGTGCCTTTTCCATACCATCCCAGTCATGAGGTAGATTCAGATTAAGAAACCCAGATCAGTCCATAAAGTGATGCAATTTTCCCCTGTCTCTCTCTGCAAAATGCACAGAGGTTCTGAGGCTATCCTTTCACTGGGAGTATAAATGGCCTTGAGCTGTTACAGTGGAAAGAAACAGGAATGAGGGAAGAAAGCTCTCATTTATTCCTTGTCAATGCTCCTTCTTTCCTGTTGCCCCTCTCCTCTGTGCTATTGGGCCCTTTTTAGAAAGGCTGCCCTCTACACAGATAGCAGTCTATTCTTTTGCTCAGTCAAGTACTTAATAGGCTCAACTTTTACAGAAAATTCATTTTTTTTTGTACACTCTGGTATATTTTTAAATTTGACAATATTTGTTGCTACTATGCTCTTTCATATGTTTATACATACAGTCCCTGTTTTGCACAGTACTGTGTTAGCAGAAACTCATGCATATTGAAACTTTTTCTTTGCTTTTTATGTCTCTGAGCAACTGAAGTTTGATCTAATTCAAGAATCTCATACTTCACTGGGAAATTGTTACCATCAGACATAAACTCCCTTAACTTCTCATCTCTAACCAATGCATTCTTGCACCCATCTTCCATGAAGGGAAGTATCCCTCTACTCCCACAGGCAGCAGGTCTACCTCCACCCTGCATCCTACTTTCTCTCAACTTCTTGAAGATTTAGAGAAAGGAGAAGAGTCAAGAACAATAGAAATTTCAACCAAGGAAAAATGCATTAATATTTCAAAACATTTAACATAGTCATTGGTTTACTACTTTTATATAAACTGTGCATGGCAGTTGGTAGGTCTCCTCTTTCTTAGTTTTTGAAACATTAGTCTTTTGTGCTTTGCTTCCTTCCTCAGGCCATTTTGTTTTGTTTTGTTTTCTTTGCTGGTTCCTTCTCTGACTTCCTCATGTTGGATTAATTCAGAATTTGGCCTCAGTTTGCCATTTTTTCCATCTTTAACCTTTGTCCTTTAGTGCTTTCGCAGTCTCCACGTATGTGAGCACTTTTGTGCTGATAACTGCAATATTCCCATCGATACCCACATCTCTCTGCTGAACTCCTTAATCTAATGCCCAAATATGTACCAGACATTGCCCCTTGAATGTGTCTGAGGTTGTCCAACTTAACAGATACAAAACAGAATCCTTGACTTTTTTGCTTCCATGTCCATCTTCTTAAACCCTTGCTCTTGCTTATTTGTATAAAAGGCCCAGTGTTTCACAGTTACTCCAGACAACAATTGAGGCGTCTTTCCTTTCTGATAAACCAGATATCATGTGTTAGCAAGTCTCATTGATTTTGCCTTGAAAATATATCTGAAACTTCCCCTTTCACTTTATATTCACTGTCACCCTCTTAGTGTAGTTTCCACCATCTCTTGCCCTGAACAACATAACAGTCTCTGTTTTTTTCTTTTTTCACTCTTGCCCTTCACTCCACAGCCTAACAGCTGTCCCCATCCTCTTTCAAATAGCAGCAGTAGGGATCTTCTCTATCATAATCAGGTAATACTTTCCCCCTGCTTAAAATCATGCTATGCTTCCCCCTTAGATTAACCTGAAATATGAACTTCCTTTCATGGCCTGGAATGTCTTTCATCACCTTGTTTATTGGCCTGTCCTGCATCATTGTCACAATCACCGCCATGCTTGAGCCCATCATTGCAACCACTGTGTCAATCCATCTTCTTGAGAGTCTTCCCCTTTTTCACTGACCCTCTACTTTACTAAGCAAGATATCCTTCTCCAGGGAGTGATTCCTTCTGACCACATGACCAAAGTAGATGAGATGAAGTCTGTCATTCTTGCTTCCAAGGAGCATTCTGGCTGCACTTCTTCAGGGACAGATTTGTTGGTTCTTCAGGAAGTCCATGGTATTTTCAGTATTCATCAATAACACTGCAATTCAAAGATATCAACTCTTCTTTGGTGTTCCTTATTTATTGTACAGCTTTCACATGCATATGGAGTGATTAAAAATACCACGGCTTGGTTTAGGCACATGTTAGTCTTCAAAGTGACATCTTTGTTCTTCAGCACTCCAGAGAGGTCTTTTGCAACAGGTTTGCCCAGTGCGGTATAACATCTGATTCTTGATTGTTGCTTCCATGAGTGTTGGTTTTGGATCCAAGTAAAATGAAATCCTTGATTTCATTTGGTTAAATTGAATAGTAAAGTTTAATAACAATGACTTATAGAGTGTTAACGTTTCAATCAAACTTATACTTCCTTAAATACATTCGAAGTTGTGTGATCCGATCAAACCCCCAGCTAGGAATGTTGTTGTTGTTATGCGCCGTTGAGTCATTTCTGACTCATAGCAACCCCATGCACAGCAGAACGAAACACCACCCACTCCCGTACCAGCTCCATGATCCTTGCTATATTTGAGCCCATTGTCGCCACCACTGTGTCAATCCATCTTGTTGAAGGTCTTCCACTCCTTCGTCGACCCTCCACCTTACCAAGCATGATATCTTTCTCCATGGAATGGTCCCCTCTGACAAACATGACCAAAGTAGGTGAGACAAAGTCTAGCCATCCTCGCTTCAAATGAGCATCTCGGCTGCACTTCCTCCAGGACAGATCTGTTAGTTCTTTTAGCAGTCCATGGTACTTTCAGCATTCTTCACCAGCACCACAACTCAAAAGCATCAACTCTTCTTCAGTCTTCTTTATTCATTGTTCAGCTCTCACATGCATACGAGGTGATTGGAAATATTATGGCTTGTGTCAGGCACACCTTAGTCCTCAAGGAGACATCCTTGCTCCTCAGCACTTGAAAGAATTCCTTTGCAGCCAACCTGCCCAGTGCTATATGTCATCTAATATCCTGACTGCTGCTTCCATTGGTCTCGATTGTAGAACCAAGCAACGTGAATTCTTTGACAACCTCAATCTTCTCTACATTTATTGTGATGCTGCTCATTGGTCCAGTTGTGAGGATTTTTGTTGTCTTTATATTGAGATGTAATCCATACTGCAGACTGTATTCTTCAATCTTTAGCAGTCAGTGCCTCAAATCATCCTCACTTTCAGCAAGCAAAGTTGTGTTGTCTGCATATCTCAAGTTGTTAATGATTCTTCCTCCAATCCTGATACCACATTTTTCTTCATATAGTCCAGCTTCTCAAATTATTTGCTCAGCATATAGATTGAATAAGTATGGGGAAAGGATACAACCCTGACACACTCCCTTCCTGATTTTAAACCATGCAGTGTCCCCTTGTTCCATTAGAATGACAGCCTCCTGGTCAAAGTACAGGTTCCTCATGAGTACAATCAAGTGTTTGGGGATTCCCTTTCTTCTCAATGTTATCCATAATTTGTCATGATCCACACAATCAAATGCCTTTGCATAGTCAATAAAACACAAGTAAACATCTTTCTGGTATTCTTTGCCTTGAGCCAAGATCCATCTGACAGCAGCTACGATATCCCTTGTTTCACATCCTCTTCTGAATCCAGCTTGCACCTCTGGAAGTTCTCTGTCAATATACTGCTGCAACCATTTTTGAATTATCTTCAGTAAGATCTTACTTGCGTGTGATATTAATGATATTGTTTGATAATTTCCACATTCTGTGGGATCACCTTTCTTTGAAATGGGTACAAATATGCATCTTTTCCAGTCAGTTGGCCAGGTAGCTGTCTTCCAAATCTCTTGGCATAACCGAGTGAATGCCTCTAGTGCGGCATCCGTTTGTTGAAATATCTCAATGGGTATTCCGTCAATTCCCGGAGCTTTGTTCTTCGGCAATTCCTTCATTGCAGCTTCGACTTCCTCCTTCAGTACCATTGGTTCTAGATCATATGCCACCTCCTGAAATGGATGAAGATCGATTAGTTCTTTTGGGTACAGTGACTCTGTGTATTCCTGTCATCTACTTTTGATGTTCCCTGCATCATTCAATGTTTTGCCCCAGCCAGGAATAGCTAGGGTGAAAATGAAAGGGATGAAAAAATACTATAACATTCTAGGAACTCCTTAGAACAGGAACCTTGCCCAACTTTTCTGCGAATAAAGCAAAGTCATAACAATATCTGGCATAGAGTAGGTATTCAATAAATACTTAATAAATGAATGAACTTCTCCATCATAAAAGGAGGGTCATAATATCTAAAACCACAGCTGACACATGAATATTCTGTCTAAATCTCTTTAATAAATGCTCTAATACTTCAGTTTCTGATTTATTTTTAGAACTAGGCTATGGTCCTTTTTGATTCACTTGTTACTTTAAGAGTGACTGAAGGTAGTCATCTAAATTGCTCTTCTCTTTGTCCTTTTTTTTTTTTTTTTTCTTAAAGTGATCAGAATGGTTTGAACAATTTTTGGAAAAAAATCACTGTCGTTTACCAAATTTAAATTGCTATTATATGTGTGGGAGCTCTGGTGGGGTAGTGCCTAAGGCACTTGACTGCTAACCAGAAGGCTGGTGGTTCAAACCCACTAGCCACTGCTCGGAAGGAAGATTGGGCAATTTACTTCCATAGTGATACTGCCTCAGAAACCCAAGGAGGGGTCACTATGAGTCGGGTTCGACTCGATGGCACATAACAACAACAACAACATTTTATGTGTACAAATAAGATATTATGAAATATGTTTAGTTTCTTGTTTGCTTGTTTGTTTGTGTGTTAGAGGAGTTTGATGGAGAGGGAAGGAACTCAGGAGCTTTAGCAAACACAAAACTTTTCCCTCTTTCCTTCATGTTTGCTTCTTAGGGTACTTTATCTAATTCTTTCTTTCTTAGGGCTTCTTTTCCTAGAGTCATGATTACATAGAATGTTCATATTTCACTTATCTATACTTCCCATGAGCTATCAAAGAGAATTACTGTATTAAGAAATTATTGTTGTTTTGTTGTTCGGTGCTGTCAAGTAAAAGTTTTGACTCACAGCAGCCCTAGGTACAACAGAATTAAACACTGCCAGTCTCTTCACCAGCCTCAAAACTGCTGCTGCTGTGCCTGAGCCTGTACATGTGGACACTGTTGAGGATCTTCCCCCTTTTCTGTGATCCTCTAATTTACCAACCATAATACCCTTCTCCAGGAATTGATCTTCTCTTATAGCATGACCAAAGTATAAGAC
Source organism: Orycteropus afer afer (assembly GCF_000298275.1). NCBI lineage: Eukaryota > Metazoa > Chordata > Mammalia > Tubulidentata > Orycteropodidae > Orycteropus > Orycteropus afer. The sequence goes on from NW_006921598.1 coordinate 19,243,258, forward strand.
TTGAAGTCTGGCCATTCTCACTTCTAAGGAACAATTCAGATGCACTTCTTTCAAGACATATTTATTCATTCTTCTAGCAGTCCATGGTATATTCAATATTGTTTACCAATAGCACAATTCAAATGCAACAATTCTTCTGCAGTTTTTATTATTCATTGTCCAGCTTTCACATGTATGTGAAGCTATTGAAAAGACAATTGTTTCGGTCAGGTGCATCTTATTCTTCAGAGTGACATCTTTGCTCTTTAACACTTTAAAGAGGTCTTATCCAGCAGATTTGCCCAATCTGATATGTTTTTTGATTTCTTGACTGCTGCTTATATGGAAATTCATTATAGATCCAAGTAAAATGAAATCCTTGACAACTTCAATCTTTTCTCCATTTATTGTGATGTTGCTAATTTGTCCAGTTGTGAGAATTTTTGTTTTCTTTATGTTGAGGTGTAATCCATTCTGAAGGCTTTGATTTTCATCAGTATATACTTCAAGTCTTCCTCACTTTAACCAAGTAAGGTTGTGTCATATGCCTATCACAGGTTGTTATTGAGTCTTCCTCCAATCCTGATGTGGTTTCTTCTTCAAATAGTCCAGTTTCTCAAAATATTTGCCCAACATATGGACTGAATAATTATGGTGAAAGGATACAACACTGACATGCAACTTTCCTAATTTTAAATCATGTAGTATTCCCTTGTTCTGTTTGAATGACTACCTCTTTGTCTATGTACAGGTTCCTCATGAACACAATTAAGTGTTCTGGAAATCCATTCTTCACAATGTTATCTGTTGTTGTTGTTGTTGTTTTATGTGCCATGGAGTTGGACCTGACTCATAGCAACCCCTCCTTGGGTTTCTGAGGTGGTATCACTATGGAAGTAGGTTGCCCAACCTTCCTTCTGAGGAGTGGCTGGTGGGTTTGAACCACCAGCCTTCTGGTTAGCAGCCTTAGGGACTATGCTACTAGAGCTCCCACAATGTTATCTACAATTTGTTATTATCCACACAATTGAATTTCTTTGCATAGTCAGTAAAACACAAACAAACATCATTCTGGTATACTTTGCTTTTAGCCAATATCCATTTTGTATTAGTAATAATACTCCTCATTCCATGTCCTCTTCTGAATCCAGTTTGAATTTGTGAAAGTTTCCTGTCTATATACTGCTGAAACCATTTTTTGAATAGTTTTCAACAAAATTATACTTCATGTGATATTAATGATATTGTTCAGTAATTTCTGAATTCTAATGGATCACCCTTCTTTGGAATGGACACAAATATAGATCTCTTCTAGCTGGTTGGCCAGGTAGCTGTCTTCCAAATTTAAAAATTAAAATAAGACCATTAGAGCCAAAATATAACCTTTAATATATCCCACCTGAATTTAGAGACCATATAAAGAATAGATTTGACACATTAGCCACCAATGATCAAAGTCCAGACAAATTGGGGGATGGCATCAAGGACATCATACATGAAGAAAGCAAAATATCATTAAAAAGGCAGGAAAGAAGGAAAATACCAAAAGGGACTCAGAAGAGACTCTGAAATTTGGTTTGAATTGAAAGTAACTAAAGCAAATGAAAGAAAAGATGAAGTAAAAGAGTTGAACATAAGATTTCAAGGGTGACTCAAGAAGAAAGTAAAGTATTACAATTAAATGTGCAAAGATCTGGAGTTAGAAAATCAAAAGGCAAGGTAATGCTTGTCATTTCTCAAGCTGGAAGCACTGAAGAAAAATTCAAGCCTCTAGTTGAAATACAATAATAACAGTTGAAATATTGAAGCACCCTATGGGCAAAATTATGAATGATGCAGGAAGCATCAAAGGTTGATGGAAGGAATACACAGTCACTCCGCCCAACATAATTGGTTGATGTTCAACCATTTCAGGAGGTAGCATATGATCAAGATCCAATGGTACTGAAGGAAGAAGTTCAAGCTGCACTGAAGAAATTGGTGAACAACAAGGCTCTAGGAATTGATGGATTAGCCATTGAGATGTTTCAATAAATGGAAGTAATACTGGAAGTGTTTACTCTTTTCTAACAATAAATTTGGAAGAGAGCTGGCCAACTGACTGGAAGAAATTACTAGACATTATGACATTCAAAGAATATAGTTTGATTTCTTAGGAAAACCTATTTTGTATGACAACTGGCCATTCAATTATTCATTAATTTACTCAACAGATTTTTATTGAATAGTAACCATAAGGAGCCCTGGTGGTGCAGTGGTTAAGCACTTGGCTGCTTACTGAAAGGTAGATGGTTCAGACCCACCAGCCTCTGTGGGAGAAAAATCTGATAGTCTTCTTCCTTATAGATGTACAGCCTTAGTGACTCTGTGGGGCAATTCATCTGGCATATAGGGTCACCATAAGTCAGAATACACTCAATGGCAATAGGTTAACAATGCGCTAGTTATTGAGGACACAAAGGTCAACAAAATCAAAGCACCTTCTCAAGAATGTCATGGTCTATTACACCAGCCCTTTTCATCTTCTATTCTACAGGATAAACATCCCTTATACCTTTCGTAATTCTCATGTGTCATTGTTCTAAGTTCTCTTCTTTTGTGGATGAGTTTGAGTTTATGAAATCTCCTCAGAGTGTGGAGTCCAGAGCTGAACACAACTCTAGACATATTGTTTGAGCCAAGCAAAGAGCACAGATGCTTATATCTCATATTCCAGATGCTCTGACACTATCATACCAACAAAAGTTCTCGTGTATGATTCTGTCACATTACACATGAAAGCAATGCTTTCTCTTCATTTACTGAATTAAATTCAAAATCATCATCTGCCTTCAAGTGTCCATACAATATACTTCTTTAATTTATCCATCAATACTCTTTACCTGTCTATTAGCTTGTCATACTGTGGTGACTTGCATGTTGCTATGATGCTGAAAATTGTTCCACTTGTATTTTGTGGGTCACTCATGGTGGTCAGACTTCAGCAAAGTGTCCAGGCTAGAAAATAAGGTCTAGAGACCTACTTCTGAAAAGTACCCGATAAAAACCTTGGGTATCACAACAGAATATTGTGCAGTGTATTGCTGGAAGATGAGTCCCCTGGGTTGGGAAGCACTACACAATAGCCACAGCAATGGGCTCAAACATACCAGTGACTGTGAAGATGGTGCAGAACATTTCATTCTGTTACACATGAGGTCACCATGAGGCAGAGTCAGCTTGACCGGAACCAACAGCTCTGCAATATGAATTCATTTTGTATTTTCCTTACTATATATGTCTGCCATTTTTTTTTCCTTTGCCTAGAATGCTCTCATGGTGTACTGTTTCAAAGCAAAATCTTTTAAAAGAGTCATCTTTGATGCCTTTTTGTTCCTGAAACATTCCCTGTACTGTGCAATATGCCTAGAAGATTGCCTGGGCAGTAGCAGGCACTAGTTCGTTAAACTGTCCAAATAGTTGAAGGCTACTATGGGCTGGATGTAACAGGTGTTGAATAGTGTGCCCTGCATTAGAATATGCATCATGTTTCAACTCATAATCAGTTAATCATAATAACATTGTGAGGATAGATAATTTTTATTAGTATAGAAAATGAAACAAGAGCCTCTGTTGTTTTCTTCTCTGCAATTGCTACATCTTATATTGCCTTAGTTTTATAGGAATTATCGTGCTGTATCATCCTGCTAAGAACAACACTGTTATCTAATACCTGTCCTAAAAACTCCTCTTAGGGAGGCTGCTGTACCATTTAGGAAAATATCCTAATAGATTGTTTTGTGAAAATAAGCTGCAGAAGGAGTCAATGAAAAAAGAATAAACTACTTAAAGAGATTAAGAAGAATTCAGACTTGAGAGGCAAGCAAAAGAGAGATGAGAGGAAGGGAGAACAGCATAGAATGGGAAACTGGAGAAAAATGTCCAAGGAACTTTTGAGAACAGGCATCTCTATTACTCATGATCAAGTTTCTTGACATTGGTTTTCTGATATAGCACAATTCCTCCCATTGCCACAAATCTTCAGTACTACCTGCCACACATATGCCTTATGTGAGGGACATTTCAATTAAAACCAAGGATTATGGACTCTATTTAACATCCGGACAGTGCAGATCAAAAGGATGAGAGTGAGAGAATCCAGCAAGAATGAGTGATCAGAATGAGAGATTACTTTTCAGAAACATAGAATACAAGATTTTAGCTTAAGAACACAAGACCTCTAGGAATTAGCCTCATTTTATAGTAACTCTCAAAGGACAGTGTGACCCCAGCCAACATGTGCATTATATTTACATTTCTACCTCCCAAGTAGACCTGAGGCAACTTGAATGCAGAGACTGTGGTTTTGATTTGGGTGTTCCTCATGTCTAGTCCTCAGATTTCCTCATTGCCTGCTTTATTTTCAATTTCCAATTCCATTCTCAGCAAATTTTGAGTGGTTACTCAAACAGCTATCATATCACTGGAAAATTCTCATTTGCCACAAGTCTCAATTTTAAGGGCATTTTTTCTGAGCCTATTGTTTACACAAATACTCTATGCTTTTTATTAGTAACTGTGAAAAACGCCCAAAAATGCCATTTCCAATCAATTCTGATTTTCTTGGTATTTTACATTACTTAGGTTAATGTCAGTATTATCTCCTCTTATTTCAACCACAGAATTGAGACATATTTTATGTGGAAGTTGACCTGAAATTCCTTTCCCTTTAGACCTTCTAAGAAGTGATAGTAATTTAGGAAAAATAGTAGCAATCGAAGTCTATTTTACAAGTCAAGTGTTTTTCAGGAATGTGCATTTTAGGATTTTATCACAGAATTTTAGGCTCTGTGATATATTTCATTGTGAGCTAAATTTATAAAGATTTAGTTGGAGAATTATTTCACTATCTACTTTCAATAACAGGCTTGCTGTAATACTCTTGGTGACAATTTTGAAGTAGAATTAACTTTTTAATATATTTATCATGACCAGAGATTTTGACAGTAACTCTTGAACCAAAAAGTAAAATATAGTGAAGGCACTAAATTGGTGAAGTCTATTTATGGTAAGACAAATTTATTAATGTTTCTCACTATGAAAGGATGACATTTTCAGTTCATTAATTTTTACCTATTGTCCACACAGAGATAGTTTAAACATTGCATCTACATGCATCATAATTATATTTATATCCTATTTGGAGAATACTGAATGGTAATTAGATGGTCAGAACAGTGGACTATGTATTACAGACACTTAGGTTGTGGCTGTGACACAGCCACCAACTAACTGAGTGAACCTGAGCACCTTTCTAGGTCTGAGTTTTCTTCCTTGTAAACTGAAAGAGGACTTTGTGGTCCCTCTCAGTAGTGACAATATTTATAACAATTATAATTTCTCATGGGAATTAAAGATATCTTCCAAATTTAACAACCCTTAACAGTAAGGAATTCATTTAAAGGAAATAATTTTGGTCAGTTTGATAAAATATTGAAGGAATAAGCCAAGAAGTTTTGCTCATTATAAAGATAAATGTCACTAATTTCAATGACTTATTATTTCCAAGGGGGTCAAATATATATGCTGGACTTTGAATGCTGTGACTAATCAATCCAGCATCTTCAAGGAAAGGCATTTATTTATTTGTTTTCATTTTACATTGACAAACAAGGCTGTAACTCCAAGGAAAACCATAGAGAGAACAAAACAAAGTTCCTATCCAAAGAGGGCCTCATTAACGAGGAACGGTGGAGACATTGTTCTTTGCCTTCTTCTTTGGTCCTTGACCACTCTTTCTCTATGTGGGGGAATTCTTTTTGGTGCTTCACCCCTTTTTATTCCCAAATGTCTTATTATTCTCTTTAGGGTTTAAGAAAAACTATCAAATTTCATTCTGTCTGGCCAATGTGAAGGGAGAGTTTTCCTAGAAAAATTGCCTGAGCAGTTACTACACTGTGGTGTGGTTCCTCTGGAAAAAAATCCTGTTAGAAGATTCCACTGGGAAGAAGCCCATTTCTCAAAGAGAAAAGACTTAAGCAGCCAGTGAATGGATCTCTCAGAAGACTTGTACTTTCCAAAAGTACAAATAGATAAATTCTGACATTTAAGGAAGGAAGTGAAAGGATAACGGATTAGGAATGGAGATACTTTATCTTGAAAGACATAATCTATAATTTAATAAAAAATGTCAGCATGTAAAAAGCTAAAAAGATGTTATAAGTAATGTATCTTGGTTTTCATGTTGTTACCTTCTTTTTCTTTTCTTTTCAAAATTTAATGGAATACCATGTTTATATAAAATATGAACCTTAGTCTTAATTTTTGGATTGAGTATAAGACTATAGAGGAATAGTAGACTTGTTGTTGGGTACTGTAAAGTAAATTCTGACTCATAGCAAACAGATATGACAGAGTAAAATTGTCCTACAGATTTTCCTAGGCTATAATCTTTATGGGAGCAGATTGCCAGGTCTTATCTTTCATGGAGACATTAGGTGAGTTCCAACTGTCAATCGTTCAGTTAGTAGTCCAGTACTTAACTATTTGTGCCACCTAAACAATACACACACACACACACACACATACACACACATACACACACAGTGTCAGTGTTTCCCCTTTATGGTTTTAGATTTCCTGTCTTAAAAATTTTTCTTTTCTCCTTTATTCTAAGGAGACAGAACATGGTAACACACAAAAAATAATGTCAAGATGTTATAATGGAAATGTGACATGCAGGCTACTCAGAATGATATATTTATGCAGAGGCTGTTTACTGGATTTACCAAATCACATCCTATATACTACCATGGACTCAAACCAAGACTCGCCATGACTAACCATCCTGGTGGATCTAATATCAACAGAGCTCTTCTGACTCCTCTTTCATTTTGGAATCATAGAATTCTGAGCAGAAGTTGAGAGAGTAATTCTAAATTTTTAGCTTTGTATTTTGGTAATAGTTTAGATGCAATTGAATTAAAAGATAGCTTTTTAAGTATTTCCATAAAAAATACTTTAAATACCTGGATGTTTTCTTTATGCTTTAAAATTTGTTAAACTGCATGGTTAATCTCCTTTTCATGATCCCTTCCAGAGAAACTAAATGACCAATCTAGTACTTGTCACCTTAACTTTTTTATTGATAAGAATAAGCTTGGTAATAACCCCTGTGAAATTATTTTCAAGACTGAAACATTAACATAAAGGTAGAGGAGACATTAACTTAAGGGTTAAAACCCACTGCCATTGAGTTGATTCTCATTTGTAGTGATCCTGTAGGACAGAGTAGAACTGCCCCACAGGATTTCCAAGGCTGTAAATCTTGGGGGAAGCCAACTTTCTCTACAGAGTGTCAGGTGGATCCCAATTTCTGACCTTTTGGTTAGCAGCCGAGTGCTTTAACCACTATACCACCAGAGCTCCATTAAGCCCAATGTAGTAAAATAATATATCTTTATTTTGTCTTTACCTTTAAAGGCCTTGAAATATTTGAATATCACTTGGTAAAATTCATCTGATTGAGCATATAGCCCAGTAGTTTCCACCTGATATCGTTAGGTGCCATCAAGACAATTGCAAATCATAGTGACCAAATGCTTCTGAGTCCTGCACCATCCTCACAATCGTTGCTATGTTTGACCCTATTGTTGCTGTCTCTGTGTCAGTCTATCTCCTTTTTATTTATTTATTTATTTATTTATTTTTTATTGTGATTTGAGTGAAGATATACAGAGCAAATTCACTTTCCATACAGCAGTTCACATATACTTTGTCTCATGTCA
>NW_006921598.1:19257467-19258580 GCF_000298275.1 Orycteropus afer afer
TAAGTCGTTGGTCTTGCAAAATTCTATCATGCGATCTCCAGTGTTTTTCTATCACCAAGGGCATATTTCCCAAGTACTTGTATCTCTTCTTTGTTTCCAACTTTTGCATTCCAGTCATCAGTGATGATCAACACATCTTCATTGCATGTTTGGTCAATTTCAGACTGCATAAGGAGGTAGAAATCTTTAATTTCCTCATCTTTGGTTTTAGTGGTTAGTGCATAGATTTTAATAATAGTAGTTGTAACTGATATTTCTTTTAGACATATAAATATGATTCTATCACTGACAGCATTGGACTTCAGGACAGATCTTGACACAGTCTTTGTGACGATGAATGCCACACCATTCCTCTTCAATTTGTCATTCCCAACATAGTAGATCATATTGTTGTCTGATACAAAATGGCCAAAATTAGTCCATTTCAGCTCACTAATGCCCAAGATATAGATCTTTATGCAGTCCATTTCATTTTCAACAACTTCCAATTTTCCTAGATTCATACTTCCTACATGTCATGTTCTGCTCATTAAAGGATGCTTACATCTGTTTCTACTCATTTTGAGTTGTGTCATATCAGCTAAAGGAGGTCTTGTAAGCTTTACTCTATCCACATCATTAAGGTCATCTCTACTCTGAAGAGTCAGCTGTTCACTAGTCAAATTTTGAGTGCCTTCTCACCTGATGGGCTCATCTTCCTACACTGTATCGGACAATGTTTAGGGCTGTTCATAAAGTTTTCCAGTAATGTATCAGACAGTGTTTCACTGCTATTCATAAGGATTTTACTGGCCAATTGTTTGAGAAGTGGATGGCCTCTTCCTTCTTCCATGACTGTCTTGGCCTGGAAACTGCTGAAACCTATTCACCATGGGTAAACCTGCTGGCATTTTGCAACACCAGTGGCATAGCCTCCAGCCTCACAGCAACACATAAGCTACCACATGACAAGAAACTGGCAGACAAGGACATCTCCCTTAGTTGTTCCTAATGGCTCTGTGCCTGCCTGCCTTGGGCCTTGGCCTTAGACTGGAGCCACCCCCAAGTGAAGCAGCTCTAGGCCCCAGAACTCCCTACCTCAGCCCCAGAGCATAGACTAGAGCCACCTCCATG
>NW_006921598.1:19258911-19260426 GCF_000298275.1 Orycteropus afer afer
TTTTTTTTTTTCTTCCTAGCTCTATCCCTGGGTTGTTCTCTTGTTCTTGTATGGTTGATTGTACTAACGAGTGCATTCCCTCTTGGTATCACTGTTTAGCACATTTTAGGCTTGTCTATTGTATTGTTTGGTTGAAAGTTGAGCCATGGGAGTTGACTTCAGTTCCCCTGCATAGAAGCGTATCTAAAGGCTACAATCTTGGGAGTTCTACCAGTCTTTGTCAGACCAGTAAGAGTGGTGTTTCTTATGATTCCACATTTCTCCCCCCTCTATCTGAGAACTTTTTGCAAGAGATTTGCCCAGTGCAATTGTCATTTGATATCTTGACTGTTGCATCTACTGGTGTTGACTGTAGAGCCAAGTAATTTGAAATCCTTGGCAACATCAGTCTTTTCTGTGTTTATCATGATGTTGTTTATTGGTCCAGTTGTGAGGATTTTTTCTTTATGTTGAGGTGTAGTCCATATTGGTCTTATATCTTCATCAGTAAGTCCCTTTCACCTTCAGCTATCAGTGCTGTGACATCTGTGCATTGCAGGTTGTTAATGAGTCCTTTTCCAATCCTGATGTTGTGCCCTTCCACATATAGTGAGGATTTCTCGGACCATTTGCTCAGCACATTGATTGAAGTATGGCGAAAGGATTCAACCTTGATGCACACTATTTCTAATTCTAAACTATGCAGTATCCACTTGTTCCATTTGAATGACTGCCTCCTGGTCCATGTACAGGCTCTGCATGAGCACAGCCAAGCATTTGGAATTCCCATTCCTCACAATGCTATCCATAATTTACCATGATCCTTACAGTAAAATGCCCCTCTTAGTCAGAAGGATTATGGGATGACATCAAGAACGTCATCCATGAAGAAAGCAAGAGGTCATTAAAAAGAGGAGAAAGGAAGAAAAGACCAAAATGGATCTCAGAGGAGACTCTGAAAATTTCCATTAAGTGGAGAGTATTTAAAGGAAATGGAAGAAATGACAAGATAAAAGAGCTGGAGAGAAGATTTCAAAGAACATCTTGAGAAGACAAAGCCAATACAAAGACCTGGAGTTAGAAAATCAAAAAGGAAGAACGTGCTCAGCATTTCTCAAGCTGAAAGAACTGAGGAAACCTTTTAGTCTTGAGTTGCAATATTGAAAAATTCTATGGTATTTGAATGATGCAGGAAGTATTAAAAGAAGATGTAGGGAATACACAGAGTCACAGTACCAAAAGCACCTGGTTGATCTTCATCCATTTCAGGAGGTGGCATATGATCAAGAACTAATGGTACTGAAAGAAGAAGTTGAAGCTGCACTAAAGGAACTGGCAAAGAACAAGGCACCAAGAATTGGTGGAATACCCACTGTGATGTTTCAACAAAAGGATACCTCACTGGAGGCACTCACTCAGTTATGCCAAGAGATTTGGAAGACAGCTACTTGGCCAACTGACTGGAAGAGATCCATATTTGTACCCATTCCAAAGAAAGGTGATACAGAATGTGGAAATTATCGAATAATATCATTA
>NW_006921598.1:19262295-19263128 GCF_000298275.1 Orycteropus afer afer
TCAATGTGAAGAAAACAAAAATCTTCACAACTGGACTTATAAGCAGCATCATGATAAATGGAGAAAAGATTGAAGTTGTCATCGACTTCATATTGTTTGTTTCTGTAATCAACACCAATGGAAACAGCAGTCATGACATCAGACAATATATAAAATGGGGCAAATCAGCTGCAAAGGACTTCTTTCAAGTTCTGAGGAGCAAAGATGTCTGCTTGAAGACTAAGGTGTGCCTGACACAAGCCATGGTATTTTCAATTGCCTCATATGCATGTGAGACCTGGACAATGAATAGGGAAGACTGAAGAAAAGTTGATGCTTTTGAGTTGTGGTGCTAGTGAAGAATGCTGAAAGTACTATGGACTGCTAAAAGAACTAACAAATCTGTCCTGGAGAAAGTGCAGCCAGAATGCTCCCTGGAAACGAGAATGGCCAGACTTCATCTCACATACTTTGGTCATGTTGTAAGTAGGGACCATTCCCTGGAGAAGGATGTCATGCTTTGGAAAGTGGATGGTTGATGAAAGAGGGGAAGGCCCTCAACAAGATGGATTGACATGGTGACAGTGGCAATGGGCTCAAGTATAGCAAGAATCATGGAGCTGGCTCAGGACTGGGCAGTGTTTCATTCTGCTGTGCATAGGGTCTCTATGAGTCAGAAATGACTCGATAGCACCTAACAATAACAAAAACAGCAGTCAGTAAAACACAGTTGAACACCTTTTTGTCACTCTCCACCTTCAGCCAACAAGAATTTACTGAATACTTATTATTGCCTGATCTGAGTTTGTAGATATTTTTGAGAGCAATATGCTGTAGCTAGTAAATATGAATAT
>NW_006921598.1:19266848-19271515 GCF_000298275.1 Orycteropus afer afer
AACAACAATATTTATATATGAAACAAACTTGCTGTGGAGTTGGATCCAACTCATAGTGACCCATCCTTGGGTTTCCGAGGTGGTAACACTATGGAAGTAGATTGACCAACCTTCCTTCTGAGGAGTGGCTGATGGATTTGAACCCCCAGCCTTCTGGTTAGCAATCAAATGCCTTAGGCACTACACTACCAGAGAATACAGAAAACAAAAATCTTAATAGTATATTTTTGACCATTAAAAAGTTCATACAACTCTGATTTGATACATGCTTTGAAAATTCCAGTCTTTCGCAGTTGGAACTGGGTTATGTTTCTCCAAATTAATCCTTGACAATTTTCAGTTTTTATTCAGTGCCAGGATTCAAAGGAGTTACAGCTTTCTCTTGGAGTTTTCTTGTGTTTGTTTGTTTCATTATTTTTCTCTTCTTAATCTTCTTTTCCTTCTTAAATTTCTTTGACTATTGGTATTTCTCTTTTACTGAGCTTATGGTACCAGTTTTCTTGTTGACAGTGTAGAAATGCTTCTGGGCAAAAATCTGTAGGCTTTTTTTGTCTTCTCAAGTTGACATGACAAAGGAAAGCTACAGAGTTTAGACTCATTAATCTTTATTAGGTTTGTCTGCACTTGTGGAATAGATTTAATTTCCTCCAAATGGGTTGCCCTTAAACTGTAATGAACACTAAGCTAGAACATGAGCTCTGCTGAGGGAACCTTGGCCTCATACAACACCCTGACAGCCTAACTGAGTAGGATGCAGGCTGTGACCTGGAGTGTTTTGAATCTGTCAGCTGCCAGAAAGGTGATACATTCTGATGGATATGATTTTCTGAAAATAAGTTATTTGACTCATGAAATTTCTTTGATTCTTAAATGCAAGTTGGATTTAGCTTCATGGAATTGAAGTTCAGATAATTGAAACATTTTCTGCCTAACCATCCTTAATTCTGTAGAACAGTTTTTCAAATAATGTGCTTAGTCTATATATTGAAACTGTAAACATTTTCTAAAGAAAAAAAAACTCATTGCTGTAAAAAAAAAAAAAAAAAAATAGAGATACTGAGGCAGTATCTCTATGGAATTAGATTTCCCGATCTTCCTTCCAAGGAGTGGCTGGTGGGTTTGAACCACTAGCCTTCTGGTTAGCCGTCAAATGTCTTAGGCATTACTCTACCAAAGCTTCTTTTAAAGGTCTTAATTTTAATTTTTGATATATACTTTTTTTTTACATTCATTTCTTTGAATATTTCAGGAAGGTATGATATTTAACCAAAGGCAAACACTTTTTCCCAAGTTGGAATGGATAGTGGGGAGCTGTGTCAAGAAGACTGTTTTAGCATTATATGTCAAGTTCTCCACAGCTTTCCTAATATGTCTCAACATTTTGTTTGACATGAACCACACATTACACTCCCTGATAGATGGGAAAAGTCCAACTGGATGTCACGTTTCATTTGGTTATTGGTTCTTTAGCAGCATTTTAATATACATACAGCATTTAATAATACATACTGTAGGATAGATGACTCTCAAAGTTGCAGGATGATTTTCAGTATTGCACGTAGAGTTTTTGAGACTTGGTTAATAGGCTATCATTTTATAGTTATTTTCACCTCTTGGAATGTTAATGAATTGACTTCCATGGGAGAATTTGCCAGTTGTTCCAATAGCTATTCTTTCCTTCTTTCTCGGAAGCTAGAACTTTGATTTTTACCAAGCCAAATTTCCTCACTGATAAAAGACTCCATCTCTCAGTCTTTCTTGGATTTGAGTGTGGCCATATAAATACTAGGAGCACTGGTGGCACAGTGCCTAAGGCATTTAACTGCAAATCAGAAGTCTGGTGGTTCAAACCCACCAGCCAGTCCTTGAAAGGAAGATTGGGCAATGTACTTCCATAGAGATACCACTTGGGAAACCCAAGGAGTACTATTTAGTCAATGAGATATAACTAGAAGTGTTGCTTGTAAATTTCTGGAGGGCTTGTTGACAGGAATGTTGCTTTCTTCATTTCTGTTTTCTTCATTTACTGCCTAGAAAAAGAAACATGGCTGGAGCTCTGGAATATTGCTTGAATGATGAAAATGGTATGTTTAAAATGAGCAGTAGAAGGAGCCTGGGTCTATTTTGTCTTTTGCTGCATGAAAAATGAATAAACTTTTTTTAAAGCCAGTTTTTTTGTTGTTGTTTGTTTTTAAACTTTCCTTCTATTATGTACAGTGAGACATTCTTAATGATAAAGTGGAATTCATTATTAGAAGTAGAATGATGCAATAATAAAAGGTAAAATGTAGCAATGGCATAGTGTACTTATATGTGTAGGGGTGGTACAGATAGTACAGTTTAGAGATCTGATGAAAATATCCATTTGTAAAGCATGCCACTTACAGACTGAAGACAGAACATGAGGGAAAAAAAAAAAATAAATTCAGAATTTGTGAATGTATCGCCTGCTGCTTGATGCTTTTAAGGAATCCTTAGGATAAAGAGAGACACTTGGGCTGGATTTAGATAGACTTAATGTAGAAATAGAAAGGCAGAAGATTTTCTCTTTTGCTAAAGGAGAGACTGCTGACAGCCAACAATTGCCTTTTCTTGGAGCCCCATAATGTGGACATTTGGAGGAGTCAAAAAACTGTGTCCAAACTGAAGCAGTAGTGGCAACTGAAGCCTTATAGAGGTAAGACTATAATGCCTTTAAAAGTCCTTGACAAGGCAATTCTGTCAAACCTTTGAACTCCAAAAAAGCAAACCCATTACAATCAAATTGATTCCAACTCATCGCAACACTTTAGGACCGAGTAGAACAACTCCAAAGGGTTTCCAAGGCTTTAAACCTTTAAGGAAGCAAACTACCTCATCTTTCTCCCATGGAGTGGCTGGTGGGATTGAACCACTGGCCTTAGATCAGCAGCTGAATGTATTTAACCACTATGTCACCAGATCTCCCCAAATCTTTGAGAAAAGATCAAATTAAAGTTATAATCTTATTCATTCAATAATTAATTAATAAGTAATTATGATTTTATTGTTGTTGTTGTTGTTGTTATGTGCCGTCGAGTCGGACTCCACTCATAGCGACCCCTCCTTGGGTTTCCGAGGCAGTATCACTACGGAAGTAGATTGCCCTTTATTAGATACTGTAAAAACAGGGTAAAACATAAGGGAAAATTAAAAGTGAAGGGCATGCCATTTTAAAAAAGAGTGGTTAAGGTAGACCTCATTGAGAAGGTAGCACTTATACAAGACAGCAAAAGTTGAGGGATGACCCCTGTGACAGAGAGTATTTCAAGCTGTTCCCTCAGAACAGAAATAGAAAGGCAAGAAGGCTGGGGTGACTTGAGAAAGTAAGTAAAGTTGGAGACTTAATCAAAGGACAGACGCTGTATAGCCTTGTAGAATACTGTGACAAGGTTGGTTTTTGCTTATGTTTAGAACCTCTCAAAAGTTTAAGCATGGATCTGGTTTATGTTTTAAAAGTGTCTCTTGTAGCTGTTTTGAGCGTATTTAGTAGAGGTGCAAGCAGAGAGACTAGTTTGTAGGATATTGCAGTTATCCTGGAGAGAGACGATGGTGACTCCACCAGGTTGTGCCAGGGAAAGGGCTGGGAAGTGGTTGGATGCTGCATAGCTTTTGAAGTTAGAGCCAGCAAGATTTCTTAAAAGCAACCTTCCCACTCAAACTCACTTTTTCCAGAAGACTTGAGGCAGTGATTATTTATGTGAGACAAATGGGAATAAGTAGAACATGGAGACCAAAAACTAAGTCAGAAATCTTTAAGTTGAAAAATTCAGTCTGGACAAAGCTTTGTGGTTACATGCAGAACTGAGAGGAAATAAATAGAATGGATAATGTCTTAGTTTCCTAGTGCTGTCATAATAGAAACACTACACATGGATGACTTTAAAGAGCAGGAATTTATTTTCTCATTAGGATGCCAGAAGTCTGAACTCAGGGTTTGGTTCTAGGAAGAGATCCTTCTTTGTCTGTTTTAGCTTCTAGTAGCTACCAACAACCCTTGATTTTCCTGGACTTACAACTGAATTTGTCTCTGTTGCCTGTCTTCCTCTTCCCTCTGTGTGTGTCTTTGCCTCTATTCTAGTCTTTATATAGCTCAAAAGTGGTTAAGTTTAGAATCTACCCTGCACTGGCATGATCTCATTAGTATAACAAAAGAAAAATCTTTTATTTTCAAACAGTCATATTTACAGGTACCAAACCAAACCAAACCAAACTCACCACTGTTGAGTCAATTAGACTCATAGCTACCCCTCCTTGGGTTTCTGAGGTGGTATCTCTACGGAAATAGATTGCCCAATCTTCCTTCCGAGGAGTGTCTGGTGGGTTTGAACAGCCATCCTTCTGGTTAGCAGTCAAATGCCTTAGGCCCTATGCTACCAGAGCTCCTTGATACCCACTAGGATGGCTATAATATAAAATAACAGAAAAACAAGTGTTGGTGAAGATATGGAAAATTAGAAACTTTTACATTATTTGTAGGAATATAAAATTATTAATCTGCTTGAAAACAATTTAACAATGCCTAATATAGGGTTATTATATGACCCAGCTATTCCATTTCTGAGTATATACCCAAAAGGATGTGGAACAAGAGATATCATTGCTGATGCCAGATGGATTTTGGCTCAAAGCAAAGAATACCAGAAAGA
>NW_006921598.1:19272055-19274350 GCF_000298275.1 Orycteropus afer afer
ATAGCACTGGACAAATTGGCTGCAAAGGACCTCTTTCAAGTGCTGAAGAGCAAAGATGTCTCCTTGAGGACTATGGTACACCTGACACAAGCCATGGTATTTTCAGTTGCCCCATAAGCATGTGAGAGCTGGACAATAAATAAGGAAGACCCAAGAAGAATTGATGGTTTTGAGCTGCGGTATTGTTGAAGAATGCTGAAAATACCGGGGACTGCTAAAAGAACTAACAGGTCTGTCCTGGAGGAAGTGCAGCCAGAATGCTCCCTGGAGGAAAGAATGGCCAGACTTCGACTCACATACTTTGGTCATGTTGTCAGAAGGGACTATTCCCTGAAGAAAGATGTCATACTTGGTAAGGTGGAGGGTCAACAAAAGAGGGGAGGACCCTCAATGAAATGGATTGACACAGTGGCAGTGGCAATGGTGTCAACTATAGCAAGAATCATGGAGCTGGCTCAGGACCTGGCAGTGTTTTGTTCTGCTGTGCATAGGGTCGCTATGAGTCAGAAATGACTCAGCAAAACCTAACAACAACAACCCAAAAGAAATGAAAACATATACCTTATATAACGCTTGAACATGAATATTCATGGAAATATTATTATATTTTATTGTATATTATATTATAGCAAAAAAGTGAAAACTAACCATATGTTCATAAACTGATCAGTGAATAAACAAAATGTGATATATCCATGCCATGGAATATTATCGAGCCCTAAAAATAAATGAACTATGGATACATGCTTCAACAAGGATAAATCTCAAAAGCACACTAAACGAAAGAGACAGACTCAAAAGGCCATGTATTGTATGATTCTATGTATATAAAATGTCTATAAAAGGACAGACTCATAGTGCAGATTAGAGATAAACAGAAGGGGAGGGAGAGTGACTATGAACAGTACGCAGTAGAGGATTTCTGTTAGGTTGATGAAAATGTTCTGGAATTAGATAGATTACACAATTCTGCAAATATCCAGTGAAACCTGTGTCAGTTGCAATTTGACAGGACTGCTTGTTTTTATGGGTCTCCTAGTTTTCCACCATTGACAGAGTGTAGCCTTACCACTTTTTTATCACTCGCTTTAGTGGAAAATATTTGAGTTTTTTCTCTGACAGGTTTATGTCTCACACAGATTCTGACTTTTGCTGTGTTTTCAGTATTTAAAACACTGAATTGTAAGCTCTAAAAGAATGAATTTAACATAAAGTCTATTTTATCAGAAATTAATATTACCACTCATACTCTTTTTTGGTTGCCATTTGCTTGATAGATGTATTTCCATACTTTTTTTTTTAATCCATTTCATTTCACTACTCTCATCTCTTGACTGATATATTTAAACATTTATGTTCGCAATTATTGACAAGCATGGATTGAATACTGTAATTTTGCTGTGGTTTTTGTTTCTTGTTTGTAGCGTTAATGATTTACTTGTTCTATATAGTTTTCTGTGTTGAGTTGATTTTGCTTATGGATTTTCTTTTCATTTCCTTTGTTGTTGATTTTGTGTTTACTGAGTCTTTATGATTTTCTTAATTTAATGAGAAGGTTTATTAACTTTCTTTGAGGTTATCCTATAATTTATTATTATATTTCCAAGTTAAAAACAGTCTGTTCCATCTTGATATCATCTTGATTTCCCCTCCATTTAGAAATTTTGTAACTATACCATTTGGAACCTCTTTTTGCTTTGTAGTTGTCATCATTTACAAGCTGATGTCTCTTATTCCTTATTTTCAGAATTTTAGGTTTATTTCATTTTTGGAACTTTTTTTCTGAGTTGGCTTCCAAGTGATATTGTCATGTGTCTTAATCTCAGGTTATTGTTTGCCATTGTGCCTTCTTTGTCTGAAGGACTACCATTAGCATTTCATGTAAGGTTGATCTGGTTTTCACATTTTCCCTTAATTTCTGCTTATCTGGAAATGTCCTAATTTTGTCATTGTATTTGAGGGACAGTTTTGCTGGATGGATATATACTTAATTTATAATTATATATTAAATATATAATTTTGGCAATGACATATTGAACAAAGGACTAATCTCTAAAATATACAGAAAACTTTAATACCTCAACAAGAAAAAAGAGAAACTATCCAATTGAGAAATGGGCAGAGAACATGAACATACACTTTACCAAAGCAGACATTCTGGTAGCCACCAAACACATGAAGAAATGCTCACCTTCTTGGTTAGCATTTTTTTTTTTTTTTTCATTTAAGAGTCTATATTTGTCATCCCACTGCATTTTTGCCTGAATAGTTTCTGCCAAAAAATTAGAGGTTAGT
>NW_006921598.1:19274698-19275283 GCF_000298275.1 Orycteropus afer afer
CAGGTTAGTATTAAGGGATTTGTCTTCAATTTTGCTGAATATGCTTTCTATCAATTTAATTATATTCCTTTGTCCTTCCAATATATTATCAATTTCTAAAAATTTAGCATTAATCTGGATTTCTAGTGGTGGTTTCTTTGTGGTTTTTAATTTTCTACTTATTTTGCCAAAAAATGAAACAGGATCCATACTTCACACCAAATACAAAAACTAACCCAAGATGCATCAGTGAATTAAATGTAAAACGTAAAACTATAATGATCATCAAAGAAAATAGGGGCAAACTGAAAAACAAAACAAAACAAAACTCACTGTCATCCAGTGGATTCTGACTCCTTTGGGTTTCCTTGGTGGTAAATGTTATGGAAGTAGATTGCCCAGTCTTCCTTCCATGGACTTAGAGGCCCTAAGTTATGACATAAAATATTTTATTAAACATAACTAAAAATGCACAAACAGCAGAAGATAAACTTGATAACAAGGATTTCCTAAAAATTAATCACTCATGCACACCAGAAGACTTTTCCAACAGATTTAAAGTAAACCCTATGGAGCTCTGGTGGCATAGTGTCTAAGGCATTTGAC
>NW_006921598.1:19275958-19284743 GCF_000298275.1 Orycteropus afer afer
CTTCAGAGGAGTGGCTGGTGGATTTGAACTGCCAGCCTTCTGGTTAGCAGTCAAGTGCCTTAGGCACTATGGTACCAGAGCTCTTGTAATAGAGCTAGTGGGGCAAAATTATGATAACTTCTTAGCCACAGGCAAACACCCTGAGGGAGTAAGTCATTGGGCCCATGGGCTCTGGATCATGGTCACAGAGGGCATCTAGCTCAATTAACATAGCATATTACACAAAAACATTGTTCTACACCCTACCTTGGTAAGTAGCAACTGGGATCTTAAAAGCTTCCAAGCTGCCCTCTAAGATACAACAATTAGTCTCTTCTCATCTGGAGGAAAGAAGAATGAAGAAAACCAAAGACTCATAGAAACAATTAGTCCAGGGACTAGTGGGCCAGAGGAACCTCAGCCTACATGGACCTGAAGCCAGAAAAACTAGATGTTTCCCAGATACCACTGTCAACCAGAAAAGGATCAAAATAGTAGATCCTGGATGTTGTTGTTGTTATGTGCCATCAAGTCAGACCCGACTCATAGCAACTCCTCCTTGGGTTTCCGAGGCAGTATCACTACAGAAGTAGATTGCCTCATCTTCCTTCCGAGGAGTGGCTGGTGTGTTTGAACCTCCAGCTTTCTGGTTAACAGTCAAGTGGCTTAGACACTACACTACCAGAGCTCCCTGGATAGAGTGGGAGAAAAATGTGGAACTAAACTAAAAATCATAAAAAATAACCAGCCTTACTGGTCTGATAGAGACTGCTGAAACCACTGACACTATGGCCTCCCAGTCACTCTTTAGACCTAAAATTTAACTCACTCTTGTGGCTTCCATTTAAATAAAGACAGGTGTATAAGGTAAACATTTACACAACTAAGTATACTCCTTACAACAATCAACCATGGGAGATTAGAAGGCCAGTATTTGTACAGGGAGATAGCTCAGATGGCAGGAAAGCATAGGAAAGAAAGACATATGGAAAAGGTAACCACAGGGAGGAAGTGGGAAGAGAGATGTTGCATTATGGGTATTGCAGTCATTGTCATGAAACAAAATGCGTATGAACTGTTGTATGGAAAATGAATTTGTTCTGTAAAATTTCACTCAAATCACAATAAATTAAAAAGGAGGGGGGCAGAGTAAACAAACAGATATTTCACCAAAGAAGACATTCAGACAGACAACAAACATAGGAAGAAATGCTTCACCTTCATTAGACATTAGAAATATACAAATCAAAACAATGAGATATCATATCACCTCAGCATTAATAGCAAAGTTCAAAAAAACAGAGAACAAAAAATGTTGGTGAGGGTGTGGAGAGCCTGGAACTTTCATATACTGCTGGGGGGACTGTAAAGTGCTACAACCACTGTGGAAAATTGTATGGCACTTCCTTAAAAAGTTGGAAATAGGAATATCTTATGATACAGAAATTCTAGTACTAGGGATATATCCTGGAGAAATAAGAACCATGACATGAATAGATATATGCACACCCATGTTCATTACAGCATTATTCACAACAGCAAAAAGAGAAACAATCTAAGTGTTCATCAATGGGTAAATGCATAAACAAACTATGGTACACACAGTGGAATACTGCAGTGTTCAAGAAATACAATGAATGCATGAACTCCTCATAACATGGATTAACTAGGAGGATATATGATCAGTGAAATAATCCATCACTATTATAAAAATCAAGAAAACTTTTTCACAAAGAAAGAAACATTCTTTGATGATTACCAGGGATGGAAGCAGAATGCAGGGGACATCACTTACTAGAGATAAGACATATACTAACTAGGGTGAAGGAAAAAGCAATATGCAATAAGGGTGAAGTCATCACAATATGACCAAGGCAAAGGAAGATACTAGGAGTGCATAAGACTTAAAGGCAACAAAAGTAAATACAGTTACATTAACAATTCCGCAGTAACAGTAATGACAATAATCTACAAGTGGATACATATATAGACACACAAGCTGAACAGGTTGAGGAAGACAAATGAGATTACATCTACAAATATATATTAGGAGCTCTGGTGGCAAATATGTAGAGATTTGGCAGAGGATATTTCTATATATGTATTTATACATGTTGCTAATATATCCATATATATAGCAGAGGTGTGGGGGGCAAAGTAATGAAAATTTCTTAGCCATAACCAAACACCTTGAGGAAATGAGTCATTGGTCTTAGAGACTTAGGATCATAATTTTTGGGGCTATCTAGATCAGTTGACATAACATAGTCCACAAAGACAATTTTCTACACTCACTTTTGGTGAGTAGCGACTGGAGCACCTGGAGAGTGGAAGTTTGTGAGCACGCTGGAAAGTGAGAGAGGGTCAGTGTTTACTTGACTTGGCTCAGCCTGCTGCCACTGGACCAGTCACCATCTGCAGACACTTGTAAGCCTCCCTCTGTCCTCATATCTTGTAAACTCTTTGCTCTTATTTCACCATCACTTTCTCTGCAATAAATTTCTTATGTCTCTGAAAAAAACAAACAAAACAAAACAAAACAAAAGCTTGTGAGGAGCCATCTAAGATGTAATTATTGGTTTCTCTCCATCCAGAGCAAAGAAGAGTGAAGTAAATCAAAGCACAAGGAAACAATTAGTCCAAAAGAATAATGGACCTTGTGAACCTCAGTCTCTACTACCTTGACAGTAGAGGAACACAATGGTACCCAGTCATCACTACTTAACATACTGAAAGGGATCCCAATATGAGGTCCTGGATAAAGTGGGAGAAAAAAGTAGAACAAAACCAATCATAAGAAAGACCAGACTTTGTGGAAGAAAGATGAGTCAGTTTGCTCCTGTAAAGATTTGTATCTTTGAAAACCCAATCAGAATCAGTTGATCAGAATCAACTTGATGGCAGTGAGTTTGGTTTTAGTTTTTGCTTTACTGGTCTGATAGTGACTTGTGGAATCCCTGACTATGGCCCTTAGTCACCCTTCAAACCTGGAACTGAACTCACCCCATTGATCAACTTTCAGCCAAATAATAGCCAAATAAAGTGAAAAGTAACAGCAAGGAGGAACATATTCCTTAAAACAATCAACCATATGAGACAAAAAGGGTAGCATTTTCCCAAAAACAAAGCATAGAAGAAAGAGCAAAAAAGAAAGACAAATGGTAACAGAGAAACCAAGGAGGAAGTGGCAGGAATGCTGTAACATCAAGTGGATTAAAGCCAACGTCATGAAGTAAAATGTGTATAAATTGCTGAATGTAAAACTAATTGCTCTGTATACTTTCACCCAAACTACAATTAAAAAAAAAAAAAAAAAAAGAGGAAAAAGTGAATTTAATGGTATGTGAATTATATCTCAATTAATGTTTAAAAAAAAAAAATGGTAGAAGGGTAAACTCCAGACTAGGGTTATCTATACCAGGGGTTAAAACAGATAGAACTGGCTATTAAGACAGATAGAACTGGCTATTAAGATCAGTGGTTCCTGTAGTGCCAGGGGACATGAATGACTGTGCAAAGGACTTGCTTCACTAACAAGGCCTGCTGTTGATGAGATTCTGTGTTTGAACCTGCCAGTGGTGATCACAGAATTCCACCCATCATCAGCATACTGTATAATGGTAATACATACTTTCCAACTATAGTTATACTTATTTTCCAGCCCCTTCATCCTCAGAGAGAGCTCAGGTAGCGTAGTGCCTAAGGCACTTGACTGTTAACCAGAAAGCTGGTGGTTCAAACCCACTAGCCACTCCTCGGAAGGAAGGTTGGGCAATCTACTTTAGTAGAGATACTGCCTCAGAAACCCAAGGAGGGGTCCCTATGAACCAGGTCCATCTCGATGGCTCATAACAACAACAATAATCCTCAGAACAGCTATTTGATTAGGCCCTGAGGTGTACCATAACACCCACATGATTGCCTTCTTCGACTCTGCTTTCAGTCATCTCCCCTACTGATGAGAATGGTGCTGGGAGGAGAACATCTTCATTGAGAGGCTAGCTTGAATGTGCTGTGGCCTATAAGTGTTCTTCACTCATCCTTGAAGTTCTCCTTCCATCTTACAAATGAAGAGAGGTTTGAAAAAAATCACTGAACTCAGTGGCTAATTGAATTGAAATTGAAATCCCTTTACACTCCATTTACAATCCCCTGTGCTTTAAAGAAGTAAAAATGGTTGTAGCAAGTAATTAAAATAAAGGTTCAATGAGCAAAGCTGTCACTGTGTCTATTACAAAAACAATGTAAGCTTGTTAAACACTATGTTTATAAGACTTGTTCTACTGCTTTATGTGTACATAAATCATTTAGTCGAAATTGCATGCTAATGAAGTAAATCATATAATTTTTGTTTTACAGATGAAGACAACTGAGACAAAAAGAAGTTGAGTCATTCACCTAAAGTCACAGAATAACAAGTAGCAGAGCCTAGCCACTTTGATGTGAATTTGAATTCTTAGCTATTGTGTTTCACTGCCATTCCTTGGTAAGAAGATTGGGCAATCTACTTCCATAGTGATACTGCCTTGGAAACCCAAGGAGGGGTCACTGTGAGTTGGGTCCAACTCGACGGCACATAACAACAACAACAACAACAACAACAACATTTTACATAATCTCTTGTGCACATGCCTCATTAAGTGTGCCTGTGTTTGTTTACCAGTCATAGTTATAATAAAAATTATTGTAGCAAACATTTATTTTATTTTTACTATGTGGCAGCCATCTGTGAAGTAGTTTGTATCTTTTCAAGGTAAATAGGTACATAGAAAAATATTGCTTAGATTTAGAAATTGAATTCAAAACAGATTTATAGTTTCCTAAAAATTCGATATCACAGAAAACACTGCACACCAAAACCCAATGTGGTAGTTAAGTTTGTGTGTCAGTTTGGCTAGGCCTGGTTGGGTGGCTGGGCAGCTGGATGTAATATTCCCCATGATGACACTGGTAATCAACTCCATGGTAGAATCTACTGAGAGCAGCTGAGTAGCTGCCTTAGGGACATGGTCTGCTTTTGGGGCAGGAAGATTTCTGGCTGAGGGAGCTGCCTTTGGTATTAATCGGCAGAAACAGAGAGACCAAAGAAACAGGAAGCAAAACTGCCTCAGCTTCAAAGGGTAGGACCATGGCCTGTGGGGGTGAAATCACCATAGTCCCCTAGGTTTCAAAGACTTAGACCTTCACCAACTTGGTTCTGTGGGGCTGCTTGTTCATGTGGGCCAGTGGTATGGAGCCATAGCCGCTGCCCAAGAGAGAAGGGATAGGGCTACCATGCCCAAGAGGTAGAGGAATGGGGTTCACCAGGCCAAAGGGGTGAAGTTGCCACTCAGGGACTAGGGGTTTAGAGCCACCCAGTGAAAGAGATCTGTACAGATGCCACTCATTGAAGATCTGTACAAGTCCCAAGTTGACAAGGGATGGAATTGTGGTGGTTATGTTTCTGTGTCAAGTTGGCTGGGCCTGGCTAAGTGGCTGGGTGATTGGTAATCAACTACATGGAGGAATCTACTGTGAGCAACTGAGTGGTCTTAGGGATGTGGTTTGGTTCCCATATATAAGGAGAAGCCTTGGGGAATGGTCTCTAGCTTATGGCATACTTGAACCCTGCATGTAGCTGAGTCATTGTTCAGCAGCCTGCCATCCTCTGCCAATCTTGGGACCTTTAATAGACTTGAATTAATGGCCTGCCATGTGGTTTGGTAATATTGGTACTGCACCTTATTAGTTGTCAACTTTGGGCTTGTCAGAGTCAGCAACCACCATCTGAATGAAGAAAAGCCTCCAGCTTCAATGGGCTGGGAATAGGAGGCAGAGCTGAAGCCCAAGGTTAAGGGGCTTTTACCCAGCCCCTAGAGCCTGACATTTTGAACTCAGACTTAAGGCCTCCAAACTATAAAAGAATTAACTCCTGTTTCTTCCAGCCATCCCATTGGTGATATATTCCTGTCTGAGCAGCACTAGGTAACCAGAATACGCAATTTCTCTTCCTCTGGGCATACAGCAAACTATATTTTCCAGACTTCCTTACTTTAGTTGGGGCAATTTGAGTAATAGTGAATTGAATATGGATTCCAGGACTGGCCTTTAAAAATCTATCATTCATTTCTCTTATCCCTTTTCTCTTCCCATCCCACTAGGATAACAACCATAAATGTGACGTTTAATAGCCATATATTAAAGATGGCCTACCTGCTGTCTGCCTGGTACTTGAATGACTGTGTAAAGGAGTTGCTTCACTTACATGAATCAACAGGACTATTGTATAAGCACATCAATTTTGTTAAAAAATAAAAAAAACAGACTCACGGCTGTGGAGTCCGATCCGACTCATAGCAACCCCTCTTTGTTTTCCGAGGTGCTATCTTCCTTCCAAGGAGTGGCTGGTGGGTTTGAACCACCAGCCTTCTGGTTAGCAGTCAAATGCCTTAGGCACTACGCCACTAGAGCTCCTGCAGTAACAATTAGACACCAACATTTTAGGAACTCGGAAACACAAGGAAGGGTCTCTATGAGTCAGATCCGACTCCGTGGCAGTGAGTTTGGTTTGGTTTTGGAATTGTTACCGCAGAATTGCATCTAATCATTAAGAAATGAGTGTGCAAATGAATAAATGGGAATAGGGCAGGCAGGCTTTAGGAGGTTAGGTTAGGTAAGTATTTCTTGAGTTCTTAGTATTTACCAGAACTTTATATACTATTTCAAATCCACACAACTCCCTGAAGAGAATAGTTGACAGAAAGACACATATAAAATTGATCCTTTCCACCACTCCAGCATATCTCAAATCATGGCAACATGTTTTTCTTCTTAAATATGAGTAAGTAGGGGAGGAAATACACAGAAGCCGGGTTTTTATGTATCTGATTTCATAAATGGATAGCTCGGTTGGTGAATTTTTTTTAAATTTTAATATCCTTAAATAAAGAATTAGGAGCTCTGGTAGCGTAGTGCCTAAGGCACTTGACTGCTAACCAGAAGGCTGGCAGTTCAAACCCACCAGCCACTCCTCAGAAGGAAGGTTGGGCAATCCTACTTCCGTAGTGATACTGCCTCGGAAACCCAAGGAGGGATCGCTATGAGTCGGATCTGACTCAATGGCACGTAACAACAACAACTAAAGAATTAAAAGACTTCAAGGCCTTTTCTGGCTTCAGATCACTCATTTCTTTCTCTTTTAATAGAAATAACTTCTTTTTACCTTAAGATGTTGATCATCTTTTAAAACAGTTTTAGAATGTGTTAAATCTAGATTTTAGAGTATCTTTGAACAGTGATTAAATTTATTTTCTTTTTTAAACCTACAATAAAACTTTCTGGCAGATATAGTATAATAATATAAGATTTGAAAAATTTCCTGTAACTAATAGAAGTAATATTTTTGTATGTAAAATAAAAGATTTATATAAATGTAAGTTTTTCCAGATATTTTCTAAGTCCTATTCAGTATGATCTAAATAATTTATTAATGTGCAAATATATTAATTATATTGTGTAAAGTTTTAATATATACATATTAACATAGATTTTAAGAAATAAAAATGTATATTACTTGTCTTTAAGACTTAAGGAAATTAAGGTAGATATTTGTTGTTGTGGTATTGTATGAGAGTAACCAACATAAGTCAGGATTTCCTTCTTACCAGCTGGAAAAAGAGTAAACCCTGCCAGAGACACAGTAGAAGATGAGTCTGTTCTTAATTTAAACTGAAATATTGGGACTATGGTGACAAAATCCGGGCTCTGTCCAATTTGGACATCGTTTGGAGTTGAGTTTAGCTTGTCATATACAAACAGATTTCTTGTTTTGATTTCAAGTTGACAGTTACAAATGAAGCACCATTTCTATCATAAAATGAAGAACATGTTTTCCTTTATCTCTCCAAATGAATATAGATGTTTATTGGGAATTTTGACTGAAGGAACAGTATTCTTCAAGGCATAATCTAAACCACTTAGTGAAACGTGAAATCTCTTGCAACATGTAAAAGTTTTCTTTATGTACAAAGCACTAGAAAGTTTTAAACAGCACCTGCATTCACAGCTAGAACTGTTCTCTTATTTTTGCCTTGCTCTCTATGTACTTGAAGTTCTCATCCATAAATCATTTTTATGAAATGAATAAACAACTTCTTTCATTGATGAAGTAAAAACTGGCTGCACTGGCTACATTATAGCTAAGAGTTCCATATTGATAGAGTTCTGCAAAAAGGAAATGAATGTGGGTTTGTGCCCGAGAGAAAGGGAATACATTAAAGCAAAAGTCAAATTAGATTTGGAATGAGTACAAAGACCCAAACTCAAGTTCAGTGAAGTTTAAGCCTATTGACATTTATTAATAATTATTTAAGAAGGCCATTAATGAATTTTTGTTGGGAATTTTAGACAGTGACTTAGTATGGATGAGCATGAGCAAACTGCTTAAATATTTAATAGCAATTATGAGAGCCAGAGGAAATGACCTGATAAAAATAGGACTAGTGATGCCAATTTTTTACCTGATATTTAATGTGAGTTTATTTTATAGTAATTAGCACATGATATCTCTTTAGTGCTTAGTAAACATCCTTTCTGCTTTATATAATAAAAGCAAACAGAGATTAGATCTACAGAATAAAGTCAAATGCAGAGTTTATGTAAACATTAAAATAACCAAATCATTTAAAGTCTCCCAATAAGTTTCTTTAAGGAGCTCTGGTAGCATAGTGCCTAAGGCATTTGACTGCTAACCAGAAGGCTGGCGGTTCAAACCCACCAGCCACTCCTTGGAAGGAAGGTTGGGCATTCCTACTTCCGTAGTGATACT
>NW_006921598.1:19284843-19299167 GCF_000298275.1 Orycteropus afer afer
CACTCCTTGGAAGGAAGGTTGGGCAATCTACTTCCATAGTGATACTACCTCAGAAACCCAAGGAGGGGTCACTGTGAGTTGGGTCCAACTCAATGGCACATAACAACAACAATAATTTTCTATGCATAAAAAGATTGTTAGAATTCATGTTTGTTTTGATTTTAAAAGTTTCAGAGATGGTATAATTAGAGTTCAAATACCTTTGATTAAATATTTGCTTGCTCTTATTAGCATTAATGAGACTTGTGTTTAACAAATTTCATTTCTTCCTCAACATTTTATTCTGAACATTTTCAAATACAGAAAGATTGAAAGAAAGGTATGGTGAACATCCAAACATCCACCACTTAGATTCCACAGCTAACATTCTGATATATTTACTTTATCACATATTTGTCCATCCATCAATCCATAAAGCCTTCATTTTTAATAGGAAAAATCTCCTTTAGATTAAGACTCTTTCATTGAAAGGCAACAACAACAACAACAAAAATACTGAAAAAATTTCTATCCTGATATATAATGATATCATAATTGAAGAAATGATCTGAATATATTTGTCTTGAAAAACTCAGTCATTTTATAAGACTTCAATTTCTAGTCAAATTAAATGTTTGTTGTCACATAGCCTAAGCATCTAGATTCCAGGCTGAAGACTAAACTGAGGTACTTATTCTGAACTGTGTTTTTTGGATGCATGTGGAAGACCCCTAAGTACAACTCACTGTCTTATATTGTTTCCTTATTTTAAGTTATACTGTGCCTTCAATTATAGGGTCACTATGAGTTGGAACTGACTTGATGACAGTAAGTTTTGTTGGCTTTATGCCTTCAATTTGAAATGCACTTAATGTAATTTTAAAATTTAAGGTCCCCTGTATTGCATATTACCTGATAATTTTAAATAGAATCTCTTCCATAATGAAATTGTCTTAGTCTGGGTTCTCCAAAGAAGAAAAACATACATATATGAAAGAGAGGGAAAGAGAGTCAGAGAGAGAGAGAAAGAGAAAGACATTTATCTCAAGGAAATGGCTCATTCAGTTGTAGAAATTTTACAGTTAAAGTGCCAAGTCTGTGGGTCATACTTCAAGCTGGAGACTTCTGATTCATGTAGCTGCAGGACTGATGAACACAAAATTGGCAACCAATACAGCAGACCGCTAGCTTTGGAGGCTGACAAATCCAAGATCAGAAGGTAAGAATGTCAGGCTATTGGATCACAGGCTACGAAGACAACAATCCCAAGATGATCAGGCAATGTGGTTGGCTATTTGTTCAAGTCCAAGAATTGTAAGTCTAATGATAAGAAGCTGGATGCAGGATCCAGATTGAGGAAAAAGCCAGAGATCTTTGTTAGGACATCCATATATGTTGGAAGTAAGCCACACACCAAGGAAACTCCCTTGCCAATGATTGGCTGCTTGTAGCAGATCTCTTCCTGGAGGTTATTACATTATAGCAGATCTCATCATAAGGATAACTACATCTTAATTGTTAAACCACTGAGAATCATGGCCCAGCCAAATTGACACATAACTTTAGCTATCACAGAAATCATTCCAGAAATTTAAAAAGTGCATGCAATCTCTTTAATATACAATAAAATACATACTAACCTCTGCACCTATATAGTGTTGAAACCTATAAATTACAGAAATAATGATTTTGTAAAGTTGAAACTTTATCTGTACAACAACATTTACATACTAAACATTTAAGAGCTTAGCAGGGTCACTGACAACAGAGCCACTGATTTATGAAATTTTATTTTTAATAATACACAATTTATGCTTCAACAGAGTTAAAATTATTGAAATTCCCATGATCAATATCAAATCATTCACAAAACTTCCTTTTGTCCATAAATGCTTCCTTTTGTTACACATAATTCCACCCTAGAGATCTGTAACTTCATTTTATGATTGTTGACTTTCCACTATTTCCATTTCTGTGTTTTCCAAGCTGACCCAGCTGTGGTGAGCATGCTTTTCTCATAAAGTCTTCCCCTCAGAGATAATGCCTGCCTTCCCATACACTTAGAATGTCCCTTCATTTCTTGTACTTAAGTCCTTTTAAATGCAGCTTGTCAAGTCTTAAAAGTTTCATAACAATTTTCCTAGGTCATTAAATTCATTTAACATCATTATCATATATATATATGTATGATACACATACATATATGATCATTACACACACACATATAGATATGTATTGTGTTTATAGGCTAGATAAGACACTTCACTATACTGCAGTGGAATCAAATCATTTAGGAGCATTGGGAAGACTAGATACAGTGAAATATCAACCTGGATACTTTTGAAAAGCAAATCATGGTGGAAAATTATGGTAATCAATCCTCACATTGTCATCTATCAACAAATCCATTATTAAGTAAATTTCCAATTAGAAAAAAATTCAGAGAACAAATTAACAGTGGGGCATAGTCTCAAAAACAGCAGAGAATTTTAGTGTAAAAGAGATGGAAGTTTACGTTTGATCTTGAGAAAATCATTTATTGTTATTGGTGGTGATTGGTTAATTTATAAGGTCCTTGTAGTCTGGCTTTCTTTTTAACCTTTTCTCATCCATGTTACCTGAATGCAGAGTTTCCCCAAGATTCTATACTTTCATACATTCTCCTCTCTTTCTGCTATCCTCCTTCCTGTTCAGGAAGAGTTGAGTATTTCTTTTTTGAGTCTAGAAAAACTTTTACATAATTGTGGTTAACCATTTCAGTTTCTGAGGGCAATCATTTCCTGAAGATCACTCTCTGTTGGCCAACTCTGTTACTCCTTCCTTTCATTAAGTTCCAGGAGTTCTCCCTATATCTTGCTTCCTTTGCCTCTAGTTCTGACTTCTGAAGCAGCTCATAATCCATCCAATAACTCTTCAGCATGAGACCCTTTTACACACTTGAAGTTTATTTACATGTTCTTCTCCCTGCTCATCTACTCCAAAGTCAACTTTTTCAGTTCTACTGAACTGTCTTCTTACAATTAATTTTCTCAGATCCATATTTAGAGAAGTCTCATTTAAATATGTGACTTGGGAAATATACATTGAAATGGTGGTGCCCAACTACAATGTAATTTTTTTCTAGATATATACCACTATTAATGCAAATGAATATTGCATCATGTGTCTAGCAGAAACAATTTTCTCAGACCTGTTAAATTTAAGGTCAATGGAAATGTTCAGAACATTTTATATGAAAATGCTTTCAGTTAAGTTTTAACCATCACTGCATGACATTTTGTACAGTTGTTGAAGTTGTGTATTACCAAATACTACAAGGAAAATGTATGTAAGTTCCCCTCCACCACCCACATTTCTATTCCTGCTCAGTGTATAAAGTTAGCTTGGCCAGAGCAGATAAAGAATTATAAGAAACCCCATTAACCTTTATGAGATGAAACCAAACATATATGTCTCCTTGTTTATACATCCATACATATGTCTGAAAGTATATACATGAAACTGATGTAACAGTTTCCTATAAGATATGATTATAGGTTACAGGTGGACAAAGTAAGAAAGAAATTTTTATTCTCTGTTGTTGTTATGTGCTGTTGAGTCGGACCCGACTCATAGCGACCCCTCCTTGGGTTTCCGAGGCAGTATCACTATGGAAGTAGATTGCCCCATCTTCCTTCTGAGGAGTGGCTGGGAGTTTGAACTGCCAGCCTTCTGGTTAGCACTTAAGTGCCTTAGCCACTATACTACCAGAGCTCCCTTTTATTCTCTAGTTGTTGGTATTTTATTTAAAATATTTATTTATATAGAAAAATTGAATCTTGTGAATATATTACTTATTAAAACAAATGATTTTTTAAATAAAATAATGGATTCTTTCATATATCCTTATGCATGCTTAGAATTTATTTTCACAAAAATGATCAACAAGGGTCATTTTGACTGCGGAAGTATTTTTACTTACTTGATGACTATATTAGGAGCTCTGGTGGTGTAGTGGCTAAGGCATTTGACTACTAACCAGAAGGCCAGTCGTTCAAATCAACCATACTCCTTGGAAGGAAGGTTGGGCAATCACTTCCATAGTGATACCACCTCAGAAACCTAAGGAGGGGTTGCTATGAGTTGGATCCAACTTGACTGCAGTGAGTTCTGGTGGCACAGTGGATAAAGCATTCAGATGCTAACCAAATGGTCCATGGTTGGAACCCACCCACTGCTCTGCAGGAGAAAGATGAGACAGACAGCTTCTGTAAAGGTTATCAGCCTTGGAAACTCTAGAGGGCAGTTCTACTCTGTCCTAGGGTCACAGTGAGTCAGAATTGACAGAGAGCATTGGGTTTTTGGGAGGGTTGACATATTATTACAATGGTCTAACCATAAATATATATTTAAATGTCAGCTGGGATTATCTTCCACTCATATTTACTTCATTAAATTTTTCTCTATTAAAAAAGAAAAAAAAGAAGGTTTTCCAAGATAGTCAAGATAGTTGTGATAAGAACAGGAAGATAGCTTGACAAATCAAAACTTAAGATGTCAGTAAAATGCAATAATTTTAGGTAATTTATAAATATCATCCCTCCACTTGACTGTTAGCTTGTCATACTGTGGTGGCTTGTGTGTTGCTGTGAGTCTGGAGGCTATGCCACCAGTATTTCAAACACCAGCAGGGTCACCCATGGTGGACAGGGTTCAATGGAGCTTCCAGAATAAGACAGACTCAGAAGAAGGAAGAGGCCATCCACTTCTAAAAGAACTGGCCAGTGAAAACCTTATGAATAGCAGTAAAACACTGTCTTATATATTACTGGAAAACATTAAGGATAACCCTGAAACATTTTCTGACATAAGGCTGGAAGATGAGCCCCTCAGGTTGGAAGGCATTCAAAATATGTCTGGGGAAGAACTGCCTCCTCAGAGTAGAGTCAACCTTAATTATGTGGATGAAATAAAGCTTTTGGGACCTCCATTTGCTGATGTGGCACAACTCAAAACAGCTGCAAACATCCATTAATAATGGAACATGGAATGTATGAAGTATGAATCTAAGGAAATAGGAAGTTGTCAAAAATTAAATGGAATACATAAAGATCAATATCCTAGGCATTAGTGAGCTGAAATGGTTGAATCAGACATCCATATGATCTACTATGCCCAGAATGACAAATTGAAGAGGAATGGTGTGGCATTCATAGTCACAAATAATGTGTCAAGTTCGATCCTGAAGTACAATGCTGCAAGTGATAGGATAATATCCAAATGCCTACAAGGAAGACCAGTTAATATCAGTATCATTCAAATTTACATGCCAACCACCAAAGCCAAAGATGAGGAAATTGAAGATTTTCACCAACTTCTGCAGTCTGAAATCAATGAAACATGCAATCAAGATGTGTTGGTTACCATTGGTGATTGGAATGCAAAAGTTGGAAATGAAGAAGAATCACCAATAGTTGAAAAATATGGCCTTGGTGATAGAAATAACACTGGAGATTGCATGATAGAATTTTGTAAGACCAATGACTCAGTCAACACACTCTATTCAACACAAATACCAGCTCTACACCTGGATTATGCCAGATGGAGAACACAGAAATCAGATTGACTACATCTGTGGAAAGAAGCAATAGAGAAGCTCAATATCTTCATTCAATACAAGGCCAGGAGCTGATTGTGGAATAGATCATCAAGTGCTCATATGCAAGTCCAAGTTGAAGCTGAAGATAATTAAAACAAGTCCACAAGAGCCAAAATATGACCTTGATTATATCCCTCCTGAATTTAGAGACTACCTGAAGAACAGATTTGATGCCTTGAGAACCAATGACAGAAAACCAGAAAAATTGTGGCATGACATCGAGAACATCATCCATAACAAAGCAAAACATCATTAAGAAGACAGAAAAGGAAGAAAAGACCAAAATGGATGTCAGAAGAGACTCTGAAACTTACCTTTGAGCAAAGAGTAACTAAAGTAAATGGAGGAAATGACAATATAAAAGAGCCGAACAGAAGTTTCAAAGAGCAGCTTGCGAAGACACAGTCAATTATTGTAACAAAATATGCAAAGACCTGGAGTTAGAAAACCAAAAGGGAAGAACATGCTTGGCATTTCTTAAACTGAAAGAACTGAAGAAAAAAAATCAAGCTTCAAGTTGCAATATTGAAAGATTCTGTGGAAAAAAAAACATTAAATGATGTAGAAAACATCAAAAGAAGAAATACACAGAGTCACTGTATCAAAAAGAATTGGTCGACGTTCATCCATTTCAAGAGGTGGCATATAACTAAAAATCCATAATAGTAAAGGGAGAAGTCAAAGTTGCACTGAAAGAATTGGCAAAAAGCAAGTCTCCAGGAATTGATGGAATACCCATTGAAATGTTTCAACAAATGGATGCCTCCCTGGAGGCACTCACTTAGCTATGCCAAGAAATATGGAAAACAGCTACCTGGCCAACTGACTGGAAGACATCCATATTTGTACCAATTCCAAAGAAAAGTGTTCCCACAGAATGTAGAAATTATTGAACAATATCATTAATATCACACACAACTAAAATCTTACTGAAGATAATTCAAAACGGTTTGGATATTGAGAGAGAACTTCCAGAAATTCAAGCTGGACTCAGAAGAGGACATGGAATGAGAGATATTGCTGCTGATGTCAGATGAATCTTGGGTCAAAGCAAAGAATACCAGAAAGATGTTTACTTGTGTTTTATTGACTATGCAAAAGCATTCGATTGTGTGGATCATAACCAATTAAGAATAACATTGAGAAGAAAGAGAATTCCAGAACACTTTATTGTGCTCATGAGGAAGCTGTAAGTAGACCAGGAAATTGTCATACAAACAAAATAAGGGGAAACTTCATGGTTTAAAATCAAGAAGGGAGTGTATCAGAATTGTATCTTTTCACCATACTTACTCAATCTGTATGCTGAGTAAATAATCTGAGTAGCTGGATTATATGAAGAAGAATGTGGCATTAGGATTGGAGGAAGGCTCATTAACAACCTGAGACATGCGGAAGACAAAAGTTTGCTTACTGAAAGTGAGAATGACATGAAGCACTTACTGATGAAGATTAAATACTATGGTCCACAGCATGGATTACATCTCAACAAGAAGAAAACAAAAATCCACACTACTTGACCAATAAACAGCATCATGATGAATGGAGAAAAGATTGAAGTTGTCAAAGATTTCATATTACTGAAATCAACGTCAAGGGAAGCATCAGTCAAGACATTAGACAGCATATTGCATTGGGCAAATCTGGTGCAAAAGACCTCTCCAATGTGCTGAAGAACAAAGGTGTGTCTTTGAAGACTAGGTTGTGCCTAGCCCAAGCCATGGTATTTTCATTCTCCTCATAAGAACATGAGAGCTGGACAATGAATAAGAAAGACCAAAGAAGAGTTGATGCTTTTTAGTTGATGCTTTTTTAGTTGGCGAAGAATATGGAAAGTACCATGGACTGCCAAAAGAACTAACAAATCTGCCCTGCAAAGAGTGCAGCCAGAGTGCTCCTTTGCAGTGAGAATGGCCTGATTTCATTTTTGCCTACTTTGGTCATGTAATGAGAAGGGACCTTTCTCTGGAGAAATATATCATGCTTGGTAAAGTGGAGGGTCAACAAAAAAGGGGAAGGCCCTCAATGAGATGGATTGACACAGTGGCTGCAACAATGGGCTCAGGTATAGCAAGGATTGTCAGGCTGGCCCAAGACTGGGCACTGTTTCATTCTGTTGTACCTAGGGTCACTATGAGTTGGAGATGACTTGACAGCATCTAACAACAACAACAACAACAACAACAACACAAACATTATAAAGAAACAATCAACTTTCTAGATGCATAATATTTTTTTTATCCCAAATTCTTTGCCTTGCAGAACTTGATAAATACATGCCTGGTGATGTAACTTGAAAATTTCCTTGTGATGTATTTTTTCTAATCTATTATTGAACTATGTTCTGTTTCTATTTTCAATGTTATCAACCAAAGTTAGGGCCACAGAGAGGTCAGAGAAGAGTCCAAAGGCAGTGACTATATCTTTTATGTCCTTGACTCTCCTTACAACACTAGGTAAACAAAAGATGGTTAATATTTATTTATTTATAGTGATTTTGGGGAAAATTTACAGAGTAAATTCACTTTCCATACAGCAATTCACATATACTTTGTCTCATGACATTATAATTTACTCCAATGCAACAGCTCCCCTCCCACTTCCTCCTGATAGTTACCTCTTCCCTGTGTCCATCCCTCCATGCATTCCTACCCCCTGAGCTGTCTCCCTGTGCATAAACAGCCCTTCTTTCTCCCATTATTGTTCTCTCTAAGGAGTGTATCTACCTCAGGTAAATGTTCAACTCATATGCCTACCTTTTGTTTGGCTGGAAGCCACAGGTGTGGGTTCAGTTCCAGACCTGAAAGGCAGCTAGGGGCCATAGTCTCAGTGGCTCCACCAGGCTCTATCAGACCAGCAAACTGGTGCCCCCCCATTTTCTTTTTTCAAAATGATTTTGAGTTTTGTTTCACATTGTTCTCCCTCTCTATCCAGTATCTCCTACATAGATCCCCCACTGAGTGGTTGACAGTGGCTGCTGGGCACCATCTAGTTCCTCTGGTCTCATAGTTGTATAGGCTGCAGATCGCATGGTGTACCAGTCACTAGGACTAATTCTTTCCATGAATTTTTGGTTTTCTTCATTCTTCTTTGCTCTGGATGAGGAGAGACCCATCGTTGTATCTAGATGGCTGCTTGCAAGTTTTTAAGATCCCAGTCACTATTCGCCAAAGTAGGAGGTGGAACAACTGTGTAGT
Organism: Orycteropus afer afer; assembly: GCF_000298275.1. Lineage (NCBI taxonomy): Eukaryota > Metazoa > Chordata > Mammalia > Tubulidentata > Orycteropodidae > Orycteropus > Orycteropus afer. Next base: position 19,293,658 of record NW_006921598.1, read on the forward strand.
ATGTTATGCCAATTAAGCTTGATGTCCTCTCTGGGTCCTGAGACCACCAGTTCAACTACTCAGTCTCTCTGGGTAGCTGGCTTTGACCAAGAAGTGATCACAAACTTGTTCCTTGTCAGCTCTACTATATAGCTGGGAATTCTTACAGAACATACAAATACACTTATAGCACCATTGTCTGCCAACCCTATATGTGGTCTTGGGTACACTCTCCACTTCATAGATATACCTAATAGTTCAGCCTGTCCACCCATCTATCCACCCATATACCCATGCTTACCTTCACTGACAACGCAGTACTATATGTGCAAAAGGGTTCATCTTTGTTTCTGTACCTCCCATATACTAATAGATTCTTACTGATTAAAAAACTTAAAAAGTAAGTGGCTACTTAGATGAAACACTTCTTAAGGGAACAGAGTGTTGGTTTTAAGAAGAGATCTGATGTTAATTGACCTGAAATTGTCTCCAAACTTCAGGACTAATTTAGAGATTCAATAAGAGTCTCAACTCCAAGTTCATCCATAATAAAAACCAAAATAAAACCTTCAATAAATTCTATCCTTTCCTCTACTTATCTGTTTTGAAGAAAAATGCATTGTAGAAGTGACAAAAACTTTCTGGGAGTGGAGGTGGGGGAACACATAGACATTCATAGTAATCAGTCGGCAGAGAATTTCTAAGTCTGTATCAGACATTATAAGATACAAAATGCCCCATGTATTATGGGTGGACATTTATGTCCTTACTTAGGTAAGTGAAGTACTCTTCTGAAGACATATTTTTTCTCTAACAATCTGTGCTATTTTGAAAATAAATAAATAAATAAATATTCTGGGTTATGTAGAAAGATACTAGAAAGATTTATTTGTATCACCATGTCATTTCATAATGTATTTGTACTTTTAGGTGACTACTTCTTAATAATATATAAAGTTAATAAATTCATTTTAAAAACTCTATATATATAAATAATGCTCAAATGTAACAGAATTTTACTAATTCTAATCATGCCCTCTTTTTGAGAAGACTTACTATAAATTGCATTTCAAATTCTCAATTATTATCCCAACTTTGTGCTTTTTCTCTGAGTCACTATCAAGTCTCTGCAGATGCTTCCTTTCTGTGGTAAGCAATAAACTAAGCTTTTTTTTTTTTTTTTTTTCACACACACACACAAACACACAGATTACACACATATGTACATAAATAAAAACTTGTTACTTTAAAAAAATAAGTTATAATCCTTTTTGGGAAGGAGCTCTGGTGGCACAATGTTTAAGTGTTTGGCTGCTAACCCAAAGATCAGGGGTTTGAATGCACTGGTGACTCTGCAAGAGAAAAGAGCAAGGATCTGGTCTGGTAAAGATTACAGCCTAGGAAAACTTATGAGGAAGACTTACTCTGTCATACAGAGTTTTGATGCGGCAGAACCTACTCACTGGGAGTCAACATCAACCACTTGCTTGTGGTGTTTTCTTGGAAGATTGCATACAGATTTGGCATGTCTTTAATATTACTATTTCTTCTATACTGCTATTAAGATTATAAAGATATTGATTGCAAATAATAACAGCAATTAATGCTTTGAATTTGACTTCAAAAATCATAGGTTAGGTTATGAAGTCTGGCTTTCAAGATTCACCTTTTAGGTCTGATGGGAAATAAATTTCTGTATAGATGCTTATTTAAAATAAGTGTGAGAAGGACCCAAATATTAGTAAATACAACTGATAATTTTTAAAATTATTTTTGTAGAGATAATATCTTTGGTCTTTTGTAACTCCCTAACAATTTGAGTCTGTATATCCCAACCTGTATTTCTTGAGATTCTTTCTTCATCACCATCCCTCTGGGTTTACTTTTTTAAAGGCTTGGTAAAATATCACATTTGAGTTTGGTATGATCAATGTTTTACTAGCTAGAGTAAGATTTTACAAATATTCCTGCAATGAACAATTTGGTATCTCAAAGATTAAGACACTGTCGATGAATTTTTAGAAAATTTTGAAGACATAGAAAAGCCTAAGTTTCATGTAATTTCATATACTGGAAAATTACTTAATTGTTTTAAAAACTGTTATTTTCTTTCATGTTGTTGAGATATTCCAAAGGTGTAGAATACTGAATTGAAGATGTTTATTTCACAAAATTCTCATTACAGAAGAAATAAATGAGGTCCAGATGAGATATAATTATATTTCTTATTGAATAACAAGAAGTTTTCACTTGCTTGAATTTATGATATTTGAATTGTGTCAGAAGATCATGCGGTTTTTGGTGACATCAGTGAAAACAGATTTACATGATTTGGGTTTATGCCCAAAGCTCATGAGCATGTTATTTACCAGTGAGCCACACATGCGAACAAAGCACACGAACAGGTGAAAAGTATGATCACCTGGTTGCCTCTTTTTTTTGCCCATAATTTATTCCTTTCACGCTACATTTAAGCATCTGGTTTATGTTTAAAGATTTTCAAAAATCCATTTATTATTTTTACATGTTACTAAGTAGAACTAATTATCTAAATTACAAATATATTATGAAATGATATGGTAATACAAACAAACCCTTCTGGTATTTTTCTAGACAACCCAAAATATTTGATTATTTTCACAATAATATTGATAGAGAAAAAAAAATGTCTTAGGGAGGGTACTTAACTAAGACCATGATTGTTCATTCACAATAAAGGGAGCACTTAATATCTTATAATGATTGGCTTTGACTTAGTAATTCTCTGCTAGCTGGTGTCTTTCCCTATCTCCATTCCCAGAAAGTTTATGCCCCTGTGCGATGCATTTTTCTTCAAAACAGACAGGTAATGGACAAATAAGTTTTTTTTTTTTTTTTTCCAGCAGATTATTTTATTTTTTACATCTTAAAAATATCACTAATAAGTTTTAGGACTCATCCAGAGATAGGGGAGATTTCATATGGAAGATTTATTTTCTGTAAAGAAAGAACAGATTTTTGTTAAACCTTTAAATGAGTTTTGAATTAAGATGAGCATGTCAGGTCTACAGCTTTTAATGCCATACCTCCTCTGACGACCACTACTCTGTTCTATTTGAGAGTGCCTTTCAGAACCACTCAAATGGTTACTTCTTCTAAGTTTTCAGATCAACTGTATTTATTAACCATATTTTGTTTGATGTACTCTAAACCAAAAAAAAAATGCCCTGCTGTCGAGTAGGATCTGACTCATAGCAACCCCTCTTTGGGTTTCTGAGGCAGTATCTCTAGGGAGTTTAAAAAGAAATGGAAGGTATGGTCACTATCTGTGGTGGACACTCACTAAGGTGACCCCCAACAAGTCACATTCTTGAAAAATTATTTCCCTTTGAATACAAGTAGAACTGTTGGCTTATTTGCTTCTAATCAAAAGAATATGGGAAAAGAGTATCACTTTCTTCACTAGGTTATATATGTGGAAAATGTGAATTGGTTATTCACATATAGTTAAGGTCCCAAACCCATTTATTATTAGTTACTCATAAAGGAAATTATCATTGATGGGCTTGATGTGGTCAAGTGAAAGCCCTTAAAAGTGGAACTCTATTCTTTTATGAGGCGCTCTGGTGGCAAAGTGGTTAAAGCTTTTGGCTACTAACCATAAGTTGGGTTGTTGAAATCTACAAGGCTCTGAGGTGGAAAGATAAGGCAATCTGCTTTCATAATGATTTACAGCCATGGAGACCCTATGAGGCAGTTCTACTTTGTCCTATAGGGTTGCTATGAGTTGGAATCAACTTAATGGCAGTGGACTTTTAATTCTTTTCTGCAACTCTCCCTTGATGGCTGAGAAGAAGTAACCTGTCATTTTACTGGAGGGCCTATCAGTGGGCTAGGTGCCCAGGAATTGTGGGCCACACCTAGAAGTCAAGTGTGGCCCCTGGCTGACAGCAAGAAAATAGTGACCCTGTTCTACAACCACAACAGACTGAATTTTAATACCCACATGATCTTAGAAGAGGACCACTGAGCTCCAGAAATAACAAAATCTGGCTAGTACATTGATTGCAGGTTTGTAAGACACTGAGCACAGGACCTATGCTAAGTGCCCAGACTTCTGATCCATAGAAAATGTGAGATAATGGGAATCATTCTAGGTTTATGGTAATTTTTTTACTTAATAATAGAAAATTAATACATAATCTTTGGACCATTCTCTAAGCTATCTCTATGACCTTAATTTAGATTAAAATAATGTAAATAGAAATAGGACAAATTAGAGAATAAAACAGGTCACCAGTAAGAAGTTCGAAAATAGCTCACATAGATGCACACACACACACAAACACAAAAGTTAATTCATTAGTGTATTTATCAAGCTCTGCAAAAAAAAAAGGGGGGGGGGTAAAAAAAATCAAGTGAATGCATACTGAAATCTGATTGTTTCTTGAAACAGTTTTGTTCTATAAGGAAACTAAAATGATTATTGATTTCCATTTATTTGACTAATATCAAGATTTTCTATTTGTCAAGTTGTCTTCTTGCTCTTATTGCTACTGTTCTTGAAAATTATGGATTTTTTTTTTTTACTTGAGTCAGAAGATACTGTAGATTTTACTATAACTCCTCAGTGCTTATGATATAGATCTTCTGGAAAAATAACCTATAATTCTTAAAAGGGATAAACTTATATGTTGAGGAACAATGCTTTTGATATTAAATGATTTATGACCACACTACCTAACCTCCCAGGAACCATCAGTTTTTTATGAGGAAAAACTTAGAAAATGAAAATCATCTTTTTAGCATTTATTCTTTTTGGAGGAATTAAGAGCATGATTATACCTACATGATCATAAAATTTGTCACCTAACAGGGACACATTGAGAATTAAGGGGGAAATAATTGAAAATTAAACTGAGACAGTAGGGGCTTACAAGAGCTCCCCTCAGAAAATCAGACTTTTGTCACTCTTGTTTTAAGGAACTTTTCAGATAACAGATGCAATGCTGGATATATGATCATTTGGCTTTCTTTAGATATTTGTTATTTATACTTGTGGCTGATACAAAACAAACAAATGAAAAGTTTGACCTAAAAGAACGCTATAGATTATTCTAAATGCATTTCAATCTCAAATGAGAAAGCCAGAGTTCCATGATCTAATTTTAGGTGCCGTATTAAAACAATCTCTTCACACTTATTATAACTTTATTTCCCTGTTCCTTTGCCTATTCTCCTAAACACATGCTACTTAACTCATTCTATATTAGTCAACTCCTCTTTGTTTCTCTCTGCTTTCTATTTGAGAGACAGTGTGGTGGGGGAATTAAAAGCACTCATGCTGTGTTGTCACTGCCTTCAGTCAAATATTGACTCTACCATTTGTGAGATTGGATAAATTAATTCCCCTTTATGTGCCTTAATATTTTTTTGACATGTAAATCAGGAAAAAAAAAGGTGACTTAAAGCATACCTACCTCGTGGATTATTACGAGATTGTGTCGAGCACATAGTTAAACACTCAATAAATTTTTTTTTTTTTTTTTTTT
>NW_006921598.1:19319432-19337995 GCF_000298275.1 Orycteropus afer afer
TTAAAAAAAAATAAAAAATGAACAAAAGGGAACAATTTATCTTTATTTCATCCATGGTTCTCCATCACATATCTGTATTTCATATTGCATCAAGTGATACCTCACCAGAGTAAAAAACTGAAACCCTTGTAGTGTTCTGTAAGGTCCTATAAAATCTGACTCTTACTATCTCTGATCTCATCTTCTGTGTCTTTCTCCTCACTCATATCTTTCCAGCCACTCTGGGCTTTTTGCTGTGCTATGATTCTAATTCACTCCAAGGTGGCAACCTACCCATAGGTAACCCCGGGACAATAAGCCCAATGAAAGGGAATTTCAAGATCAATTCAATATCATGAGTCATGCAAAGTTGCCAGAATGATATCTAACCTCAATAAGATCTTCACAATTCCTTTGAGAATTTATGTGTTTATAAATAGCAACTCTACTGATTTTCAAAAAGTATGATTATTCACTTCTTAAAGTAAGTATCAAAGGATCTCTCTCTTTGTCATTTTTTGTGGATATTATTATTTTATAGATGACATTATTTTGTAGATGAAGTTAATCTAAATATTTGATAGCAGTAAAATGCAATGTTGTTAGGTCTTGTCTAAAATGCAGTCTCTTACTCATTACAGGCTAGAATTTCTAATGAATTCAGATTACCATAGCATAGGCAGTAGAAATAGCAACATGGTTCAGAGCATTGCATTTGAATCCAGATTACTACAAACAAATTTTAGTTCTGCTATTTACTCATTGTGTGACTTTGGTCAAGATCCTTTTTTGAGCTACAGTTATATCATATGTAATCTGGGAAGAATAACTGAACTTTTTTGATAGGAATGTTCTATCAGTGAAAATAAACTAAGTTGGTGATTCTCAAATTTAAGCATACATAAAATCACCTGGACAATCTGTTAAAATGTATTTCTGGGCTCCACTCCCAAATCAATAGTCCTGTGGTCAGACTCAATAATTTGCATTTCCAATAAGTTTTCAAATGCTGATGGTCCAGCACCACAGTTGAGAACCACTGAGCTAGATTATACTGCCTTAACAATCCCAAATCTTAGTGGCTTATAATAATAGGAATTTATTTCTGGTTCATGTTGTACAAACAATGTAGTCTGCAAGGGAACTCTGGTCATAATTATCATTCAAGAGCCCATGTTGGCAGAAGGTTCTTCGTCATCACAGAGGGGAAGAGAACACAGTAAATCATGCATTGGCCTTTAAAACTTCTGATTGCAATGCACTTTAAACATGTGTTATTATTAATAAATTTTTTTCTGGTTACCTAGTGCCGCTCTGACAGAAATATACCATAAATGGGATGGCCTTAACAAATAGGACTTTATTCTCTTACAACAGTTCAGGAGGCTAGAAGTCCAAGTTCAAAGTGCCAGGGTCTAGGGGCTGGGTGAGTGCCCCTCAACCTTGGTGTCCAGCTCTGCCTCCTGCTCCCAGCCTGCTGGAACTAGAGGTGTTTCTTCACTCAGACAGCTACTGGCTGCTGAGGCTGACAACCCAAGGTGGACAAGTAAAAAGGCACAGTTCCGATACTACCAAACCACATGGCAGGCCATTAATTTAAATTCATTTTATGTCCCAAGGTTGGCAGAGCATGGCAGGCTGCTGAACAACAACACAGTTACATACAGAGTCCAAGCATACCGTAAGCTAGAGACCATTCCCCAAGGCTTCTACTTATATACAGGAAGCAGACCACATTCCCTAAGGCAGCTACTCAGTTTCTCCCAGTAGATTCCACCATGGAGTTGATTACCAGTCTCATCATGGGAAATACTACATCCAGCTTTCCAGCCATTCAACCAGGCCCAGCCAAGTTGACACACAAACTGAACTTCCACAAAGTTTTACCATAATTTTCTTTCTGTTAATGTCACTGATTAGAAATAAGTGACTTTTCAAGTGGAATATGCTACATTTTAACACATGCTCTGATAAATATGTAGAGGGTAGCTATCATATGGCAGAAATGAAGATTCTTCTCATTTTTGCCTTTGTTCTGACTTTAAGACTTTTGACACACACACGCACACACACATATACACAGAGTATAGAAAAAAGAAATACAAATACCCTCACATGTCCTCAAATATCTGGAAAGTTGTTTAACCTCACTTAGAGATAATTGTAAGCTAAAACTATATTGAGATATCAGGAATAACAGTCTTGTCTTCATTTTTATTTCCCCTATATCATCCAGAACTGATTTTAGTGACTCCCAGTTCTTCTCTCCATACAAATCCTACTTCTAGGAATTTTTCCAACTTCAGCTTCTTGATTTTGTTTCTTTGAACTTGCCTGTTCTGTTGTCAACATAATAACTAACTAGTAATTATTCATTCACCAAGGTATTGTTTAAAGTGTCTTACCTATGTCTTCTTCTTTAATTAACAAATCTCTTATCATCCCCATCTAATCTATAAAGAAACTGAAGATCAAGGGGCCCTTTGACTTGAATCTAGTTGTTGTTCTTTATAGTCTCCCTTGAACTTGATGCTTTTAACTTTCCCTTGCTTTGATCCCTCCTTCTCCTGTTTTGTGGTTTTCTTGGGCTGCAGCCCACAATTCACACCAGACACTCCTCTTCCTAACTTGATTCCTAGAAAGGAGGTTCAGAGTTCCATGATAATAATGCTGGCTGCAACATTATTCACAATAGCCAAAAAGTAGAAATAACTTAATTGTCCATCAACAGATGCATGGATAAATAAAATGTAGTACATACAAACAATGGAGTATTACTCAGCCATAAAGAGAAATGAAGTCCTGATACATGCTACAACATGGATAAAACTTGAGAACACTATGTTGAATGAAATAAGTCAATAACAAAGGACACATATTGTATATTATCAACTACATGAAATATCTAGAATTGACAAATGCATTCTAGATATTTCATATAAGTGACAATAGCCCATGGAACTCTGAGGGTGCAGTGGTTAAAACATTCAGCTGCCAAATAAAAGATTGGGAATTTGAATCCACCAGGTGCTCTGTGGGAGAAAGATGAACCAAATGGCTTCCATAAAGATTTACAGCTTTGGGTTTTCCAGAAAATGGTGTTGTACCTATAACCCACATTTTTGTTCCCTCTATCAACTTAGTCCCTGAATAACTAGGTAAATCAGATATAAATAATGATACTGGAGTTATGAGCAACCAAGGAGAAGATAAAGTATCAGATTTAGTGAAGGTTGAGAAAAAGAACAGATTAAACAACTGGGAAAAATAAACAATCCTGCCTAGCTGGCAGAGATGGAGAGATGGAGAAAGAAAAAACTCATTAGAAATACAAAAAAACGTCATCAGAGGGAAAGGAAAAAAAAATCATGGAGCCCACAGAGGCACTGGGAACTCAGAATACCCACACTGGGAGTTTTTGCATTGACCTTGGGAGCTGAGTGAGTATGATACTCTTACTCAGAAACAGATGAAGAACCCCCCACCCTTGGCATGGACTGCCATGGAGTCCAGAAAGGAGTGGTGGAAAAGGAGAAACTCCCTTTGAGTAGCAGAGCCCTGGAGCGAGTGCACAACTGCAGGCTGGGGTTCAACTCTTCCCTTTTCAGCACACAGTGGACCAGGGTACTGCGTTTTTGTGGCTTCTTATTCCAAGTGGGAAGTAATGACCTTTGACCCATTGGAATCCCTGTCAATTTTGAACCACAGGTCTTCCATTGACAGTAGGATGTCATCATTAGTAGACATTTCCAAAAAAAAGTAAAAAAGCCAAACTTACTGCCATCGAGTCATTTCTTATCATGGCAACTCCCATTGGGTTTCTGAGCCTATGAATCTTTGTAGAAGTGGATTTCCCTGTTTTCCTTCTGGGGATCCCCTGGTGGGTTTGAACTGCTGATCTTCTGGTAGAAGTCAAGTGCCTTGACCACTATGCTACCAGAGCTCCAGAAAGACAGGAACTACATTGCCTGTGCTGGCAGCTCTAATTGAACTATCTTGCCCAAACATGGAAAATAGAGGCTTGCTACTGGTGCCTTTTTGTTTTTTCCTTTTTCTTCTTCTGCCTCATCCAACAGAAGGAACACATTAAACCACTACCAGGCAACAGGAGTTAGTACACTGAACACCTCACTCAATAGGTAACACCAATAACTCCTGTGCCACAAGATCAATGACAGACAGTGGACAACACTTGCTCATCCCAACTCCAAATCCCTTTCACAACAAACAGAAACCTGGACCCACCTACCCACCAGTCCACCAACACAGAGAGAAGTGGAGAGCAATCCAGTACAGCTGAGTTAATAACTAAAAAAGTACAACCGCTCCACAATTTCAGGTACAGTAAAACATAAAGTCAGGGTGAAGCAAATCAATACCTAACTAACAATTAAAGACAACTTCAAAATGTCTAGGATACAACAGACAACCTCAAATTAGACAAACAAAGAAACAAAAAACAGGACAAAACAATAGAAATAAAAGCCCAGACTAAACAATTATCTGTCATGGAAGAAGACCAAGCAATAGAACTATCTGAGAAGGAATTCAAAAGGTATATATACATAAGACTCTCTTAGAGCTCAAGGAAATCACAAATAGAATCAGTGAGAAGACAGATAGTTTCCTGGAAGAATTCAGGAAAACCATTCAGAATAAAATAACAAGATAGATACACAATTAGAACTCATACAAAAAACAGCAATTAGAAATTGAGAAGATGAACACTAAAATTACATAGATAGATAACACAAAGAAAGGACTAAACAGTAGATTAGAACCGGCTAAAGAATGCGTTACCCAACTAGAAAACAAAACCCTTGACACCAGCCTGTATGAACAAAAATCAGAACAAAGATTTAAGAGAAATGAAGAGAACCTAACAGTTATATGGGATGATGTAGAAAGAAATAATATATGCCTCTTTGGAATACCAGAACAAGAGGAGGAAAAAAAAAAAAAAAAAAAACACAGACAATTGCAGAAGACTTGCTAATAGAAAATTTTCCCCATATCATGAAGGAAGAAAAGCTACCTGTCCAAGAAGTTCAACAAACACCATACAGGGTAGATCTCATGAGAAAGTCACCAAGGCATATCATAATCAAACTCTCCAAAGACAAAGAAAACATCTTGGGAGCACCTTAGGAAAAATGAAATGTCACCTACTATGGAAAACCAAAAAGACTCAATTCTTATTTCTCAGCATAAACAATGCAGGCAAGAAGGCAATGGGATGGCATATGTAAAACACTGAAGGAAAAGAACTTCCAACCAAGAATTATATATCCAGCCAAGTTGTCCCTCAAATATGAGGGTGAAATCAAGACATTCTTAGACAAACAGAAGTTAAGAGAATTTGTGAAAACCAGATGAACCCTATAAGAAATGATAAGGGAGTCCTTCCAATAGAGACCCCACAAAAGAGAACAACAAATTAAAATCAAAACAATTGACATCGCCACATAGAAACCAAACCAGAAATAGATGCTCAAAATTAAGCTAATATAATAATGTACACAGAGAAATAAGGGAGTCAATCTGCAGACAACACCAGCAATAAAGCAAATAGAGGGGATAAAGGTTTTAGTTACATAACTTTCAAATAAAGAGGAAGACAGGATATTGTTTTTATAGATCTGACTGTTCCAAACTTAAGGAGATAAGAATTTAAGAAAGAAAGAAAGAAAATTAACAATCCCCTTAAGAAAACTCAGAAAGAAGAAAAACACATGGACTTAGTAAGCAGAAAACCAACAATAATGAAGAAAAGAGAAGAAACATTTGATAACAAAATGAGCTCAACACAGAAAAATATTTGGAACAAGGAAATCACCAACAACATAACAAAAAACACAATAGAATCACAGCAATAAATTCATACCTACCACTAATTACACTCAATGTGAATGGATTAAATGCACCAGTCAAGAGAAAGAAAGTGGTACATTGGATAAGAAAAGAAGACCCATTGATAATGCTGCCTACGAGAGATCCACCTTAGATAAAAAATAAAAACAAATTAAAGGTTAAAAAAGAAAATAGGCCAAACTAATGGCAACCAAAAAAGAGGAGGAGTGGCAACATTAATTTTTAATAAAATAGACTTTAATGGAAAAACCAGCATAAGAGTTAAAGAAGATCATTATATATCCTAAAAGGGTCAATAGACCAAGAAGACATCATCATAATCAATATCTATGTGCCCAATGCAAATGATCCAAAATATGTAAAGCAAATATTAGCTGAATTGAAAGTAAAAACAGACAACTCTACAATACTAGTAGCAGACATTAACACACCACTTTCAAGGAAAGAAAGAACATCTAGAAAAATATTCAGCAAAGCTACAGAAGAACTCAACAACATGATCAATGAACTTGATGTCATAGGCATATACAGAACTCCACCCAATAAAAACACAGCTCACATTCTTCTCCAGTGCACATGGATCATTTTCCAGAATAGACCCCATGTTAGGACACAAAACAAGCCTCAATAAATTAAAAAAGATTGAAATACTACAAAGCATCTTGTCAGATCACAATGTTATAAAATTAGAAATCAATAATAGGAAGATCAAGAAAAAAATATCAAATATGTGCAAACTGAATAATATATTGCTCACAAACTACTGCGTAACAGAAGAAATGAAGTGTGAAATTAAAAAAAAAATCATAGGAACAAATGAGAATGAAGATATAATTCACCAAAACATTTGAGACACAGTGAAAGCAATACTCAGAGGTCAATTTATAGCAATAAATGCACACATCAAAAAAGAGAAAAGAAAATCAACACTGTAACTCAACAACTCCAACAATTAGAAAAAGAGCAACAAAAGAAACCTACAGTATCTAGAAGTAAGGAAATAACAAAGATCAGAGCAGAAATAAAGCAGAAAACATAAAACAACAGAGAAAATCAACAAAATAAGAAGCTGGTTCTTGGAAAAAGGTAACAAAATTGACAAACCTTTGGCAACTTTAACAAAAGAAAAGAATGAGAAGATGCAAAAAACAAGAATAATAAACAAAAAAGATGACATCACAACAGAACCAACTGAAATAAAAAGTATGCTGACAGAATATTATGAAGAACTGTACTCCAACAGATTCAAGAACCTAGAAGAGATGGACAAGTTTCTAGAAACAAAAGACCTACCTAAACTGTCTCAGTCAGATATAGAATACTTGAACAGACCCGTAACAAAGGAAGAAATTGAGCAGTTCATTAAAAAAACAAAAAACAAAAAACAAACAAACAAAAAAAAAAACCTTCCCACAACAACAAACAAACAAACCTTGACCCAGATGGTTTCACTAGAGAATTTTACCAAACATTCAGTGAAGAGTTATACATATACTACTTAAACTATCCCAGAACATAGAAAAAAAAAAAAAGTTCATTCTATGAAGCAAGCATAACACTGACAGCTTCAAAACCAGACACCACTCAAAAGGAAAACTACAGACCAATACCCCTCATGAATACAGACACAAAAATCTTCAACAAAATCCTAGCCAAAAGAATCCAACAAAATATCAAAAAAATAATATATCATAACCAAGTGGATTCACATCAGGTATGCAAGGATGGTTCAATATCAGAAAAACAATCAATGTAATCCACAACATACACAAAACAAAAGAACCATATATCATACCAATTGACACACAAAAAAGCATGCAATAAAATCTAACACCCAGTCCTATCTAGAACTCTCAGCAAAATAGGGATAGAGGGGAAAATCTTCAATATAATGAAGGACATATACACAAAGCCAACAGCCAATATTATTTTTCATGGAGAAAGACTCAAAGCATTCACAGATTAATGGAACAGAATGAGAACCAGACAAGGAAGCCCGCTATCATCACTTCTGTTTAGCATTGTATTTGAAGTCCTAGCCAGGACAATAAGGCAAGAAAGAGAAATTAAAGGCATTCAAATTGGCAAAGAGGAAGTAAGCCTATCTCTATTGGCAGATGACATGATCCTATACATAGAAAACCCAAGAGACTTGGCAAAAAACATATTGAAAGTAAGAGAAAATTTCAGCAAAGTGCAGGATACAAGATCAACATACAAAAATCAGTTGGATTCCTCCACGTCAAAAAAGAGGCCTCTGAAAAGGAAATAAGGAAAACAACACCACTTACCGTAGTTACCAAAAAGATAAAATATTTAGGAATAAATCCTACTGGAGACACAAAAGACTTATACAAAGAAAACTACAAAACACTACTATAAGAAACTATAAGGGATCTACATGAATGGAAGAACTTGCCTTGTTCATGGATAGGAAGATAGAATATTGTGAAAATATCAGTATTACCCAAAGCAATCTACACATTCAATGCAATCCTGATCCAGATACCATCAACATTTTTCCAATTTTAATAATTGGAAAAACCAATTATTAATTTCATATGGAAAGAAAAGAGACCTCAGATAAGCAAAGAAGTGTTGAAGAAGAAAAATAAGGTAGGCTCTCATGGAGTTGTTTTAATTGTCTTACACTTCAACTTGAACATACACATGAGCAGGTGATGGTCTGTTCCACAATCAGCTCCTGGCCTTTTGTTGACCCTCCACTTTACCAAGCATGATATCCTTCTCTGGGGAATGATTCCTACTGACAACGTGACCAAAGTAGGTAGGACAAAGTCTGGCCATTCTTGCTTCCAAAAAGCATTCCAGCTGCACTTCCAGGACAGATTTGTTAGTCCATTTAGCAGTCCATGGTACTCTTAGCATTCTTCTCCAGAACCACAACTCAAAAGCATCAACTCTTCGGTCATCCTTATTCATTGTCCAGTGATTGAAAATACTATGACTTGGTTAGGCACACCTTAGTTTTCAAGGAGGCATATTTGCTCTTCATCAATTGACAGAGGTCTTTTCAGCAGACTTGTCCAATGCAATACATCATCTGATGTCTTGACTACTGCTTCCATGGCTGTTGATTGTAGAACCAAATAATATGAAGTCCTTGATAGCTTCAATCTTTTCTCCATCCATAGTGAAGCTGTATATTAGATTAGATGCGAGGATTTTTGTTTTCTTTATATTGAGGTGTAATATATACTGCAGACTGTGGTCTTTAATCTTCATCAGTAAGTGTTTCAAGTCATCCTGCAAAGTTATGTCATCTGTGTTTTGCAGATTGTTAATGAGTCTTCCTCCAATCCTGATCCCATGTTCTTCTTCATATAATCTAGGTTCTTGGATTATTTGCTCAGCATAGAGATTGATTAAGTATAGTGAAAGGATACAACCAGGACACACTCCCTTCTTGATTTTAAACCATGCAGTATCCCCTTGTATTATTTGAACAACAGCCTCCTGATCTATGTACAGGTTCCTCATGAGCACAATCAAGTCTTCTGGAATTCCCATTTTTGTCAGTGTTATCCATAATTTGTTATGACCCACACAATCAAACACTTTTGCATAGTCAATAAAACACAAGTAAATATCTTACTGGTATTCTTTGCTTTCAGCCAAAATCCATCTGACGTCAGCAGTGATATCCCTCATTCCACATCCTCTTCTGAATCCAGCTTGCATTTCTGAAAGTTCTTTGTCAATATACTTCTGCAACCATTTTTGAATTACCTTCAGTAAAATTATAGTTGCATATGATACTGTTTAATAATTTCCACATACTGTGGGATCACCTTTTTTGCAATGGTACAAATATGGATCTGTTCCAGTCAGTTGGCCAGGTAGCTGTCTTTCAAATCTCTTGGCATAGCCAGGTGAGTACCTCCAGTGGGACATCTGCTTGCTGAAACATCTCAATGAATATTTCATCAATTCTTGGAGCTTGCTCTTTGCCAATTCCCTCAGTGCAGCTTTGACGTCTTCCTTCAGTACCATTGGTTCTTGATCATATGCCCTCTCCTGAAATGGATGAACACTGACCAATGCTTTCTGGTACAGTGACTGTGTATTCTTTCCACCTTCTTTTGATGTTTCCTGCATCATTCAATATTTTGCCCATTGAATATTTCAATATTTCAACTCGAGACTTACATTGTTTCCTCAGTTCTTTCAGCTTAAGAAATGCCAAGTGTGTTCTTCCCTTTTGGTTTTTTAACTCCAGGTCTTTGCACATTTCATTATAGTAATTAAATTTGCCTTTTTGAGCTGCTCTTTGAAATCTTCTGTTCAGCTTTTTTTATCTTGTAATTTCTTCCATTTGCTTTAGCTACTCTCCATTCAACAGCAAGTTTCAGCATCTCTTCTGACATCCATTTTGGCATTTTCTACCTTTCTTATCTTTTTAATGACCTCTTGCTTTCTTCATGAATGATGTTCTTGATGTCATGGCACAATTCCTCTGGTTTTTGGTCATTGGTATTCAATGCATCAAATCTATTCTTTAGATGGTCTCTAAATTCAAGAGAGATATTATCAAGGTCATATTTTGGCTCTCATGGACTTGTTTTAATTGTCTTCCACTTCAACTTGAACACACACATGAGCAGCTGATGGTCTGTTCCACAATAAGCTCTTGGCCTTGTTTTGGCTGAAGATATTGAACTTCTCCATTGTTTCTTGCCATAGATGTAGTCAATCTGATCTCTGTGTATTCCATCTGGTGAAGTCCACATGTATAGTCAGTTCTTATGTTGTTGAAAAAAGGTATTTGCAGTGAATAAATCATTGGTCTTGCAAAATTCTATCATGTGATCTCCAGTGTAATTTTTATCACCAAGGCCATATTTCCCAACTTCTGGTAACACTTCTTTGTTTCCAACTTTTGGATTCCAGTCACCAGTGATAATCAACACATCTTAATTGCATGTTTGGTCAATTTCAGACTGCAGAAGATGATAGAAATCTTCAATTTCTCCACCCTTGGCTTTAGTAATTCGTACATAGATTTGAATAATAGTAGTATTAACTGGTCTTCTTTGTAGGTGTGTGGATATTATCCTATCACTGACAGCATTGTGCTTCAGGACGGATCTTAAAACAGTCTTTGTGACAATGAATGCGACACCATTCCTCTTCAATTTGTCATTCCTGGCATAGTAGATCATATGATGTCTGATTCAAAATGGCCAAAATTAGTTCATTTCAGCTCACTAATGCCTTGGATATTGATCTTTATGTGTTCCATTTCATTTTTTACAATTTTCAATTTTCATAGATTCATACTTTCATATATTCCATGTTCTAATTATTAATGGATATTTTATGTTTCTACTGATTTTAAGTTGTGACACATCAGCCAATGGAGGTCCTGAAAGCTTTACTCTATCCCTATCATTAAGGTCACCTCTACTCTGAGGAATCAGCTCTCCCTCAGTCAAATTTTGAGTGCCTTCTGACCTGATGGGCTTATCTTCTGGAACTATATCAGACAATGGTTCTGGACTATTAATAAAGTTTTCCAATAATATATCAGACAGTGTTTCACTGCTATTCATAAGAAAGACTTTATGCTGAGTGAAATAAGTCAATCACAGAAGAATAAATATTGTCTGATCCCATTATTGTAAAAAGTCAAGGAAAATTTTACTTAGGGAAGGAAATTCACTTTGTAGGTTACCGGGAATGGGAGGGAAGGGGAGAGAAAATTTTGGACTAGTTGGGGGAGTCACATGTTGATTTGAGTGAGGCGAAGAATGTTATGGAAAGAGTCTGTGACCAGCATGATGACACTGGGGAAAGGAAGGCAGGTCACTGAAATGTGCACATAAGATATAGACAACAGATGCAAACAATAGTATAAGCACAGCATTTCATTACAACTAACACCAAACACCAGGCTACAGATAAATGCATAGACAAACAAGATCAGGTAGAGGTCAGTGAATAAGAATATACCCTAGACTAAGGATAGATTTACCTGAAGATAATCTTATAGATGCACTTGTGCTACAATATTAGCTACACACATGATAGAAACAACAGAAGATAGAGTTGGAGTAACCTCTCAGAGACAACCAAACACCTTGAGAGAGAGAGAATCATTGGGCTTGCTGACTTGGGATCATAGTCTTGGGGGACACCAAGCACAATTGTCACAACATACTACATAAAAATCTTACTCCACAACTTACTTTGGTGAGTAGTGACTGGGGTCTTAAAAGCTTGTGAGTGGCTATCGAACATGCAAATATTTGTCTCCTTTCATCTGAAGCAAAGAAGAGTGAAGAAAATCAGAGGCATCTGGAAACAATTAGTCCAAGGGTATGATGGACTTCGAGACCAGAACAACTAGATGATGTCCGGCTACCATGCTAACCACTCCGAAAGGGATCAAAGCTGGAGATCCTGGATAGAGTGGGTGGAAAAATGTGGAACACAATTCAAAAATACAAAAATGACCAGAGGCACTGATCAGATTGAGTCTGGTGGAATCCCCAAGACTATGGCCCCGAGTTAACCTTTGGGCCCAGAATTGGACTCCATCCCATGGATTGGCTCTCAGCCCAACAGTAGAAAGATATACATGCAGAGTACTACCCCAGGGTGATACACCCACCTACTCTAGGGAGATACATCCCTTAGAGCAATCAGCTATGGGGCACCAGAAGGGCAGCATTCACATAGAGGGAAATCTGGACACACAGGAGTGCATAGTTAAGAAGGGCACAGAGAGGGGGTAATTATAGGGACAGGAGGGAAGGATAATTTGTTATGGTCAGGGATGGTAATTAGGGAGTGAAATCAAATGTACATGAAATGTTGAATGTAAAAAAAAAAAAATTGCTCTGAAAAATTTGCACCCAAAGCACAATAAAATTTAAAAAAATAAAAAAGATTTATAGGTTTAGAAACTATAGGGCAATTCTACTCTGCTTTATAGGGTTGCTATGAGTTAAAATTGACTCAATGGAAGTGGGCTTGGTTTGGTTGTAGAGAGCATAGTTTGCTAGTGGTTATCAGGGGACAGAGGGATGAGGAAAGATGGAGACATTGTTTAGGAGCATTGAATGTCTGTTTTTCATGATGGGAAATTTGGCAATGGATATTAGTGATTGTTAAACAGCATAATTAATCATTGCCACTTAATTATATATGTAAAAAATCTTGAATTGATAAATGTGCCATATACATCCTTGCAACAACAATAATAAAAGCCTGCACCTACATCTCAAGTATGTTGGAGAGCTACAATTTGTTACAAACATTTTCATGTGAGTACTTTATTCTCTTCAAAAACATATTGTTGTTGTTGTTATGTGCCATCAAGTCAGACCCAACTCATAGTGACCCCTCCTCGGGTTTCTGAGGCAGTAGTGATACGGAAGTCGATTGCCCCATCTTCCTTCCGAGGAGTGGCTGGTGGGTTTGAAGACATATACCAACTGAGAAATGGTTCTCCCATTCTGGCTTCATGGAGCCTTGGTTTCTGTGGTGTCAATAAGTTATGGTAATAGCATGGATCAATTTTTCCTCCCTTCCTTCTAAGTATCACTTTATGAAGACTGGAAGGTATAGTAGAAAGAACACAGGTTTTGGACCCTGATAAATCTGAGGTTAGAATCACTGCTCCACCTAAATGTGGGAATTTGAGGAGGATATTTGATTGCTCTAGGATTAATTCTTATTTGTAAAATGAGAATAATAGCAATTACCTCAAAGAAACCCATTTTTAGGTAAAGCATCACTTTCCTGGACTGCAGGGGCCTGCTGGAAAATCAAGCAGGAGGCAGCTGGACCACTAAGAACTTATGCAACTGCTGTTAATTAATGAGATTTGTGGGTCTGTTCTTTAAAATCGTTTCAGTTTGTTTGTGCTGCCAAAAGATGAGTTTTCAGTCTCTAGAGACTGGGATTAGTAGCATGAAGAATGTGAAGTTATCCTTCTTTTCTAGCATGACTGTTTGTTTTTCATCTCTGCTCAAATAGCCAACTTGATTTATTTCATAGTTCTAGATTTGCTTTCATATTCTCCTCCCCCTCCCAATTTACAAATATATATCATGGATTATGTGTGCCTTAGCATTCTCTTCATCATTATTATGGACACAAAAAAAATAAAAAGGCATAGTTCCTACTGTTAGTGGGGTTACATGTTAATTGAGATAAAGTCAATACTACAGAAACAACTCTAGAAAAATTCAAGATTATATGATATACAATATCAGATTGTGGTTATAGTCACACATCTATAGTATACAACTGGAATTTTTCCTGCCCTGGATTTTGGGAGGATCTATCTTTATAAGGAGCATTGCATTATCTTGTAGATTGGGTCTTGGAGTATATTTTTTACAAGGTACAGAATGGGTGGATTTCTGTTATGTCACCCTTCAGACACATGCCAGGTGGGTCATATCAGAAAACTGGATTAAGATAGGGAGGAGTACATAATCATCTGTTCCAGAAGCTAAGCACTCCAATGTTTCAAAAAAAAAAAAAAGTCTTTTACAATACATTGTTTTCTCTAATTCATTACCCACAATGCTGCTAGCAAAGTATTTAAAAAATGCAAATCTGATCATGTCTTTCATCTGGTTTAAACGTTTGATGGCTTCTTCTACTTTCAGAAGATAGAGCCAAATTCTTAACATGGTTTCAAATCCCCTAAAGGCTAATTCACCCCCACATCTATGTCTTCACCTTATTTATACAGGACTCACTGGTTAAATACTTGGCTGGTAATAGAGGAAAAGTTGGAAGTTCGAACTCACCAGCCATGCCATGGCAGAAAGATATAGCCATCTGCTTCCTAAAGACTACATCCTTGGAAACTGTACTGGTTCTTCTGCCAATGGTGTCACTAGAGAGGTGTGAGTAGTGTAGGTCACACCTGGTGACACTGTCAGTGAGGGTGACACCAAAGTGACTATCTATAAAACTTTTGTGCAGTTTTTCAGCAGAAATTTATTATTTTTTATAAAAATATAGCTGTAGTTACAAAGCATTTTTTTGTAAGACTGGTTTACACGTATTGTTAGGTGCCATCGAGTTAGCTACGATTCACAATGACACTATGCACAACAAAAAGAAACACTGTCTGGTCATGAGCCATCCTCACAATCCTTGCTATACTTCAGCTCATTGCTGCAGCCACTGTGTCAATCCATCTTATTGAAAGTGTTCCCCATTTTCAATGACCTTCACCTTTACTGAGCATGATATCCTTTTCCAGGCAATTGTCCCTTCTGATAACATGACCAAAGTAGGTGAGAGGAAGTCTGGCTATTCTGGCCTCCAGGAAGCATTCCAGCTACACTTCTTCCAGAACAAATTTGTTCCTTCCTCTGGCAGTCCATGGTATTTTCAGTAGTTTACATGTATACATGTGTAAAGATACCTAGAAAGCTAAAATTCTATGCTAACTTACTTTTTGAACCTTCTAATGTCATGTGGTCAGAGTTGTCATTATTACCAATTATAATGATGCTTCCAATTGTGATTTTGCCCTCACCCCATGCAGGAACATACTGTTGTTTTTGTTGCTGCCAGTGTTCTAAGAAAACCAAACAACCAAACTCACTGCCATCAAATCGTTTCTGACTCAAAGCAACTTCTATTGGTTTTCAAGGCTCTAAACCTTTATAGAAGCAGACTGTTTCATCTTTCTTCCACAGAGCAGCTAGTGGGTTTTAACTACTGACCTTTTAGTTAGTAGACAAATGCCTTAAATACTACAGCACTAGAACTCCTTAGTATTTTAAGAGTCACTGATTTTGTCAAATTTTCTGATATTTTAGCTATAATATTGTGGTAATTAGTATTTGTTAACCTATCTCAATAGTGTTTTTGAGATGAATAAGTAATTAAAGGAAAAAGAGAAAAATAAAAAAAAAGGTTTTTGCTTAGTTACTAATAATGTTTTAACTAATAATGTTATTCTATATTATTCACATATTATACTGTGATTAAAACTGATAATAAGCATTACTAAGGATTCTGTACAATCTGGCATGGGAGCAAGTTCATGGGGGTTAGTGACACCATAAGTTACTACACTGAGTAACACCTACCCTAGTGACACTACTGAATTCTGCTCTCTTACAGGGTTGCTATGTGTCAGAATCGACTCAACAATGACTCATTTCATATTGTCCACTTCTTAGTTTTTCCACACTATGTTCATGTCAGCTTCAGGCCTTAGCACACATTTCCTTGTGCTGGGATACTTTCCTGCACACTCCTCACTGCCTAGGCAATAATCTACTTATTTTCAGATCTCTGCTAACAGTTTCCTGCTGAGCTGTATAGCTCTGAGCAAGTCATTCAAACATTTTAAGTTTCAATTTCCTCATTAGTAAAATGGGAATAGTAACACCACTTATATCATAGAGTAATTGTTGAGATTAAGGAAGCTAATATATGTATAATTCTCATTCACAACATAGGTATATAGTTAGAACTCAGCAAATGTTAGTTGAGATTGTTATTCTCATATGCAGCACCATCATTATTCCTTAGGTAGGCTACATCCCAAGTTGAAATCAGTCCTTCATATTATAAATTTTCATAAAATGAAAAAAACAATGCACTCTGTACTTTTTTCCTCTAAACACATACTGGAATTTATAATTACATAATTTTTTGTCTCTTTTTTTTTTTTTTTTTTATTGTTGGTCTCTCCCATTAGATCATCAGCTCTAAGATGGAGAGAGTTTGACTCACTGCTTTATCCTCATTACCTATGACTATTTCTTCTACACATTTACACCTCAAAAAATATTTATTGAATGACTTCCTGTATCTGGGCAAAAGCTGCCCTTTTCATCTTGTATTGTGGGTTGTTCTAAGTTCTGAGTAGCTCCCTCATGTTATTCTTCACCTTATAGTACCGTCTATTGTTCGGCTAAAAGAAAAGTGAGGGAGACCAGGACAGAGAGAGGAGTCAGCCACAGGGATCCAGGTGAGGGGAGGGACACCAGGCCATGCTTCACAAGCAGCAAGGTAGGAAAATGGGGAAAAGGACAGAAAAAGGCGAGGGGGATCGGGACAGACTGAGGAGTCAGCCTCAGGAATCCAGGTAGGGGAAGGAACATGCCCCACAGAAAAGTGGGGAAAGGTCAGAAAAAGGTGATGGGGACCGGGACAGAGTGAGGAGTCAACAGCAGGGATCCAGGTGAGGTAAGGGAACACAGGCCACGGCCCAAAGCAGCAAGGCAGGAAAGCCAGGGAAAGGACAGAAAAAGGCCAGGGGGACCAGGACAGAGCAAGGAGACAGCAGTAGGAATCCAGGTAAGGGGAGATTGGAGAGGTTTCCAACAGCCAAGGGAGACAAACTTGTCTGTTGGTTTGTCTTATTGTGGTGACGTGTTTCTGTGAGTCTTGAGGTTGTGCCACTGGTGTTTCAAACCCAGCAGGGTACACATGGTGCACAAGTATCAACCGGGCTTGCAGACTGAGACAGACTAGGAAGAAGGAAGAGGTCATCCACTTCTCAAAGAATTGCCCAGGGAAAATCTTATGAATAGCAGAGAAACTGTCTGATACACTACTGCGCAACTTTATGAATAGTTCGGAAACATTGTCCAACACAGAGCAGGAGAATGAATCACTTAGGTTAGAAGGCTATCAAAATGTGACTGGGAAAGAGCTGCATCATCAGAGTAAAACCAGCCTTATTCATATGGAAAAGGTAAAGCTTTCGAGACCTCCATTTGCTGACGTGGCACCACTCAAATTGAGGAGAATACAGCTGCAAACATCCATTAATAATTGGAACATGGAATGTATGAAGTTTGAACCTAGGAAAATTGGAAACTGTCAAAAATGAAATGGAATGCATAAAAATTGATATCCTAGGCATTAGTGAGCTGAAATGGACTGGTTTTGGCCATTTTGAATCAGACAACCATATGATCTACTATGCCAGGAATGACAAATTGAAGAGGAATAGTGTGGCATTCACCATCACAAAGGATGTTTCAAAATCTGTCCTGAAGTACAATGCTATCAGTGATAGGAGAATATCCATATGACTACAAGGAAGATCCATTAATACTATTATTATTCATATTTATGCATCAACCACCAAAGTCAAAGATGAGGAAATGGAAGATTTTTATCAACTTCTGCAGTCTGAAATTGACTGAACATGCAATCAGGATGTGTTAATTATCACTGGTGACTGGAATGCAAAAGTGGAAACAAAGAAGAATCACCGGTAGTTGGAAAATTTGGCCTTGGTGACAGAAATAATGCCGGAAATCGCATGGTAGGATTTTGCAAGATCAATGACTTACTCACTAAAAATACCTTTTCTCAAAAACACAAACGGTGGCTGCACATGTGGATTTCACCAGAAGAAACACATAGGAATCAGATTTACTACATCCAAGAGGCAATGGACAAGCTCAATCTCTTCAGCCAAAACCAGACCAGGATCTGATTGTGGAATAGACCATCAACTACTCATATGCAAGTTCAACTTGAAGTTAAAGACAATTAAAGTAAGTCCATGAGAGCCAAAATATGACCTTGAATATATCCCTGCTGAATTTAGCGAGCATCTAAAGAAAAGATTTGATGCATTGAACACCCATGACTGAAAACCAGAAAAATTGTGGTATGACATCAGGGACATCATCCATGAAGAAAGCAAGAAGTCACTCGAAAGATAAGAAAAGAAGAGAAGACAAAAA
>NW_006921598.1:19339145-19364390 GCF_000298275.1 Orycteropus afer afer
AGCAGCATCATGATAAATGGAGAAAAGATTAAGGTTGTCAAAGAATTTAAGTCTTCTTTGATCCAAACACACAGACACCAATAATTGCACCTTAAATGGGCATTCACATGGTTTTAAGACCCAGTTGCTACTCACCCAAGTAGGATGTAGAAAATTTTTTTGTGGACCTATGTTATGCCAATTGACCTAAATGTCCCCCAAGACTATGGTCTTGAGCCCTTAGGCCCAGTGATTCTCCTCAAGATATTTGATTTGGGTTAAGAAATTTTCGTAATTTTGCCCCTGTATGAGTCGGGTCCGACTCGACGGCACATAACAACAATAACAACAACATGTTCTACTACATTAATATATTTGGAGCACATACAAATACATATATAGAAATATCCTCTGTCAAATTTCTGTATATGTGAGTGTGGAACCATTCACCTTCCTGCTCTGGTTCAGTTGTGCGTCAATGTATCTACTTGTAGATTATTGTTATTACTGTTATTGCAGTGTTGCATATGTAATGATGTTTGATTTGCTGACTTTAACTCTTGTGCTCTTCCTAGTGTTTTCCTTTGCCTTGACCATTTTGTGCTGATTTTCCCCTTGTTGTATATTTTCTTTTACTTCACCCAAGTTAATATGCATCTACACTCTAGTTAGTGAGGTTACTCTTCCCTGGTAATCTTCAAATAAATATTTCTTTCTGTGAGTAAATCTTTTCTTGATTTTTACAGTAAAGGTTTCACGCAATATTTGTCCTTTTGTGATTGACTAATTTTACTCAGCATAATATCCTCCAGGTTCATCCATGTTATGAGGTGTTTTCTGATCCACCATTATTCTTAACGTTATGTAGTATTCCATTGTGTGTATGTACCATAGTTTGTTTATCCATTCATCAGCTGATGGACATTTATGTTGTTTCCATCTTTTTGCTGCTGATGCTGCTATGAACAGGGATGTGCATATACTGTCATGTTATACTGATTTTTCTAGTGTATATATTTAGTAAGGAACTCTGGTGGTGTAGTGGTTAAGGCATTTGGCTGCTAACCAGAAAGTCAGCTGTTTGAACCCACATGCCTCTCTGTGGAAGAAAGAAAAGACAGTCTGTTTCTGTTCTTCCTCCCTTTCTCTCTTCTTTTACTTTGTTATTAATGCTGAGAGAGGCTCTGGTGGCACGGTGGTTAAGGTATTCAGCTGCTAAACAAAAGGTTGGTGGTTCAAATCCACCAACCACTCCACAGGAGAAAGATGAGATACTAAGCATACTAGCATCTTCTGTAAAGATTTATAGTTTTGAGTTTTGTGTATTTCATTGTACATAGGTTATATTTCAATAAAAATGTATTAAAAAGAAGAAAGAGAGAAAGAAAGAAAGAGAGAAAGAGAGAGAGAGAAAGAAAGAAAAGAAAGAAAGAAAGAAAGAAAGATTTATAGCTTTGGAAGCCTTACGGTGCAGCTCTACTCTGTCTTATAGGATCACTGTGAATCAGAATCGAATCAATGGCAGTGAGTTTGTTTTGTTTTTTTGTGTTTATTGTAAATGACTACCACTCATCTGTCAGTTTGTCATACTGTGGTGGTTTTGAAAAGAATATTGAACAAACATGAAAAGAAAATTGAATACACAGAAGAGCAAGAAAATTTGTCTTGGATGAAGTATAACAGGAATGTTCCTTAGATATAAGGATGGCAAGACTTCACCTCTTATACTGTGGTTATATTTTCAGATGAGAGAGTAAACAGAGAGCGATATCATGCTTGGTAAAGTAGATGGTCAAGAATAAAGAGGAAGACCTGTGATGAGATTAATTAACACAGTGGCTGCAACGATGGTTTCAAGCACAGCTGTGATTGTGAGGATGTAGCAGGACTGGGTAGTGTTTTGTTCTGTTGTACACAGGGTTGATATGAGTCAGAACTGACTCAAAGACATCTAAAAACAAACAACCACAATTGTAAATGGAGTTGTTTTCCTGATTCCCTTTTCTGATTTCTCTTTGTTAGTGTGAAGGAATCTATCTTTTTTTTTTTTGGTCTGGTAGCCTGCCACTCTGCTGACTCTTTCTATTAGTTTTCTGTTAGTAGTTTTCTTGTTCAGTCTCTGATATTTTCTATGCAGAGTATTGTATCATCTGCAAATAGATACAGTTTTACTTCTTTGCCAATGCATTTTATTTCCCATTTTTGCCTTATTGCTGTGTTGCTGTGGTAGGACTTCCAACACAGTATTGAATGAGAGTGATGATAAAGAGCAGCATCCTTGCCTGGTTCCCGTTCTCAAGAGGAATGTTTTCAATATTCCACCATTAAGAATAATGTTAGCCATTAGTTTTGTGTATATGTCCTCAAAATTCCTAGTTTGCTGAGCATTTTTATCAAGAATAGGTGGTAGATTTACTCAAATATCTTTTTTTTCATCAATTGATATGATCATGTGGTTCTTTCCCTTTGCTTTATTAATGTGGTGGATTATGCTGATTATTTTCCTAACCATCCTTGCATATCTTGCATAAATCCCACTTGGTTATGATGCATTATTTTTTTATATGTTTTTAGATTCTATTGGCTCAGATTTTGTTGAGAATCTGCACCTATGTTCATGAGGTCTATTGGTCTATAATTTTCTTTTTAGTGGTGTTTTTGTCTGCTTTTGGTATCAGGGTTGTGCTTGCTTCATGAAATAAATGCAGGAGTATTTCTTCCTTTTCCATATCCTGGAGTAGTTTGAGTAGGATTGGTGTCAGCTTGTCTCTGAATGCTTGTTGGAATTCTTCAGAGAAGCTGAGTGGCCTAGGGCTTTTTTTTGGAGGGGGTGTTATTTCTTCTTTTGTGATGGATCTGTTCAAGTTTTCTACCTCAAATTGTGTTAGTTTGGGTTCTCAGGGTGTTTCTAGACATTTCTCCATTTCTTTTAGGTTTTCAAGTATTTTTGGAGTACAGTTTTTCATAATAATCTGTTATTATCCTTTTTATTTCAGTTGATTGTATTGTGATATTGACTATTTCATTTCTTATTCATAGTATTTGCATCTTTTCCATTTTTACTTTTGTTAACTTTGTAAGTGGTTTGCCAATTTTATTAATCCCTTTAAAGGACCAACTTCTAGTTTTGTTGATTCAATTGTTTTTCTGTTCCTGTTTCTTTTATTTCTGCTTGAATTTTTTTTATTTTCTTTCTTCTGGTGATTATAGACTTTTTTTTTTTTTTTTGCTATTCTTTTTCTAATTGATGCTGGGTAAGGTGTTGCTTTTGGTTCTTTTTTGAAAAAAAAAAAATTGTGATTTGGGTGAAAGTTTACAGAGCAAATTCATTTTCCATACAACAGTTCATACACATTTTGTTTCATGACATTGACTGCAATCCCCTCAATGTAGCAGCTCTCTTCCAGCTTCCTCCTTGTACTTACTCTTCCCTGTGTCCTTCTTTCTATGCATTCCTGCCCCCTGAGCTATCTCCCTGTGCAAATATGCCCTTCCATTCTCCCATGATTGATAGTTCTAAAGCATGAATCTACCTGATGTACATATTCACGCTATATGCCTATTGTTTGGCTAGAAGCCAAGAGAATGAGTTGGATTCCAGGCCTAAAGTGTAACTAGGAGCCATTGTCTTGGGGTTTCACCAGGCTCTATCAGAACAATAAGCCTGGCGTTTTTTAATGACTTTGAGTTTTGTTTCACATTGTTATCCTTCTCTGTCCAGGACCTCCTATATTGATCCATTTCTGAATGGTTAACAGTGGTAGCCAGGCACCATCTAGTTCTAGTTTCAGGGTCATGTAGGCTGAGGTTCCCATGGTCTACTGATCCCTTGGACTAATTGTTTCCAGGTGTCTTTGTTTTTTTTTCATTCTTCTTTGCTCTGAGTGAGAAGAGACTAATTGCTTCACTTAGATGGCCGCTTACAAGTTTTTAAGACCCCAGTCACTACTCAGCAAAGTAGGATGTAGAACAATGTGTAGTATGTTATGCCCTGGTAAGCTTGATGTCCCCTGCAACAATGGTCCCAAGCCCACAGGCCCAACAACTGTCTCCATCAGAGTGGTTGACTCTACCTAAGAAGTTATCATAACTTTGTACACTGTTAATTCTATTTATGTGGACATTCTTAAAGCACATACAAATATATGTGTAGAAGGATTATCTGTCAACTTTATATATGGTCGTGAGTATATTCCCCTTTGCCTAGACATACTTGATCCTTCAGACTGATATTTTACTTCTTTTACTACCCAATAGTTTTCAAACAGGGTGTTATTTAGTTTCCATGATTTTTATTTCTTTCCCTTTATCTTCCTGTTGTTGATTTCTGATTTTAAGACATTTTGATCTAAGAAGATACTTTGTAGTCTTTCGATATTTTAAAATTTATTTAGGCTTGTTTTGTGGCCTAGCTTATGGTCTATTCTGGAGAAAGTTCTGTGTGCACTGGAAAGGAATGAGTATCATGCTGTTGTTAGATGGAATATTCTATGTACATCTATGAGATTAAATTGGTTGATTATGATTTGTAGATCTTCTGAATCGTAGTTAAGTTTTTTCCTAATTGTCCTATCCGTCATAAAAAAAAGTTTATTACTTTAATAAGTAATTTTATTACTAAGCAATTTATTATTAAATAAGTAAGTTTATTATTTTAATAAGTCCTTAATTATTATGGATTTATTTCTCTTTCAATTTTGTTAAAATTTTGTTTATGTATTTTTTTTATTATGGTTATATCCTTTTGTTGGATCAAGACTTTAATCATTATAAAATGTCTTTCTTGTCCTTTTTGCTGGTTTTACCCTTAAATTCTATATTATCGAAAACAAATATTTCCATTCCTGCTCTTTTTTGTTTGCCATTTGCTTGATATATGTTTTTCCATCTATTGAGTTTTAGCTTATTTTTTTCTTCGTCTCTAATGTGTGTTTCTTGTAGACAATATTTTGATGGGTCATGTTTTATTATTCATTTTGCTACTCTCTGTCTCTTAACTAGTGCGTTAATCCATTTATGTTCAGTGTAATTATCACTAGGAATGAATTTACTGTTGCCATTTTGATGTGTTTTTTTTGGTGTGGTATTAATGGGTTTTTTTTTGTACGATATATTTTTCTGTACTGAGTTCATTTTGCTTATGGATTTTCTTATCATTTCCTTCATTGCTATTGTTTTAGTGTTTACTGAGATGTTATGATTTCAATTTCCTTCTTTTTTATTTTGGTGAGAAGATTTATTAATTTTCTTTGAAGTTACTCTTTAATTTATTTTCTTTCTAGGTTAAAAAGATACCATTCTATTTTAATATCACTTTGACTTCCTTTTCATTTGGGGATTCTCTAACTATACTACTTATTCCATCTTTTTGCTTTGTAGTTGTTCATTGTATGCAATTTAATATCTCTGATTCTTATTTTAGTCTGTAGGTTTATTTTATTTTTGATATTTATGTATCTCCATTGATTTCTGGGTGATACCATAATGTTTCTTAATCTCAGATTGTTGTCTGCCATTCAAGTTCTCTATCTGGAGGACTCCTTTTAGTATTTATTGTAAGGTTGATTTGGTTTATATAGATTCTTAATTTCACTTTCATATTTGAGAGACAATTTGCTGGATATATAATTCTTGGTTGGCAATTATTTTCTTTCAGGTGTTTATATGTGTTATCCCTTTGCCTTCCTATCTCCAGGATTTCTGTTGAGATATTAGAGATTGATCTTATTGGTTCCTCTTTGTAGGTTTCTTTTTGTTGTTCTTGAGTTGCTTTCAGGATTCTTCCTTTGTCTTTTGTTTTGGAAAATTTGATTATGTTATGTCATGGTGGTTGTATTTTGGGCTTTAATTTGTTGTGGTTCATTGAGCTTCTTGAATAAATACATTCGTTTGGCAATGTGATTTTTTTGTTTGTTTGTTTTTTCTTTCATGATATTAAGGAAGTTTTCTGCCAACAAATCTTTAACACTTTTTTTGGTACAGTTTTTTGTTTGTCCTGATCTGGAATTCCAGTCACAAGTATATTATTCTTCTTGATAATATGTCACATAATTCTTAGGCTTTCTTCATTTTTTTTCTTTTTCATTCTTTTTTCAGTTAGTTCCTGTAACATTATAGAATTATGAAATTTGTTTTCAATTTCAATAATTCTGTCTTCTATTGCTTCAGTTCTACTCTTTTGCCCATTCAATATTTTATCTGTGTCTGAAATTTTAGTATTAATCTTCTGGTTTTCTATTTGCTGTTTTGATATGGTGTGTAATTTTGCATTCATTTTGTCAATTTGTTCTTGTATTGTTTTCCTGAATGATTCTAAGTTTTTTCAGTGTTTTCATTGATTTTTTTTCCCTATGATTTCCTTGGTGCTTTCTTTGTTTTAATTGATCTCTTTCCCAATCTGTGGAAATGACCTATGAACTTATCTTTTGAATTCTTAATCAAATAGTCGCAATGCCATTTCTCCTTGTGGAAGATGTTCTGGTCCTATAATGGGTCACTTGATTGAGCCATCTTGTCCTGAGGTTTTTTATTTTTTTGTTTTGTTTTTTGAAATTATTATCTTGGAGGCATTGTGGCATCATTGCATTGATTTCTTCATTGTATATTGGTTTGCTTCATTCTGATTTTTTTTTTTTTTTTTGCTTTGTTTTAATATATCAGCTAATGGGATTGCCATGCTACTCTGTTTGCCAATTTGGCAGCACTAAGGTACTCATCATCCATTTCTGGGTGAATTTGGTAGTGGTTCAAAATGTGGGTGCAAGTTTCTAATCACTGGTTATATACAGTAGCTGAGGGCAGGATAGGTTGGTGTTGGCTGCTGTCTTTCTTCAATCCAGAGGTGGTGGAGTGAGTGGTGGCACTTATCTAGTGGATGGTGTGAAAGGTGTGACAAGTAAGTCTGGATAGGGTCGCTGGTTCCTGATTGATGGAGAAAAAAAAAAAAAGAGAAGAGAAATAAATGAGAGAAAAAAATATAGAGGGAAAATGGAAGAACTTGGGATAAAGAAAAAGAGAAAAAAGAAAGAATGAAAGAGAAGAAAAATGAAAACAGAAATGGCACGGTACTGGTGCAAACAAATGACCAAATGCAGCTGCAGGGGGAGTCAGGAGTGTGCTCCACTTACTGTAGAGGGGTAAGAGCAGGTCCTGCTGAATGTGGAGGTGGTGGGAGCAGGGACCACTCCACAGTATAGTAAAAAAATAGAGGAGGAGAGGAAAGAAAAATAAAGAAAGAAACACAAGAAAAAAAAAAAAAAGTTAAGTGCATAGGAAGAGGGAAGAACTATGAAGAAAGAAAAAAGAAAAAAAAACAAAAGGCAGAGTAGTACTGGTACAAGCGATAGTCACCAAACACAGATGCCTTGTCAACACAGCCCTGACCCCGTGGGGACATGCAATGCTGACCAAGGAGGAGTAGAGGTGGGCCAACTTGTCTGAATGATAAAAATAAAAAGGAGGGGTGAAGAGGAAAAAAGAAGAAAGCCAAGCAGGGGAGAGGGAAGAATTATAAAGAAAGAAGAAAAAAAGCAGCATAGTACTGGCTGAGTGCTAGATGCCGAACACAGCTGTAGTGGAAGCAGGGTGCTCTCTCTGTGGGAGCATGCAGCCTTGACTGCAGAGATGTGGGTGTGGGTGCTGCTGGTCACAGAAGTGGTAGGTTCAGGGTGCTTACCCTGCAGGGTCAAAAAAAAGAAAAAAAAGAAATGGGGGAAGGAACAGGAAGGAAAAAAAAGAAAGGAAATAGAGAGAGGTAATTAACAAGAAAGGCAGAAAAAAGAGAAAAGGAAGGGGAAGAAAAAAAAGCAGCACAGTACTCATGCAAGCATAAGCCACTAAACCCAGTTGTGGCATTTGCTCTATGAGACCCTGTCCCACCAATCAATGAGATGTGGAGGTGGGCACTGCTGTCTGAAGAGAGGTGGGGGCAGTGTACCCACTCAAAAACAAAGGAAGGCTACAAAGAAAAAAAAAGAAGAAGAAAGAAAGGAGAAAAAAGGAGGGGAATGTATGAAGCAGTAAGCTGGAAGAAAAAAGAAAAGGGGGGGGGAAGTGGCACAGCACTGGCCCTGGGGGTGTTTGACTGGCTGCTGAGAGGGTGGGTGTGTAATTAGGGTTTTGTGTCAACTTGGCTGGGCTGTGATTCTCAGTGACTTAGTAGTTATGAAGTAGTTATCCCCCATGACAATACCTGATATAATGTAATCACTTCCATTATGAGATCTACTACGAGCAGCCAATCAATTGAAGAGGAGTTTCCCTAGGGCTATACCTGCTTCTAAAATAGATGGATTTCCTGGCAAACATCTCAGATTTTTACTCAAGAATATGTATCTGATTCATCATCATCTGGACTTGAACCAGTAATCTGGAGTATTGCCTGGCAAATGTGGGATTGTTGTCTTCACAACCCGTGAACAAACTGCCTGACATTTTACCTTATGATCTTAGATTCATCAGCCTCTGAAGCCAGTATCCTGCTGCATTGCCTGATGATCTTGGGTTCCTCAGCTCTTATAACGTAGTGCTTAAGGCACTTGCCTGCTAATCACAAGGCTGGTGGTTCAAATCCACCAGCCACTCCTCGGAAGGAAGATGGGGCAATCTACTTCCGTAGTGATACTGCCTCAGAAATCCAGGGAGGGGTCGCTATGAGTCAGGTCTGACTCGACGGCACATAACAACAACAGCAACAATGGCCCTTGGAGCTATATGTTAGTAGAAGCCTCTAGCTTGATGTCCGGCCCATGGACTTGGAAATCGCCAGCCTCTAAACTGCATTATCCTTAAGATAAATTTCTCTCTATATATACATATATATACATATAAGCTTCATTGGTTTTGCTCCTCTAAAGAACCCAGCCTAAGACAGTGCAGGAGATGGGTTTCACACTTCTCACTTCTAGTGAGAAAGTTCTATGAGGTAGGGAGGGGATCACAATTCTTTGGTTGCTGATTACTGTTGTGGATGTTGTTTCAGTCCTGGGGAATTAGAGTTGTTTATCTCATTCCTGTTCCAACTGGAATACTGCTTGCAATAGTTCAAAATGGTTGTGCTACGCTGAACCCATTGACAAGCACTGCTCTGTATGACTCTTTGTTCATTGTTTACATTCACTCTTTACCTCTAGTATTTGATCTACTTATTTATGCTTTCTTTTGAAGCTCTATATTCCAGGATTGCTTTTCATACCTATTTCACTTGATTTCTTGGGTCTTTGTTGTAGAGGATATGGATACTATATCTGCCTAGGCCACCGTCTTGATCCTCTTCCACATAATGATTTGTATCCTTGCATGCCTTTCTTAGATTGTGTCTTCCATGTTGTTGTTGTTGTTGTTATGTGCCGTAGAGTCAAACCCGACTCATAGCGACCCCTCCTTGGGTTTCCAAGGCAGTATCACTACGGAAGTAGGATTGCCCAAGCTTCCTTCTGAGGAATGGCTGGTGGGTTTGAACCACCAGCCGTCTGGTTAGCAGGCAAGTGTCTTAGCCATTATGCTACCAGAGCTCCCATAGGTAGACTTTAAGGAATGGGTTTGTGAGAAAGTGATTTATTTCAGAAATGTTTCCAGAAAAAAAAAAAAAAAAAAAAAGAGGTGGGGTAAGTGAGACCAGGAAGGAAAGGGGAGTTTAATGCCAAGCAAAACTTTATGGAGGATAACTCTGGCCCACTATGGCAACTAGCAACGTCGACAACAATCGTTTACAGTTTTCCTAATCATGGAGTAAGGGAGCTAGAGTATTTCTACCTCCACACCTGTACTGTCATTGACTAATAATTGCATCTGGGAGGGCCCAAATTCTCAGTAACTTTCACCTTTCTGTACTTGTAACTAAGGAAAACTCTTGAACAAAGATGCCAGAATAAACTGTTTTGAATGGGGACACACAAGGAGCATGTGAGATGACCAATGTCACACTGGTCCCAGGAAGGGTTTGCAGAAAACTGACAATATTGGCTACAATCCTTATATTTCCTTGGATTTCTTTCCAAGTTAGTTGAAGTTTGTTTTCTGTAAATTTCAACTAAAAAAAGTATAAAAGAACAACACCACAATGTTATTAGGCTGTGTTTACATCAAGCACTTTGGCTGCAGTACTGAGATTAAACAAAAAGAATATCAAGTTTGAAGGTAAAGCAGTTAGTCCATTGAAGAAGTCCATTGACTATTTTATTTATTCATTCAGCAAATATTTATTAAGCATTTACTGTGTACTTAATGATGGGGAGAAAGAATGAATAATAAAAATAAGGTACTAGCCTTGGCAGTTATTTTGTCTAACAGAGACAGTGGGACAAGTTGAAAGAAAATTGTAGTTAAATGTGATGAGAAATGTGTGCTTTGGAAAATTATTTTAAGGCATTCAACCTGCACTTAAGTGTAGGGAAGTGTTCCTTAGAGAAAGTGATATGGAACCAAGGTCCTAAAGGAGGGGAAAAGTCATGATGCCTAGAAAACTGCAATACAGATGAATAAAAGTGAATTCACCTGAAAAATATTCAAAAGGTACAAGTAAGAGACCATTGTGATTGTATATAAAACATTCTATGGTTGGATAGTTGTTAGGTACCCTATAGTTGGTTCTGACACATAGTGAACCTATGTAAAATAGAATGAAACACTGCCCAGGCCTGCATCATCCTCACTATCATTGTCTTTGCATAGTCAATAAAACACAGATAAACAGGTTTCTGGTAATCACTATATGATTTTCAGCCAACATCTATATGATAGCTCTCACTCTGACCTCTTTTGAATCCATCTTGAATTTCTGGCAGTTCTCTGCCATTGTGTTGCTGCAACTGTCTTCAATTATCTTCAGCAAAATTTTACTTGCATGTAATACTAATGATATTGTTTAACAATTTCCATATTCTTTTGTATCACCTTTCTTTGGAACAAACACAAATATGTGTCTCTTACAATCAGTTGGCCAGGTAGCTTGTCTTCCATGTCTTGTCTTACATGAGTGAGTGTTTCAAGTATTGTATCCATTTGTTGAAAAATCTCAATTAATATTCCATTTTATTTACCAGTGCCCTTAGTGCAGCTTGGATTTCTTCCTTCAGTACCATCAGTTCTTGATCATATGCTACCTGCTAAAATATTTGAACATGGATAAATTATTTTTGGTATAGTGACTCTGTGTATTCTTTCCATCTTCTTTCAATGTTTCCTGCATCATTCAATATTTTGTGCATAGGATCCTTCAAAATTTTAACTTGAGGCTTGACCCTCTCCTTCATTTTTTTTTTTTTTTTTTCAGATTGAGAAAGACTGAGTGTATTCTTCTTTTTTGGTTGTTTAACTCTAGGACTTTGTACATTTTATTACAATACTTTACTTTATCTTCTTGAGCTGCCCTTTGAAATCTTCAGTTCTTTTACTTCATCATTTCTTCCATTCGTTTTAGCTACTCTTCATTCAAGAGCAATTTTCAGTCTCTTCTGACATCTATTTTGGTTTTGTCTTCCTTTCCTGTCTTTTTGATGACCTTTTGCTTTCTACATGTGTAATGTACTTGATGTCATCCCACAACATCTCATCTTTGGTAATTATTGTGCAGTGTGTCAAATCTACTCTTGAGATGTTCTGTAAATTCAGTTGGCATATACTCAAGGTGGTACTTTGGCTCTTGTGGACTCATTTCAATTTTCTTCAGCTTTTGATCTTTTCAGCAGTTGCCCCAGGTCTAGTTCTGACTGATGATATTGAAGCTTCCCTCTCACCTCTTTCCACAGACACAGTCAATTTGATTCCTATGTTTTCCATCTGGTGAGGTATCTGGTGGCATAGTGTCTAAGACATCTGACTGCTAGCCAGAAGGCTGGTGGTTCAAACCCACCAGATACTCCTTGGAAGGAGGGTTGGGCAATCTATTTCCATAGTGATACCACCTTGGAAACCCAAGGAGGGGTCACAATGAGTCAGATCCTACTTGATGGCAGTGTATTGCATTTGTTGCATTTTTTTTTATTGTGATTTGAATGAAAGTTTACAGAGCAAATTCACTTTGCATACATCAGTTCACATACACTTTGTCTCGTGACATTGACTACAATTTACCCCAATGCAACAGCTCCCCACCCACATCCTCCTGATAGTTACCTCTTCCCTATGTTCATCGCTCCATGCACTCTTGCCCCCTGAGCTGTCTCTGGGTGCATAAACAGCCCTTCTTTCTCCCATGATTGTTCTCTCCAAGGAATGCATCTACCTCAGGTAAATGTTCAGCATTTGCTGCATTTTTTGAGGTACATGTGTATAGTCACCATTCATGTTGTTGATAGAATATATGCCTAATGAATACATCACTGGCTTTGCAAAATTCTATCATGCAATCTCTGACACCTTTTCTATCACCAAGGCCATATTTTCCAATACTGATTCTTCTTCTTTGTTTCCATCTTTCACATTCAAATCATCACTAATTATTGATGTATCTTGATAACATATTTGATCAATTTCATACTGCAGAAGTTGGTAAAAATCTTCAATTTCTTCATCTTTGGCATTAGTGATTGGTGCATAAATTGAATAATAGTTGTATCAACTTGTCTTCCTTGTAGGCATATGGATATTAACTTAACACAAAGTTGTACTTTGGGTTAGACCTTTAAATGTTCTTTTTGATTATGAATATGATGGCATTCTTCTTCAATTTTCCATTCCCAGCAGAACAGATCAATGATTGTCTGATTCAAAATGGCCAATACCAGTCCATTTCACTAATGCCTAGGATACTGATATTTAAATATTCCATTTTATTTTCAACAGCTTCCAATTTCCTAGATTCATACTTCATACATTCCATTTTTCCATCACTAAGGAATGAATATTTGTAGCTGTTTCTTCTCATTTTCAGTCATGCCACATCAGCCAATGAATGTTCTAAAGTTCCTTAAGTTCAACTGTACTTTGAGGCAGCTCTTCCCCAGTCATATCTGAAATTCTTCCAATCTGAAGGGCTCATCTTCTAGTACTTTATGAGACAATGTTTTTTTGCTACTTATGAAATTTTCTCTGGCCATTTTTTTTTTTTCCCCAGAAGTAGATAATCAGGTTTTTTTCCTAGTCTGTCTTGGTCTAAAAGCTCCACTGAAAAATGTCTACCATGGATGACTTTGCTGGTATTTGGAATATCAGTGGCATTACTTCCAGCATCAAGCCACTATAATATGACAAACTGACAGATGAGTAGTGGTGGTTGGATTGAGATATTAGTTGGGGGGAGGGGGACATATTTGGCGTTTAAACTCTCCAGTTTGTCTTGTTGTTGTTATGTGCCATCGAGTCAGCCCCAACTCATAGTGACCCCTCCTTGGGTTTCCAAGGCAGTATCACTACGGAAGTAGGATTGCCCAACCTTCCTTCCGAGGAGTGGCTGGTGGTAGTTGGTTAAATAGAAAATTATGTGCAACATCCAGGTGGATTTGTGTTCTTTTTTGAAGGCTAGAACTAACATGAGTAGACTATAAGAATGGCATTCTTACAAAGAACTAACTTCTAGCCAAGACTTGACTTTAAAGGAAAGTTTAGTTTGAGAAGATTGACTTAATTAGTCTTGAGAACTTATTGGACATGAGCCCGGTGCTTTTCACCTTCTCTTTGACTTTCCTCTCTCTTTCTGGACCTATTAAATTAAATTTATATAAAAATAAATCTGACTCAGTTATTGTAGTAATTTATTAGGAAAATTTAATGTACCTTTGCTGTTCTTGAAAGTTGTGGTCCCCAAATTTCATTTGATTTATCAGTTTATGGTTTTGTCTCAGCCATGTACCATCTATTCTCTTTTTTGTTCATATCAGTTCCGTTCTTTTCCTAAGCAATAATACCAATAAAATCATGTAGTTTATATGATAGCTTTACTTTATAGTAAACAATAAAATAAATGCTTTACTGTTATGTACCATTATTGTTCATGCATTACATTCAATCATTTTTTCCCACTTTTTATTGTGATTTGAGTGAAAGTTTACAGAGCAAATTGATTTTTCATTCAACTATTCATTCACTTTTTGTTTTGTGACAATGAGTGCAGTCCCCACAATAAAACAGCACTCCTTCCACTTCTTCCTTGTGGTCAACATTTTCAATTGTCCTTATTTCCTATCCATTCCTGACTTCTGAGCTTTATCTCTGTGCAACTGTTGCCCTTTTGATCTCATATGGTTGATTTTTCTAAGTAGTGTATGCCTCCCTGATGTTATTGTTCACCCCTAAAGCCTGTTATCATTGCCAATAGTAGTTTGTATATTATATTTTGGGGATAACTACTCATAATAATTAGACATATAATATGATTCCATCACTCATCCATCAGTTTGTCATACTGTAATGGCTTGAGTGTTGCTGTGAGACTGGAAGCTATGCGACTGATATTTCAAATACCAGGAGGGTCACCCATGGTGAATAGATTTCAGTGTAGCTTACACACTAAGACAAACTGAGAAGAAAGTCAAGCCATCCACTTCTGAAAAAATTAGCCACTGAAGATCTTACCAATAGCAGTGTAGCTTTGTGTGATAAATTACTGGAAAAATTTATGAAGAAGTAGAGAAACATCGCCCAATATAGTGTCAGAAGAGAAGCCTTTCAGATAGGAAGGGGTTCAAAATATGACAGGAAAAGCTGCCTCCTCAAAGAAGAGTCAACTTTGATGATGTGGATAAAGCTCTCAAGACTTTCATTTGCAGATGGGGCATGGCTCAAAATGGAAAGAAAAACAGAGCTGCAAATACTCATTA
The DNA here is from genome assembly GCF_000298275.1 of Orycteropus afer afer. Taxonomy (NCBI): domain Eukaryota; kingdom Metazoa; phylum Chordata; class Mammalia; order Tubulidentata; family Orycteropodidae; genus Orycteropus; species Orycteropus afer. The sequence goes on from NW_006921598.1 coordinate 19,353,881, forward strand.
ATAATTGAAACATGTAATGTATGAGATATGATTTTCAGAAAACTGGAAGTTGTCAAAAATGAAACGGAATGCATAAAGATCAACATCCTAGGCATTAGTAACCTGAAATGGACTGTTTTTGGCTATTTAGAATTAGACAATCATATGGTCTGCTATACTGGGAATGACAAATTGAAGAAGAATGGCATAAAACTCATTGTCAAAAGAACATTTCAGGATCTATCCTGAACTATAATGCTGTCACTGATAGAATAATAGCCAAACATCTACAAGGAAGACCAATTAATACTACTATTGTTCAAATTTATGCACAAACCACTAAATTTATAGATGAGGAAACTGAAAATTGTCACTAACTTCTGAAGTCTGAAATTGGCCAAATACAAGTTAGATGTGTTGATAATTACTGATGATTAGAATGTAAAAATTGGAAACAAAGAAGAAGCATCAGTAGTTGGAAAATATGGCCTTGGTGATAGATATGATGCCAAGACCACATGACAGAATTTTGCAAGACCAAAAAGTTATTTATTGCAAATTCATTTTTCCAACTACATAAACAGTGGTTATGCATGTGAATATCACCCGATGGAATACACAGGGATCAAACTGGATTCTGGGATTCAAATACATCTGGGAAAGAGGCGATGGAGAAGCTCAATATCATCAGTCAAAAGGAGGCCAGGAACTGACTGGAACAGACCAACAATTGCTCATATGCAAGTTCAAGTTGAAGCTGAAAAAATTTAAAACAAGTCCACAGGAGCCAAAATATGACCTTGATTATGTGTCCCCTGAATTTAGAGATCATCTGAAGAATAGCTTTGATGTATTGAACACCAGTGACTGTGGACCATCTGAGTGGTGGAATGACATCAAGAACATCAAACAGGAAGAAAATGAAAGATCATTCAAAAGACAGGAAGAAAAAAAGACAAAAATGGATGTCAGAAGACTCAAAGTTTCTCTTGAACAGACAATAGCAAAAATGAATGGAAGAAATGATGAAATGAAAAGCTGAACAAAAGATTTCAAAGGATAGCTTGAGAAGACAAAGTAAAGAATAATGAAATGTGCAGACTTGTAATTAGAAAAGCACAAAGGAAGAACACATCCATCATTTCTCAAGCTGAGAGAACTGAAGAAACAATTCAAGCCTTGAGTTGGCAATCCTGAAGGATTCTAAGGGCAAAATATTGAATGATAAAGGAAGCATCAAAAGAAGATGGTACAGTGTCACTGTACCAAAAAGGATTAGTCAATGTTCAACTATTTTAGGAGGTAGTACGTAATCAAAACTGATGGTACTGAAGGAAGAAGGCCAAGCTGCACTGAAGGCATTGGCAAAAAACAAGACCCTAAAAATTGAGGGAATACCCACTGAGATGTTTCAATGTACAAATACAGTGCTGGAAGTGCTCACTCATTTATTACAAGAAATGTGGAAGACAGCTATCTGGCTAACTGACCGGAAGAGATCCATACTTGTACCCATTCTAAAGAAAGGTTATCCAACAGAATGCAGAAATTACAGAACAATAACATCAATATAAAATGAAAATATAATTTTTCTGGAGATAATTCAAAAATGATTGCAGCAGTATATTGACAGGGAACTGACAGAAATTCATCAGATTCAGAAGAGAGCATGTGTGATAGTTAAATTTGTATGTCAACTTGGCTGGGCCTGGTTGAGTGGCTGGGCAGCTGGATGTAGTATTCCCCATGACGAAACTGGTAAACAACTCCATGGTGGAATCTACTGTGAGAAGCTGAGTAGCTGCCTTAGAGATGTGGTCTGCTTTCTGTATATAAGTAGAAGCCTTGGGAAATGGTCTCTATCTTATGGCACGCTTGGACCCTGTATGTAGCTATGTTGCTGTTCAGCAGTCTGCCATGCTCTGAAACCTTGGGACTTACAATGGATTTAAATTAATGGCCTGCTGTGTGGTTTGGTAACATCAGGACTGTGACTCTTTGCTTGTCAACCATGGGTTGTCAGCCTCAGCACCCAGTAGCTGTCTGAGTGAAGAAATGCCTCTAGCTCCAGGGGCCGGGAGCAGGAGGCAGAGCTGGATTCCAAGGTTGACGGGCTTTCACCCAGTCCCTAGAGCCTGACTTTGAACTTGGACTTGTAGCCTCCTGAACTGTAAGAGAACAAACTCCTGTTTGTTAAGGCCATCCCATCTGAGGTATATTCTTCTCAGAGTGGCACTAGGTAACTAGAACAGCATGGCATGAGGGATATTATTGCTAATGACAGATGGATCTTGGCTAAAAGCAAATAATATCAGAAAGATGTTTATCTGTGTTTTATTGACTATGACAAGGCATTCATGTGTGTGTACCATAAGAAATTGTGGATAATATTACAAAGAATGGGAATTCCAGGATACATAATTGTGGTCATGAAGAGCCTGTTCATAGACCAAGAGTCAGCCATTTGACCACTGTAAGAGGATACTGAATGGTTTAAAATCAGCAAAGATATGTGTCTGGGTTATATTCTTTCATTGTACTTATTCAATATGTATGCTGCTCAAATAATCTGAGAAGCTGGACTATATGAAGAAGAATATGCATTCATGATTTGAAGAAGACTCATTAACAAGCTGAGATATGCAAATGAAACAACCTTGCTTGCTGAAACTAAAAGGACTTGAAGTAGATGAAGATCAAAGACTACAGCCTTCAGTATGGAGTACACCTCAATGTAAAGAAAACTTGGGTCCGCAATTAACGCCCTTGGAATTAGCAGTGAAGAAATCAAATGATATATTGCATTGGGCAAATCTGCTCCAAAAGACTTCTTTAGAGGGTTAAAGAACAAAGATGTCACTTTGAAGACTAAGGTACTTCTGATCCAGGCCATGGTATTTTCAAGCTGGACAATGAACAAGGAAGACTGAAGAAGAATTTGTGCCTTTGAATAGTGGTATTGGCAAAGAATATTAGAAATATCATGGGCTGCCAGTAGGAACAAATCTGTCTTGGAGGAAATACAGGCAGACTGTATGTATGAAAGAATATACTTTGGTCATATTTTCAAAAGGGACCAGTCCCTTAAAAGGATATTGCACTTGGTCCAGTAGATGGTCAGGGAAAAAGAGGAAGACACTCATCAAGATGGATTGAGGCATCCTGCAAAAATAAATAAAAGAAAATAATAATAATAAGAAGAAGATGGATTGACACAGTGGCTGTGATGATGGGCTCAAGCATAACAAACATTGTGAGGATAACACAGGACTAACTGGGCAGTGTTTCATCCTGTTGTATGTAGGCTCACTATGAGTCAGAGCCAGATATATGGTGTCTAACAACAATAATAACTTAGTATTAAAACCTCCCTTCTCCTCCTAACCCTGGTAAGCAACAAAAAATATTTCTTTCTGTGTCAAAAGCTTTTCTTGCCATTTTATAATAATGGTCTCATATAATATTTGTCTTTTGGTGATGGACTGATTTCACTCTGCAAAATTGCTTCCAGCTTCATCCACGTAATGAGATATTTCAAAGATTTATTTTTGTTCTTAATTGGTGTATTCCATTTTGTTTATATACCATAGTTTGTTTATCCACTCATCTGTTGATAGGCATTTAGGTCGTTTCCATCCTTTGGCTATTGTGAATAATGCTTCATGGTTGTGAATATGCCTGTTTGTGTCCCAATACTGTTTTCTACAGTGGTTGTACCATTTAACAATTCACCAGTAGTATATGAGGATTTTAGTCTCATGACTCCATCACTAGCATTTGTTGTTTTCTGTTTTTTTTTTTTTTTTAATTTGTTTTTCATGTGAGATAGGGGGAAGAAACCCTTAACACATGCCCAAGGTCAGACGATGTGTACCTTAAATACCTGCATGTCTTCAGGTAGCTGGTCTGTGAATATTGCCCTGGAGACCATATATAGGAACAGATTGATAGGATAGCTGGACTCCAGTTCTGGCTTTGGGAGCCTATACAGTTCATTTAACAACTATTGGACCAGAATCCAACCCTCATTATCTGGCTAAGCCTTTCTAGAACAAGGTCAGAAAGCATATTTAATAAACAAAATGTTTTTGCATCTATAATCCTATAGTATGGCAAAGTCAAACAGCATCTGGAATATAAGAAGAGTTTATTCATTGACTACATCAAGTTCATTGATAACTTCTCAACCCAGTGGTTTTTACTGCTCTCCTTATATTTTTGTTAATTTCCTAGGTGATCAAGGCTTTCTATATAACTCTTGCCAAGCTAAGCAGTATTGCATTGGGCAAATCTCCTACAAAAGATCTCTTTAAAATGTTGAAGAGCAAAGATGTCTCATTAAAGACTAAGGGGCACCTAACCCAAGCCATGGCATTTTCAATCGCCTCATATGCACATGAGAGCTGGATAATGAGTAAAGAAGACCAAAGAAGAGTGGATGTTTTGAGTTGTGGTGTTGGCAAAGAATACTGAAAGTACCATGGACTAAAAGATTTAACAATCTGTCCTGGAAGAAGTGGAGCCGGAATATTCCTTGGAAGCGAGAATGGCCAGACTTCATCTCACCTACTTTGGTCATGTTGTCAGAGGGACCATTCCCTGGAGAAGGATATCATGCTTGGTAAAGTGAAGAGTCAACAAAAAAGAGGAAGGCCCTCAATGAGATGGATTTACACAGTGGCTGCAATGATGGGCTCAGGTATAACAAGGATTGTGAGGCAGGCACAGGCCAAGCAGTGTTTTTTTCTGTTGTACATAGGGTTGCTATGAGTCGAAGCCTACTTCACAGCACCTAACAACAACAATAAGCAAAGCAGTTACATCTCAGCTCCTTTTCCAAAAGCACTTATAGGTCTTATTTCTTCAGAACTTTAATCTTGGCTAAAAAAACAGTTATCAAAGAACTAGCATTGTAAAAAATATTAAAATGGAGTAATATTTCACTGTGCAAAATGAACTTCCATGTAAAATTTTCCTTTTAATTTTAACAAGCAATTCTCTTGTGAGATTTTATTTTCCTCAATTTGAAATGAGGAAAATGAAATTTTGCCAAAAAGCACACATATAGTCATTGGTAAAAATGGAATGGACATTCTTCAACCACCTTGTCTGAGATAAAGAGGAATACAAATTAAATAAACATACATATAAGCCAGCTACATCTACCTAATTCAAACTGAAAATTTTAATGAATAATATGGCCGATATGTTACTCTTCTAAATAACAATGACATTTTATAAGTTGTGTTTCTAATGCCATAACCCAAATGAACAAATAATGGTGGTTATTTTACTCATCAGAATAAGTGTCAATGACCAGTTTGGCCAAATATGCAAGCAGTCAGACAACACTGGCCAAGAAAGTGGGTAAAGGAGTTATGGTCGTGAAGGGATGAGCAGATTTTCCCAACATTTTATGGGGTTGTTTGCTGAGCTTTAAAGAGAATTTTTGTGTAGAACTTAAAAATTAACTTAGATAAATGTTTAATTTTTTACTCCATCTATAATAAGTTAGGTCATGGAAGTAAATATTGAAATTGGGGTTCATATTTGAAACAGAAAACAATTAGGGACTTTCTAGTCAATTCTGGCATATGTTCAATTATATGTATCTGAATTGACATGTCCTAATCATTCCTTTCATGTCCTTGGAATGTCCAAACCCTCCAAGAGGTTTCTGGCCTTTGAGCAAAATCTACTCCCAAGTGATACATTGTTTGGAAACAATGAGCCTTTCTATGCTCCCCCATTCCCTAATATATGGATAATTTGAAAATATATTATTTTCTCTACTCAGAACTCTTTTTGGTGTGTGTTTGTGGGAGGAACAGTAACTTCCTCCTTGTGAACAACTGCTCTTCACCTATTTCAAAGATGTAATTCCAATGTAGGCATCCAGCCTCAGTATTGGTATTGAGTACTCACTGTACAGCTATAGCTGATTGGCCCACAGGTTGGCATGTGAACTAATCTATACCTATTAGAATCCTTTACTAAGGTTTTAAAAAACTGGATCTGGGAAAAAGATTCAGCTTCTCTTTGGTGATGAAAGGCTTATGAAATGTGGGACATGCTTGATGCCTGTTTCCAGACCAATGGAGGAAATCAGTCTTTGAGAAAGAAATAAACAAGCAGAGAGAGAAGCAGAGACAAAAGGTGCAAGAGAGCCCTCCTTGGCTGCATTATGCAAAGTCCTTTTTTGTTTCAGTTAGAGGACTTAGTCATCTTTTATTCACAAAAACAAAGACAAATACAAAAACAATAAACAAAAACAACAAACAAAAACAATGCTATCATCCAGGAATATCTGCCTTCTGGAAGTGGATAATTATAACTACAAATACTATCTTTATGAAAAGATTGCATAATACTGACCTACAGAATTGCTTTAGGAAAAGTATATTTCACATGAAGTCATACCGACTATTTTTTTCTGTGTTTAGTCCTTAATCACAAGGCTTGAACTCATGAGGCTTGGGAGTTGAAAATTAATGGATTTAGTTTTGATTTAGAGACTAGATCACTGCATAAATCAGGTAATTTTATTTGTTGGTCCTTTGCCTCAGTGTTATAATTATAGATCATATAATTAGAGGTAAATAATGTCAGTTTCATGTACAGACGTAGCTCAATTTAAGTATTAAACATGCTTTCAGAGTTAATACAATTCTTTTTCTATAGTTATTTTTGATATGCATAATTTTAAAATGTTATAGTACTTTCTAAAGTAAATGTGTCATTTAGATTTATGTCTACATTTTAAAAGAATGCCAATTCTATCAAAAACTGGTGATTGTGAAGAGTGAGAGTAATTTCGGGCCTGGGATAAAAATCACTAAGGGCTGGCTCTCAGCCCAACAGTAAATAAGAGTTAGATGCAGAACACTCAACCCAGGGCGATGCATCCGTTGGAGCAATCAGCCATGGGGCACCAGGGGCACAACATTCACCCAGAGGAAAAACTGAACAGACAGAAATGCATAACTGAGAAGGGCACAGGGAGGTGGGGGGTTACTGGCAAGGGAGAGGAGGAGAGTGGGTTAGGGGTTGGGAATGGTAATTGGGGAATGAAACCAAATGTACATGAAATGTTGAATGTAAAACAAAATCTGCTCTGTAAATTTGTACCTAAAGCATGATAAAATAATAATGATAATAATAAACACATTTATTACATAAATCATAAAGGTGTAAATGAGTAAATTGTCACTGAAGGAGCACAACTGTGCTGCCCTTACTTAGATTAATAAATAGAATGCTAGTATTCTTCCAAATAGCCCCTTCTCCTTTTGCTAATGATAAAGGAGCTCTGGTGGTGCTGTGGTTAGGCATTGGGCTGCTAACCAAAAGTCTGGCCATTTGAACCTACCAGCCATTTCGAGGGGAAAAAGACTAAAGGTGAGGCAGTGCACTTATATAAACATTTACAGCCTTGGAAACCCTATGAGGGTCACTATGAGTCAGAATCAACTCAATAGTAGTGGGTTTGGTTTCTAATGATAAGCAACATTCTGTCCTCTTACACCATAGATCAATTTCATTAATTTTTGAAATTCATAGAAATGCAATGATACAAGTTTTTTTTCCTGGCATCTTTTGCTAAAATTTACATTTTGAGGGTTTCATTAATGTTGCAGCCATTATCTATAGTTTGTTGAGCCTCATTTCTGCATAGTATCTGGTCTTTTGAGAACATCAGAAATTTTAATTATCTTGCTCATGGGCATTTTGCTAGTTTCCAAGTTTTAACTACAGTGTTGCTATAAGCATTTTTGTGTGTACATTTTGGTGAATACATGACATTTCTGATGTTATCTTCTACAGATAATTTATTTTTGTTTTTTGTCAGGGACTTAGAAGTAAAGATACATATCCTTAATAGTGATTTGTGATTTGTGTTAAATTGATTTTGATGAAAGTGAGAAACTGAGCTCCTACCTTTTCACAGCATGGTTTATTTACTGTTTACCCTTAACTATAGATTTTATCTTTTTTTTTTTTTTTCTTTTTGAGTTCTAAGTGGAAGCTTTGATTTTGAACCAAAAACTCTCATCCTTGGAGGGAGTCCTAAGCTTTATTTTTTGTCTCCCTACTTGTGTGAGATTGCCAAAAGCCTTGTGTTACTTCCAAAAAGTTCACTGCATCATGCCCAGCTTCTTGATTTTTAGCAGTGTACCATTTGTAAATTGTGTGCTTTGAAGGATACACAACACAAGATTTTGGGCTTACCTCAATGTGATTCTCTTCTGTCTACAATCATGACTACTTAAGTTTTAGCTGCTGTGATAACTGTGATGTCTTCAACAGATAATTTTTCTCCTATTTTGTCCTTTCTATTTGTTCTGTGTGGAATTATACATCATCATCTGATGCAACCTACTCTGCTATTTCTGTAAGCATAAATATGATAAGATATTGAATTTCAGATAACAAATAATTTTTTGTTGCTGTAAGGAAGGTTGGGCAATCCTACTTCCATAGTGATACTGCCTCAGAAACCCAAGGAGGGGTCGCTATGAGTCGGGCCGACTCAACGGCAAGCAACAACAACAACAATGTTCTGTTATTTCTTTTCACTTCATGGAGATAATCCATCTCACTGATGGACTTTCATATACCTTGCTATTATCCAAAGAGCATTATTTTAGAGCTGTCTTTATATCCTTCTTTAATATTTGAAAAAATATACTTTTCATGGATATTTTGGGTTGTTTAAAATACTCAAAAATTTTCACTATTCTGTAGAATTGAGAACCCAGAAATAGATCCATCGATCTATGGTCAGCTGACCTTTGACAAAGGGCCAAAATCCATTAAATAGGGAAGAGAATGTTTGTTTAATAAATGGTGCTGGCAAAACTGGAGATCCATTTGCAGAAAAATGAAACAAGATCTGTACCTCACACCATACACAAAAACGAACTCCAGATGGATCAAAGACTTAAATGCAAAACCCAAAACTATACAGTACCTCAAGGAAAAACTAGGGGCAAATTTAGGGACCCTAATATATGGCATAAATAGACTATCAAGCATAACTCAAAATGCACAAACAGCAGAAGAGAAACCAGATGATTGGGACCTTCTAAAAATTAAATTTTTATGTGCTTCCAAAGACTTCTCCAAAAGAGTCAAAAGAGAACCTACAGATTGGGGAAAAAATATTTGGTAATAACATATCTGACAAGGGACTTATCTCTAGAATTTATAGAACACTCCAACACCTCAATAACAAAAAAGACAAACAATCCAATTAAAAAAATGGGCAGAAGACATGAAAAGATACTTCACCAAAGATGATATTCAAGCGGCCCACAAACATATGAAGAAATGCTCATGATCATTAGCTGTTAGAGAGATGAAAATCAAAACCACAATGAGATACCATCTTGCTCCAGCACTAGTAGCAAAGTTCAACAAGACAGAAAATAACAAATGCTGGGGAGGATGTGAAGTGTATGGGACTCTCATACACTGCTGGTGAGACTGTAAAATGGTACAACCATTGTGGAAAGCAGTATGGAAATTCCTTCAAAAGTTGGAACTAGAAATAGCATTTGACCCAGCTATTCCATTACTAGGTATATATCCTGAAGAATAAGAGCCATGACAAGAACAGACATGCACATCCACGTTCATTGTGGCATTATTTATAATAGCTAAAAGATGGAAACAACATAGGTGTCCATCAACTGAGAAATGGATCTCCAAACTATGGTACATACATACAATGGAACACTATGCAACCCTAAAGAATAATGTACAATCTTCAAAGCACCACATAATGTGGATGAACTTGGAGGACATTATGCTGAGTGAAATAAGTCAATCACAAAAGGACAAATACTGTATTAGTCCATTATTGTAAAAGTCAAGGAAATGCTTAACTATAGAAGGACATTTTCTTTGTTGGTTACCAGGGGTGGGAGGGGCGGGGAGGGAACACTGTTAGATAGATAGAGATAAGTTTTGATTTGGATGAAGAGAAGGGCAATGTACCAAATGTGAGTGATCAATATAGTGGCATTGAGGAAGAAAAAGACAGAGAGATACGTGGGAAGTACAGACAACAAAAATGAACACTTTTGCGCATATAGTATGGTGTGGTCAGTGAAGGCAAACACGGGTATATGGGTGGATAGATGGGTGGACAGGCTGAACTACTAGGTATGTCTATGAAGTGGGGAGTGCACCCAAGAACATGCATAGGGTTGGCAGACAGTGCTCCTATAACTTTATATGTATGATCTGAATTCCCAGGTGTATAATGGAGCTGACAAGGGACAAGGTTGTAGTCACTACTTGGTCACAGCCAGCTACCCAGAGGGACCAAGTAGTTGAACCTGTGGGCTCAGGACCATAGTCACAGAGGACATCAAGCCCAATTGGCATAACATACTACACAAAACATTGTCCCACTTCCTAATGTGGCGAATAGCGACTGGGATCTTAAAAGCTTGCAAGCTGCCATCTAGATGCAACAATGGGTCTCTCCTCATCCAGAGCCAAGAAGAATGAAGAAAACCAAAAA
>NW_006921598.1:19364920-19368239 GCF_000298275.1 Orycteropus afer afer
AAAAAAAAATCACTATTCTGACCTAATAGTATATATTATCCTTTAAATCTTTATTTTTGAGAACACTTATTATTATTAATTCAGAAGTCACTTCAGCAGAGCCCCTATTTAACATTTCCAAACTTCTCATTGAAATTATTAAGAAGATATTTTAAAATTACAATAAAACTGAGTGAATATACTGGAAGTCAAAGTAATGCCAGCATATGCATAGAATCTCCATTAATAATAAAGCAGACAGATTTGAAATTAAAAAGCATGAAGAGGTTGATACTTGCTTCATGAGAAGTAGACTACATAGAAAAACATGAGGAGATACCTTGTAACTCTTCTCTTTCCCTCAGACTGAAAAGCGTATGTTAAGGACAATCAGAAAACCAGATAGCTATTTCTCTACTGGGTCCATTTTGAGAGAATCTCTAGTGTCATTATTTTCTTAATCTCTCTTAATCCACTTGAGAGAGAACTCCAAGGGAACAACTAAAGATAATAGTGTGAGAAGAGTTATGAAGCATGATACTCAGTGAGATGTTGGTATCGTTGTTGTGAGTCATTGAATCAGTTCTGACTCATGTTCTACATGACAGAGCAGAACTGCCCCAAAGGGTTTCTAATCTTTAATTAATTAATTAATCCTTATAGGAGTAGATAGCTACATCTTTTCTTCTGAGGAGTTGCTAGTGGGTTCAAACCCCTGACCTTTCAAGTAGCAGCCACTTAACCATTGACCCAATTAACCATTAGCCTCCTTTCTATGAGTTGCAATTTCCCAAGTAAAACAATGTAAGCCATTAATTGCTGTCAAGTCAACTTCAATTCATGGTGACCCCATATGTGTCAGAATAGAACTGTGTTCCATAGGATTTCCAATGTCTGATTTTTCAGAAGTAGATCAATAAGTCTTTCTTCTGAGGCACTTTTTGAGTCTTGAACCTCCATGATTTCAGTGAGCAGTCAAATGTATTAATCATTTTCATCACTATTCAGGGATCCTAAAATACTGTAAGGTACAGAGAAGGGTACAGAAATGAAGGATATCAGGATGCATTGGAAATTAGAGATTTCCATAGGATCAGTTTGGAGCAGGAAAAAACTTAAATGGGAAATGTGTGGTAGGTAGAAGATATTGCAGAGCCATAGCTCAAGCTCACTGCCATTGAGTTGATTCTGACTCTTAGCCTCCCCCATTGGGTTTCTGAGGCTTTAAATCTTATGGAAGTACATCACCCCATCTTCCTTCTGTGGAGCACCTAGTGGGTTTGAACTGCTGACCTTCTGTTTAGCAGCCTTATCCACTACACCACTAGACCTCCTTTGCCAGAGCCATGTTGTTGTTCTTTGTTGTGTTTTGCCATGGAGATGGATGTGACTCATAACAAACCCTCCTTGGGTTTCCAAGGTGGTATCACTATGGAAGTAGATTGCCCAAACTTCCTTCCAAGGAGTGGTTGGTGGGTTTGAACAGCCAGCTTTCTGGTTAACTGTCAAATGTTTTAGGCACTACGCCACCAGAGCTCCTAGCAATTGAATATTTCTTAAACTGTGAAGGACTCTGCTGCAATTGTGGCCACATAGTCTTTTGAAAAACTAGATAAGTCTAGATAAATCTCAGCTTTCCAAGTGAGAATAAAGAAAACAAAGAGAATATGAGACTAGCAAAAAGACAATATTCCATCAGGAAGGAAGGCCATCATTCTAAAAAAGAAAGATCCTTTTATGAAGAATGATTCTCTCATTTATTTACCTGATAGTTATGGAGCACATTGGACATGGTTCTTTGTGATCAAATCAGATTAAATCTTTTTCCTCATGAGACTTGCAGCTAAATAAATCTATGATCAAATAGTAACCAATGTTATAAATAAAACTCAAGCAAGTTAAGAGTTTAGAGGGAAGTGTTATTTTACATAAGGTGGCCAGAAGGTATGTTTTGAACAGATTTTTCAAAGAAGTGAGGGCACAAGCTACAAATATATTTGGTGAGAGCTCCAGGTTGATATAAAGGCTAATTCAAAGGCTCTGGAGGCATAATGTTTAAGAAAAAATAATGAAGTCACAGTGGAAATCCAAGAAACAAGGACAGTATGATGCGTGATAATATTAGGGCATAAGTAGCCATCAGATTATGAAGGGCTTGTAAATTCATGACAAAGACAAAATGTATTTAAGGGTAGTAGCTTAACTAAGGTATTTTGAGCAGTGTAGTAAAATGATATGATTCATGTTTGAAAAGAGAGAGTCTAGCAGCTCTGTAAAGGTGTAATGATATTTGCATAGAAGCTATCAGCCATTTAGAAAGAGATTTCAGAAGTTCAGTTAAGAAATGAAATTAAAGAAATGAAATTAGCTTGGACTAAAGACTTTGTTATGTGGATAACCACAATTCATCTGACACTGTCATACCATGGAGGCTTATGTGTTGCTGTGATGCTAGAAACAATGTCACTAGTATTTCAAATACCAGCAGGTTTACTCATGTTGGACAGGTTTCAATGGAACTTTCAGACTAAGACAGACTAGAATGAAAGACCTAGTGATCTACTTCTAAAAATAATACTGACCAGTGAAAACTTTGTGAATAGTAGATAACACTGACTGATATAGTGACACAAGATGAGCACTTCAGGGTGGAAGAAACTCAAAATACAACTAAGAAAGAACTATCTCCTCAAAGTAAAGTCAACCTTAAGGACGTGGACTGCATAAAGATTTTGGGACCTTGGTTTGTTGATGTGATAAGACTCAAAATGAGAAAAAAACAGTTACAAAGATCCATTAATAATTGGAATATGGAAAATATGAAGTAAAAATCTGGAAAATTTGAAATTGTCAAAAATGAAATAAAACACAGGAAAATTGATATCCTAGGCAGTAGTAGAAGAATGTAGCACCAGGATTGGAGGAAGACTCATTAACAACTTGTGACATACAGATGACACAACCTTGCTTGAGAAATTGAAGAGGATGTGAAGCACTTACTGATGAAGATTAAAGCCTACAGTCTTTAGCATGGATTACACCTCAACATAAAGAAAAAAAAAAAAAAAAATCCTCATATATGGACCAATAAGCAACATCAGAGAAATATAAATAGAGAAAATAGAGAAAAGATTGTAGTTGTCAGAGATTTCATTTTACTTGGATCCACAATCAATACCCATAGAAGCTGTTGTTGTTGTTGTTATGTGCTGTTGAGTCGGACCCGACTCATAGTGACCCCTCCTTGGGTTGCCAAGGCAGTATTACTACAGAAGTAGATTGCCCAACCTTCCTTCCGAGGAGTGGCTGGTGGATTTGAACCACCAGCTTTCTGGTTAGC
>NW_006921598.1:19368339-19375984 GCF_000298275.1 Orycteropus afer afer
GGATTTGAACCACCAGCTTTCTGGTTAGCAGTCAAGTGCCTTAGGCACTGTGCTACCAGAGCTGCTCCCATAGAAGCAGCAGTCAAGAAATCAGATGATGTATTGCAATGGGCAAATCTGTTGCAAAAGACCTCTTTAAAGTATTGAAGAGGAAAGATGTCAGACGAAGCTATGGTATTTTCAAACACTTCAAGTGCATATGGAAGCTGGAAAATGAATAAGGAATCCTGAAGAAGAGCTGATGCCTTTGAACTGTGGTTGGCAAAGAATACTGAAAATACCATGTACTGCCAGAGAAAGGAACAAATCTGTCCTGGAGGAAGTGTAGCCAGGATGTTCCTTGGAAGCAAGAATGGCCAGACTTCCTCTCATCTATTTTGGTCATGTTGTCAAAAGGGACCATTCCTTGGAGAAGGATATCATGCTTAATAAAGAAAAGCATCAGTGAAAAAGGGGAAGACCTTCAACAAGATGGATTGACACAGTGACTGCAATGATGGACACAAGTATAGCAAGGATTGTGAAGATGCCACAGGACTGGGCAATGTTTTGTTGTGTTGTACATGGGGTCAGTGTGACTTGGACCCAACTCGACAGTACCCAACAGCAACAATACAAGGCATTACTGGCTGATAAGACTGGTATTGATCATTTTGAATCAGACAATCATATGGTCCACTATACTAGGAATGACAAATTGAAGATGAATGGCATCACATTCATTGTAAAAAAGAACATTTCAAGAACTGTCCTGAAGTATAATGCTTTCATGATAGGGTAATATTCAAATACCTACAAGGAAAACCAGTTAATATGACTGTTATTAAAATTTACATACCAATCCCTAATGTCACAAATGAAAACATAGAAGATTTTTACCAACTTCTGCAATCTGAAAGTAATCCAACCTGTAATCAAGGTGCATTGATAAATGCTGACGATTGGAATATGAAAGCTTGAGAAAGAAGGAAGGAAGGAAGAGAAAGAAAGAAGTATCAGTAGGTGGAAAATATGGCTTTGGGTATAGAAGTGATGCTGGAGGTAGCACGATAGAATTTTGCAAGACCAATGACCTACTCATTTGAAATACCTTATTTCAACAATATATACAGAGACTATATACAAAGACATCAGCATATGGAATGCACAGGAATCAAACTGACTACATCTGTGTAAAAAGATGATAGAGAAGCTCAATATCATCAGTCAGAACAAGCCAGGGACCAACTCTGGAACAGAACATCAACTGCTCATATGCAAATTCAAATTGAAGCTGAAGAAAATTCAAACAAGTCCACAAGAGCCAAAGTGTGACCTTGAGTATATCCCACCTGACTTTAGTGACCATCTCAGGAATAGATATGACACAGTGAACACTAATGACAAAGATCAGACCACTAGTGGGAGGACATCATACATGAAGAAAGGAAAAAGTCATTAAAAATACAGGAAACAAAGGAAGATCAAACTGGATGTCAGAAGAGACTCTGAAACTTATCCTTGAATATAGACTAGCTAAAGTAAATGAAAGAAATGATGAAGAAAAAAAAAAAAAAGGAAGAACAGATGATTTCAAATGATAGAATGAAAAACCAAAGTAAAGTATTATAATGAAATGTGCAAGATCCTGGAGTTAGAAAGCCAAAGGAAAAAATATGTTTAGCTCTCCCCAAGTTGAAATAACTAAAGAAAAAAGATAAGCCTTGAATTGCAACATCAAAGGATTCGATAGGCAAAATATTGAACAATGCAGGAAATATGAAAAGTAGATGATAGAAATACACAGTTACTGTATCAAAAATAATTTATCAATGTTGCATCATTTCAGGAGTAGCATGTGATCAAGAACCAAGGAGGAAGTACTGAAGGAAGAAGTACAAGCTTCACTGAAGGCATTGCCAAAAACAAGGCTCCATATATTAACAAAATACCAATTGAGATATTTCAACAAATAGATGCAAGCTCAAAGCACCCACTCGTCTATGCCAATAAACTCATCTGGCAAAACAACTAGAAGAGATCTATATTGGTGTCCATTCTAGAGAAAGGTGATCCAACAAAATGGGGATATTATTGAAAAATATCATTAATCACACACAAGTAAAATTTTGCTGAAAACAATCCAAAAATGGTTGCAACAATATACTAATAGGAAACTGCCACAAATTCAAGTCAGATTCAGAAGGGAACACGGAATGAGGCATATCATTACTGATGTCAGATGGATTTTGACTGAAAATCAAGAATACCAGAAAGATATTTAGTTGTGTTTTATTGATTATGCAAAGGCATTTGACTATGTGGGTCATAACCAATTATGGATAACATTATGAAGAATGAGAATTCCAGAATACTTAATTGTATCTATGAGTAACCTCTATGTAGACAGAGGCAGTCATTTGAACAAAGAAGGAGCTAGTTCAAAATCAGGAAATGTGTCAGTCAGGATTATATCTTTTCACCATACTTATCCAATCTGTGTGCTGAACAAATAATCCAAGAAGCTGGACTATATGAAGAAGAACATAGAATCAAGATTGGAGGAAGACTCATTAACAACTTCCAATATGCAGATGAAAAAATCATGCTAGCTAAAAGTAAAGATGACTTGAAACACTTACTGATGAAGATCAAAGACTATAGTCTTCAGAACTGATTACACCTCAACATAAAAAAAGACAAAAAAAAAAAAAGTCACAATTAGATCAATAAGCAATATCATGATAAACAATGAACATATTTAAGTTGTAAAAGATTTCATTTACTTGGATCCACCATCAATGACCATGGAAACAGCAGTTAAGAAGTCAAATGACATACTATATTGGCAAATTTGTTGTAAAAGATCCATTTAAAATGTTTTAAAAAGAGAGAGAGAGAGAGAGGAAAGAAAAAAAAAAAAACAAGAAGACAGTTTGAGGACTTTGGTACACCTAACCCAAGCCTTAGTATTTTCAATTGCTTTATGTGCATGTGAAAGCTGGACAATGAATGAAAAAGACAGAAGAATTGGTGCATTTGAATTTTGTGTTGGCAAAAAATACTGAATATAACACATACTGCTAGAAGACTGGACAAATGTATATTGGAAGAATGTTTCTGAAAAGCAACGAGGGTGAGACTTCATCTACATACTTTGAGCATGTTATTAGGAGTATCTGGAGAAGGATATAATGCTTGGTAAGGTAGAGAACCAGTGAAAAACAGGAAGATGAGATGGGTTGACACAGTGGCTGCAACAAGGAGTTCAAACAGCAGCAATCGTGAAGATGGATGGTACAGGACTGGGCAGTCTTTCATCCTGTTGTACGTAGGGTCACTATGAGACAGAACTGACTCAATGACACCTCAGAATAACAAGAAGAATATGGACAATGAGAAATGTGAAAATTTTAATTATATACTGAAGGTAGGATAAAGTACCAGATTGATCTTATAAATCTTTTTGATACCGAAGAACATATTTAGTAGTATGAGAAAGGTGTTATTTTCTATAAAAGGGAAGCATAATGTTTTAACAAAAGAAATAAAAAATTAACCAAAAAGAAAAGAAAAGAAACTGAAAAGATAGCTAGATGAGATGCAAAGTAGATAATGGAAAGAATCAGTATTAAGACACTAAAATTTCAGTGGTAGAATTGCAGTTCATTCTGGAGGGAGTAAAAACGAAAGTTTGTAGAAAAAGAAGTAGGTGATGTGGAAAACTCTAAAATCTTTCCCAGAAGAAAAAGAAAAGAAAAATTAAATAAAAATAATGAGGGAGAGTAATGGAAATGTAAAACATGATACTTTTAATTTAAATAGTGTTTTAATTATATTTTAAATATCAAAAACAGAACAGGAGCTTCTGGTTTCAGAAACTAAGGAGAGACGAGAATACATTCAAGGAGCTCTGGTGGTGTAGTGGATAAGGCATTTGGCTGTTAACCAGAACTTTGGCATTCAAACTGACAACTGCTCCACGGGAAGAAAATGAGATTTCCATAAATATTTATGGCCTTGGAGACCCAGCGGGGGTCAGTATCAATCAGAATCGACTTGATGGCAGTGGGTTTAGTTACTTTTCTTTGTTTTTTTCTTTCCTTTCCATTTTTTAGAATGCCTTGTGTAAATAGACTCAGATATCTGTTGGGCAAAAGTAAGTATGTTGTTGTTGTTATGTGCCGTGGGGTCAGACCTGACTCATAGCGACCCCTCCTTGGGTTGCCGAGGCAATGTCACTATGGAAGTAGATTGCCCAACCTTCCTTACGAGGAGTAGATTAATGCATATCTAGATGATTAATTGTACGCTAAGCATTGGAGGAGGTTTCCCAGTCTCCTGTGGAGGATTTTATTAGAAATCATTCCTAGTTCTATCCAGAAAAAAAAAAAAAAAAAAATGTAAGAGCCATATCATAGAATTCCCTAGCACTTGAACTCATGCTTCCCTTTCTCCATTTTAGCATGGTCTACTTGGCAATTGAACAAGAATTTCTAGCAGTGAGGCATAGTTCGTTTCCAGCTCCGCCCTTATGGTATAATGGGGATCCACATTTATGGCAATGAGTTGCAGTGGATTTCCTTTTCTTTAAGATGACAGAGTATTATCTCAAAGGCACCAAAGTAAGGATTCTTAATGTTTGCTGTCCACAAAGGCAGTGAGACGTGGGCTGGGTTTAGGACTCTGAGCACAGTTCCAACTCAGAGTGACATCTCTGTGATACAATGAGTCCTAAGATTGAGAATTTTTCACTCAAAGAATCAGGGAAAAATACAACCAGAGATGATTTATAGAAGCACTTAAGCACCCTGAAGAATTCATCAATTACTTGGGGGAGAAGAATCTGTGAAAGACTATAACACATGATCAAGCATGTGGATATTGGTGCTGTTGAGATATTAGTGTTAATGTCGATTGGATTGTATCTATAACCATAAGCTAGTAAAGTCTAATGTACAGGTGACATGTAGTTAAAGAGAGGAGAACAATAACAACATATTTCTAAAAGCATCTAGGAATGGAAGTCAGGATCTAGTTGGAGGAAACAGGAAACCTTGTGGCTATATTGAGCAGAATTGTTGCAGGAATGTGTAGTGAAGAATTTGATCTTGCCCAAAAGAGGTCTGGGCTTTGTCCTCAACTTTTGGGAGGTAACCACTAAGCCCATAGAATGTTGTGGTAGATAGAAGTGTTTTTCTTTGCCTGGGTTCTTGGGTAATGATGGATAGTCTAACAATGTGTTTTAGGGTAGAGTCTTTGAATCACATTGGTATCATCTCAATATGTGAAAGAAACAGGTAAAACACATCAATGACCATCCAAATTTATATGACTGAACACAAATAGACCCTGCACACCAAGACTTGGGTAAGTCTTCTTGGTTGGCAATACTCTGTGCCTGTTGTGATGTATTAATAACAAAAGTAACAGTGTCCACAGTTCCACAGGGAGAGAACAATGGAATCTTCCTGCTTGATACTTTTCTGGACTTTGTCCTACATGCTTCTTCCTTTGACTGCTTTTAGTATTTATCCTTTCCCTCTAATACACTGTACCCACGAGCATAAAAGTTTTCTGTGAGTCCTTCTACTGATTTACCAAGGCTGAAGGTGGTTGTAGAAACCTGGTATCATAAGTGAGGACAGTCTTGTGAACTAGGTTTCCTCAAACTTTGTAGAAGTTCTGAATGAGTGGGCTCTAGGATGATCTTAAAGGGTGAAACTCCCAAAATACCGCCACTGAGTTAGCTTACATAGAGAGCTAGTACCAGTGCCACATCAGGTAGGAGAGAAAACAATGTGTCATCAATTGAAGTCTTCTTCTTGACTTCAAGAATCCAGAGATCAGAAAGCTGTAACAACTGCTGCTACACAGTTATACAGCTGGAATGCTGTTTCAAGAAAACCCAGCATATTTATCTATAAATATGCTTCCCCGTAGTAATGGCTAAAACAAAAAGAAAGATGTCACACTCCTTAATTCCGCCACCCAAATACCATGTTAGTGCACTAAATGGTGAAAGGCAACACACATCCAGATCCTTAGCTCCAAAGAAGTTGAGAAGATAAATTTTGTAAATTTCCAGACTTTCTAGTGCAGGGAGGTGCTTTAAAGAAAGCCATAGTAGATATTGAGGGTCAATTTGCTATATATGTGACAGCAGGTAATCTAGTTATCAAGAAAACAGTAAAAACCAGGTTGACTTTTAGAAAAAAATAAAAACTTTGGTAGAGATTTCCCAACAAAATTTTGAAAGGAGAAGGTAGTGACACAATAATTATCCTGACCCAATTTTTCATTCCTTTGTTTAAAGACATTCTTGAATACACATGGATTCAAAATATATCACACTAATATACACTTCATGAAAAAATTATTTAAACAACATGGCCAAATGAAAGATTAATTGAAATGAAAATCTCAAGAAAGGAAAAGTTTAAGTATAAAAGGCTTTATAGATCATCTGTAATTAATTGATATTCTAATCTCAGGGATCTGGTGGGATTATGTGTTGTCAGGTAGATTCTATACCCCAGGGCGGAATTAGTTGTGCACGTTTCTTTAACCTCTTTTAGTTCTTCTTCTGCTCCCTTGCTAATAGTAGGACAGATGTTTCTTGCTTTTATCCCATGGTGTATATGAAGGTCATTTGAAGTCACAATGCCTGTTATTATCTGCTAGCTCTTGATAAAAATGTCTAAATTATTTACAAAGATGGCTACTTGGAATATCTTGTTTTTATTTCTATCCAGAGAAGCAGAAGTGTACAAAGTATAATAATGATAGTTTTCATTGTCAAGGATATTCAATCATGTCTTCTGGCTCTTTAAAACGTTCATCAAAACACTGGAGTGTTCGTAGACTGTATTTTAAATTGGAAAAGATTCATAAACTAGTCATGGTAGATATGTGTCAATTCTTTTTTTATATTGCTCTCTCTCATATCTGTGAATATTTTTGTGTTAATTATGCCTAAAAATCAGCACCTGCAATATCATTAGTGATATATATAGCAAACTGTATATAAAAATGCACTAATGTGAAATAATACCTTTAAAAGGGCAGTAGGAATGGGTGATTTTTTTTCTTCTATTTTTCTATATTGAAGTTTTCTATGATGGGATTATTTCTATAAACATAAAAATAAAAATAATCCATCACTGTTGAGTCAATTCTGACTCACAGCAACCCTGTAGAACAGAGTAGCACTGCCCAATAGTGCTTCTAAGGCCATAAATCATTTCAGAAGCTGACTGCCACATCTTTCTCCCATGGAGCTGGCTGGAGTGTTCAAATCACCAACCTTTTGGTTAGAAACCATTGCTTACGTACTGCTCCACCAGCACTCTTTTTGTAAATATCACATTAAATGTTTTTAAAAGGTACCATGTAATTATACTCTGATGTCCATTTTGTTCTATCACTCTATATAAAAGACCAGATTGTTATTCCCACACATTAGGAACAGTTATGGATAATCAGATTATGAGCTATGAGTGCTTTTCTATATTTTTAAATTATCTCAATAAGTAAGCATTAGATTTGCAATCTTAACAATATCTTTAAATCCAATTGTGCTGGGGCAAGATGGCGGACTAGGCAGAAGGATTGCACAGACCCTCTTCAACAAAGAAAAGGGAAACCAATTAACACAGACACAGAA
>NW_006921598.1:19384246-19388300 GCF_000298275.1 Orycteropus afer afer
TTTTTTTTTTTGCTTGAGTTCAAATAACATAATGATTCATTTTCAACATTTATATTCACTCAGCTATAATTTAATTTTAATCTGAATGACACAACTACGATTCAGGTAAAAGAGTAGTGAATTCACGTTGTTGAATGCTTGCTTTTGTGACCAAATTTTTCATGTGAAATAAAAGCCAAACAGAGATTCTCTGTGGATTTATAAAACTTAATGACTGTATGTACACACACACTTAATATTATATAAATATGTAGTACTATTAAAGGGATTATTACTAAGAAGAGCAGCAGGCCTCTTGAACTTTAGTTCCTTTTTCCATCAAGCATATGTAATAAAATCTACCTTGTAGGGTTATTATGAATGTTAACAAATGACTTGTCATATGTTAGGTACTTGACAAATATTTTTGCACTCACTATTGATTTGCTGAACTCAGAGTTCTAAGGATACCATTTTAGATGTTAATTGCAACCAACAGAGAAGAATATTTTGTATTTTTAATCTGGTGAGAAGGATTGACTATAGACATTGATGGGTAGAATAAATAACATTTTTGGGAGGTTCTGTTCTATAATTCAATGTTTATGTCCATTTGAATGATCTAACTAAGGAGCCTAGTTGATTAATCTTTTACATTTCATGCTTATTTATGTCTGACAATTATTTCTGATGGAAGACAAAACCATGGGATATGAGGACAGTATAATAGCATTAGCAAGGAATGTTTATGGATAGCTATCTGATTTAGTTATTCTCATGCTCAATAATCTCTACAGTGCATCATTTTGACCAGCAGCTATGTTTGGGTGCTGTGGGATACAGCTGATGAGCGCACAGCCTAAGACTCCCTGTTGCTGAACTCAGCCAAAAAGCTGAACATGAGTCAAAACAGATGTTTCTGTTGTTTAGGCCTAAGAAGTTTATAGAGTGCATGTTTATCTTTCAAAAGAGAATGTGAAGAGTCCATTCAGCCTTGAGATCCAATCTTTCCGGGAGTTGTACTGCTAGTAAATGGGAACAGAAACTGGATGAGCACATGGAGTCATTTGGGACTGTCTAAAATAATATTACTTTACTAAATGCTAGGAAAGAAATAGGACATATGGAAATTGATTTGAAAAAAAAAAAATTAAAGTTGATGTTTAAAAATATAGAACTTGAGGAACAATTTGCATTTGAATATACTTAATGTATCTTTGGTATAACTGATGCTTGAAAAAAATGCTCTCTATGTCAATTTAGTGATAAGAAAGAAGCACAAAACATCAGTATTTCTAATATGTGTTTCATGAGATTAAGGTAAAATCCTTAAGGAAATGAAAATTTTATGTCTCATTTATTTGTGTCATCTCAGATCTAACATGTTGGCAACAAGAAAAGAAGACTTGACTTGTCTAACTCATCATTTGTCTTCTAATGGTTTAGAAAGGGAGACAGATATGTGTGTGAGAGTTCCAAAACTGAGGTGTTTGGCTTGTACCAGAATGATTGGCCCAGGTCCGAGCCCAAATTTCAGCTCAGCTTTAGCTTATTTCTCTTACAACCCTCAGAAAGACTTAGGTACATAACAAAGAATTTCTCACCTATAGACAGATTTAAATACGTAACAAAGGACATATGTCTCTCTGTGGTTAAATGAAAGATATAGGAAGATTATTCTTAAGGGAGGATCTAGACACAAGCCCCTTACAAGAAATTTCCTCATCAGCCCTCAGGAAATGTTTTAAGATGATTACTGTCAACGCTCACCTGCTTAGTCACATATTTAAACTAACCAATTCAAATAACCAACATTAGTATTTCCAACCAATCATTGTAAAGCCCCTACTTTGCCTTGCTCTGCCTCTGGCTTTCTTGATCTTGCAATTTCCTATCAGACTGTTATATCTTAAGTTCTTGATTTTACCACGTAAACATGACTCTGTTTCTCCTTGATGTTGGAGCATTTGATTTCACATCATGTGATCAGATGTATCCCTAGTTAAAATTATTTTGAATTTTCAATAAATCTCTTTCCTTTTATTTTAACAGAGTATGCATTCTTACTTGTTGGCATAAGAAAACAGTCAACTGCAATATAGTACTATGGCAATATACATGGGTTGTAACCTGTTTTTTGGTTGCAAATCAGATCAACTTCCTAGTTTAGAGGAACATCAAAATAACAGAAAGGATGACTCTGGTCATCACTAGAAAGATGGAAAAGGGTGGACAGTACTCCTCTGAATCTCATCAGTGAAGAGTGTAGTCATGTCACCTAACTATGACTAAAAACCAGGGGACACATCGTGGGTTGCACAGGGCCCCCCATTTAGAAGGACCTTGTGTTTGATTTCATAATTTTTTAACAAGGGGCCTCACATTTTCACTTAGCATTGGGGTCCAGAAATTATATAACTGGGCCTTATAAGAGCACAACTTTGCCCAACATAAAGGAATGAAACAAAGTTACATCAGGAATTAAGAAGGGTTGATGGCCCTGGGTTGAGCTTAGTGGTGGAGCAGTGCATGTTGAGTAGTGGCTGAGTTCATAATTACCAGAAAATGTGTCCATGGAGTGCTGGCAGTGGTGGCATCAAAAGCAGGTTTCTCAGCAAGCCATTCCTAGCATAAGATTTTACCTATTTATTAACTTATTAAGAAGTGGATATTTTATCCTTCCTATTGGTTACTCAATTATTCATCACCACTCATCTGTCAATTTGTCATACTGTGTTGCCTTCTATGTTGCTGTAAGGCTGGAGACTATGCCATCAGTGTTTTAAATAACAGTAGGGTCAGTTTTCAGTGGAGCTTCTAGATTAAGACAGACTTGGAAGAAGGAAAGGGCCATCCACTTCTCAAAGAACTGGCCAGTGAAAACCTTATGAATAGCAGTGAGACACTGCCTGATATATTACTGGAAAACTTCATGAATAGCTCTGAAACATTGTCTGATATAGTGCCAGAAAATGAGTCCTTCAGATCAAAAGACACTGAAAATACAACTGGGGAAGAGCTGCCTCCTCAGAGTAGAGTCAACCTGAATTATGTGGGTGGAGTAAAGTTTTCAGGACTCCATTTGCTGATGGGGCATGAATCAAAATGAGAAAGAACAGCTGCAAACATCCATTAATAATTGAAACATGGAATATATGAAGTATGGATCTAGGAAAATTAAAAGTTGTCAAAAATGAAATGGAATGCATAAAGATTGATATCCTAAGCATTAGTGAGTAAAAATGGACTGGTTTTGGCCATTTTGATCCATTCCAACCACATGATCCACTATGCTGAGAATGACAAATTGTAGAGAAATGGCACGGCATTCATTGTCACAAGAATGTTTCAAGATCTATCCTTAAGTACAATGCTGTCAGTGATAGGGTAATATCCATATGCCTGTAATGAAGACAAGTTACTACTACTATTATTCAAATTTACACACTAACCACCAAAGCCAAAGATGAGGAAATTGAAGATCTGGCAGCATAGTGCCTAAGACAGTTGACTGCTAACCAGAAGGGTCGTGGTTCAAACCTATCAGCCACTCCTTGGAAGGAAGTTTGGATAATCTACTTCCACAGAGATACTGCCTCGGAAACCCAGGAGGGGTTGGTATGAGTCAAACTCGACTCGATGGCACACAACGACAATAACAACAACAATTTCTGAAGTCTGAAATTGACTGAACATGCAATCAAGATGTGTTGATTATCATTGGTGATAGGGATGCAAGAGTTGGAAACAAAGAAGAATCACCAGCAGTTAGAAAATATAGCCTTGGTGATAGAAATGATGCTGGAGATTGCATGATAGAATTTTTCAAGACTGATGACCTATTTATTACAAACACCTTTTCTGAACAACATAAATGGCATCTATATGTGTTAGACTATACACAGGAATCAGATTGACTACATCCGTGGCAAAAGGTGAAGGAAAAGCTCAATATTTTCAGCCATAACAAGTCTAGGAGCTGACTGTGGAACAGACTATCAACTGCTAATATGCATGTTCAAGTTGAAAGCTGAAGACAATTAAAACAAGTGCACAGGAGCCAAAATTTGACATT
>NW_006921598.1:19388610-19389699 GCF_000298275.1 Orycteropus afer afer
CTCAAGCTGAAAGAACTGAAGAAAAAAAAAATCAAGCCTTGAGCTGTGATATTGAAAGATTCTATGTGGAAAATCTCGGAAAGAAGGTTGGGCAATCTTCCTCTGTAGTGATACTGCCTCAGAAACCCAAGGAGGGCTCTCTGTGAGTCAGATCCAACTGGACGTCAGTGAGTTTATGGGCAAAATATTGAATGATGCAGGAAACATCAAAAGAAGTTGGAAGGAATATACAGAATCACCGTACCAAAAAGAATTGGTCAATGTTCAGTCATTTCAGGAGGTGGCATATGATTAAGAACCAATGGAATTGAAGGAAGAGTCAAAACTGCACTGAAGGAATTAGCAAAGAACAAGGTTTCAAAAATTGATGGAATACACATTGAGATGTTTCAACAAATTGATACCATGCTGGAGGACACTGGCTTGCCTATGCCAAGAAATTTAGAAGACAGCTACCTGGCCAACTGACTGGAAGAGATCCATATTTGTACCCATTCCAAAGAGAGGTGATCCCACAGAATGTGAAAATTATTGAACAATATCATAAATATTACACACAAATAAAATCTTTTTGAAGATAATAAAAAAATGGTTGCAGCAGTATATTGACAGAAAACTTCCAGAAATGCAAACTTGATCCAGAAGAGGACGTGGAACAAGGATATCATTGCTGATGTCAGATGGACCTTGGCTGAAAGCAAAGAATATCAGGAAGATGTTGACTTGTGTTGTATTGACTACGCAAAAGCATTCTATTGTGTGAGTCATAACAAATTATGGATAAAATTAAGAGAAATGGGAATTCCCAGACACTTAATTGTGCTCCTGAGGAACCTGTACATAAACCAGGAGGCTGTTGTTCAAACAGAACAAGAGGATACTGGAGGAAGACTCATTAGCAACCTGTGATATACAGATGACACAACCTTGCTTGCTGAAAGTGAGGATGACTTGAGGCACTTACTGATGAAGGTTGAAGAATACAGTCAGCAGTATGGATTACATCTCAATATAAAGAAAACATAAATCCTCACAACTGGACCAATAAGCAGCATCATGATAAATGGAGAAAAGATTTAAGTTGTGAAG
>NW_006921598.1:19390384-19393954 GCF_000298275.1 Orycteropus afer afer
ATATAACTTATACAGAAGCATGTTCTATTATTTTCAACCAAGAAAATTTGATGAACATGGGTACTCTCTGCAGACTTGGTTGGGTTGGTTGGTTGAGTAAATCTCAACCCATAGCAACCTTATAGGACAGAGTAGCACTGTCATATAAGGTTTCCAAGTCTGTAATACTTGAAATGAATCTGGTGAGTTCAAACCAACAGCCTTTTTGTTAGCAGCCTAACATTTATCTGTTGCACTACCATGGCTCTCCCTTGGGTTGGTTGTTGTTTTTGTTGTTGTTAGGTGCTGTCAACTCTTCTCTGAGTCATAGAGACCCTATGTGCAGCAGAACAAAATACTGCCTGGTTCTGTGCCAGCCTCATGATCCTTGCTATACTTGAGCCCATCGTTGCAGTCACTTCATCTATCCATCTCGTTGAGAGCCTTTCCTTTCTTCATTGACCCTCCACTTTACCAAGAATGATATCCTTCTCCAGAGAATTGTTCCTTCTAACAACATTACCAAAGTAGGTGAGACAAAGTTTGGCCAATTCTTTGTTCTTCAGCCCTCGAAAAAGGTCTTTTGTAACAGATTTGCCCAATGCAATACATGTTTCAATGTCTTGACTGCTGCTTCCATTAATGTTGATTAGAACCAAGTAATATGACGTCTTTGACAACTTCAATCTTTTCTCCATCTATCATTATGCTGCTTATTGGTTTGTCAAGCCTAAAAGGAATATCTCTGTTTTTCTGGGAACCCTGGCCAGCAGATAGTCACAATGTGATCTAGATCGGGGGTTTGTGTCAGACCAATGTGATGTTGGGTGGGAGTACTTGGTCACAGGGTATCAGTTATAAGTTTTATTTCCTGAGGAAATGGAAACTAAGCTCAGCCACATGGAAGGACAGTCATGCTTACATGATGGATGACCAATGAATACTCTGGACACCAGGACTTGAGCAAGCTTCTGTGTTTGGCATTATGTCATGAGTATTGTCACACATCAATTTTGGGGAAATAATTTTGCCCTAGTGCCATGGGTAGATAACAGCTGGAAGCTCTGCATTTGGAACTTCTCTTGGACTCTGCCTTATTTACTTCTTCCCTTTAAATCTGTTTCATGCCCCTGAAATAAACTACAAATGTGAGTATAGAAGCTTTCAGTGAATTCTTTGAGTTCTTCTAGTGAATTTTCAAAAGTAGATGGTTTTGGAAACTCCTCAAAATTGCAGTTGATTGCAGAAGTGAGGATGGTCTTATGTAGACTACACCTCATAACTTTGTAGTTGGCTCTCACATCAGTGTTCATATTTGTGTTTTAGAAACAACCTTTAGCAGAAGTAAGAAGATTGATGTGGAGAGAGATTAGAAGAGGGGAAACTAATAAAGAGAGGGATGTAGTCCAGGTGATAGTATGAATTAAAGTTGCATCAGTGGGAATGGCAACATGGGAATGAATTACATCTAGAATCTATGGGATTGATGAACATCTAGAAGTAAGAAATGATGATGAGGAGAAATCAGGTCTGACTTCAAGGATGGATGATGATATACTTGATCTCTGTGATAAGAATACTTTTTCAAATTAGGCTTGTTGACATTTTGGGCCAGTTAATTCTTTGTCGTCTGTGTTTGAGGAAACATCCTATAACTTGCAGGTTATTTACTAACATTCCTGAATCCACTCATTATATACCAATAGTACCTCTCCCCTCAGTTGTTAGTACTAAACTGTCTCTAGAAAATTTCACCTGTTTCCTGGAGGAAAAACAAAAGTGCCCCTGGATGAGAACCACTAAGTTTATGGTAGGTAGAGTAGGTTTGAGGTGTTGAGATAGATGAGTCCACTTTCGTACCTTCTACATTTATTGTTGCTATGGGACATCTGCTCAGAGATGTTCAATATGTAGTTGGTGGTAGGGGACTGGAGCTCAAGGGAATTCTTGACTATAGATATAAATTTGAGAATACTAAATGTACATGTGGGAGCTCTGGTAGCATAGTGGCTAAGACACTTGCCTGCTCACCAGAAGGCTGGCGGTTCAAACCCACCAGCCACTCCTCAGAAGGTAGGTTGGGCAATCCTACTTCCGTAGTGATACTGCCTCGGAAACCCAAGGAGGGGTCGCTATGAGTCAGGGCTGACTCGATGGCACATAACAACAACAACAACAACAAATGTACATGTAATGATTGAGACTCAGATAAGGACAAGATCACCCAGAAATATTTTAAGAAGCACAGAAGACCAATAACAGATGCTGGGGTCCTTAAAACTTGAAGCTGATGTAAAATGAAGACAAGGAGATCTTCAAAGGGACCAAGAACAACAGTGTGTGAGGCTTCTTTCTCTTCTTCCTCTGTGCCTTTTAAGAAATGTATGCTTGCTTAGTCTTTCTAATTACAGTTATTAACCTACAGAGCAAAAGAAACAAATTTCTTCAGGGACCCAAAGCCACAATTAAAGCTGCTTGTAGAGTTTAGTAAATGGCTGTGGATAAGGGATGCTTACTTCATCAGTAATTGGTTACAATATTCTTTTCTTTTCTTTTTTTTTTTTTTAATTCTTATTGTGATTTGGGTGAAAGTTTACCAAGTATATTCACTTTCCATACAGTAGCTCATTGGTTACAATATTCTCAAAACAAGCTTTTTGATCTCTTCACTGTGGAAAGAATATAAGAAGAAAAGTTGTATACTAGTCCATCTCCAAATTTAATTCTGTATTCTCATGTTCTGGACAGATTCTATGTAATTCTGCCTTCTATTAAAGCTTTAGAAACATTTAATATTGAGCATTTTAAAATATATTTAATAATATTGAGGTAAACAATTTAAAAATCTTAAAATATATATAAATGAGTTATTAGATAGTAGATCCAAGCAAAAGTTTTTCTCAGAGACTAAGATCACTAATTTACTTCATAAGAATTAACCTTTAGCCAACATTGTGAGGAAAAAAATCCATTGCTTATTGACTGAATGAATCTTTTATTTTATTGTCCTTTTAAAATCACACAAGTCATTGATGAATATGTTATTGTTGTAAAAGAGTCAAACCACACAGAAATATTTAGAAAAAAAATGAATGTCCCCCTTCTCCTGTCTGCTACTCCTCCCATTTTCCCCTCCTTTCCCCAGATGCAACAATTATCAACTATTTAGTGTTCATCCATGTAGTCCCCTGTGTTAGACACTGAGCAGACACCAGTGAATGTGAAACATTGTTCTGCAATTTACTTTTTTCTCTTTCTATATCTTGGAGATATGAAAGAATCTTTAATACCACATGAACAGAAAAGTTTTTCTTTATAATAAGAGAGTGAGCTAATATAATTAAATCAATCCAACATTTATCACAGAGAATGACAATGACAACACACTGATTATTCCACTAGATGACATAAAGTCTTTTGAACAGGACCCATTTGCAGGGAGAATTTAAAATCTCAATATATATATCTGTTAACTACAAAGGCAAAATACATTTCATAGCAATAAGAGACCATAGGTGTTACAATATACTTTTTTTTGTTAAAATTCTTTTCATTATATACCAATCATGTTTAGAGACTCAAGCAACATAA
>NW_006921598.1:19394079-19395455 GCF_000298275.1 Orycteropus afer afer
TAACAGAGACACTTAGTCAATTTCTTATCCCTATCATTTCCACGCATTATCCTCATGAGGAAAGGTCTGGGAATATTTCCTAATGAGGAATTAATCTTGAATAACGTTGACCTGACAATTTCTTTTTTACTCTGTAATTCCAAATCAACCATTACATGACAGATAAGAAGCAAATAATTTCTACAATGAAGCTAACTCTTTAGAAATACTACAGGGGTGTCTTCTCCAATAATGTTAAAATGAAGCCTTTATTTTTCCCCATCACTAATTTTCATTTTTAAGCTAATTTTATCTTAACAACATTATGCATCATCTTGATACAAGTGAGGAATGTTTTCCTATCAGAAAAAAATTACTCTGTTTATTCCATATAGATTAATTTTTTCCTAAATTAGTATAATGGAGTCAATTTTGTTCCTTACTATGATTTATTAGATAAATCTTATCAATAAATTTTCTGTGTCTGAGTCCATTCTTTCTCTCTTATCACTTTCACTGTACAGCTAGCCAAATCTTTTATCCAGACTGTATTATGTCCTTAGACCTAAACTTCCTCCCTCTCTAAGAAATAAGCTGCTCTCAGTACTTATTCCCCAAGTCACTACTAAATTTTCACAGCAACATATTTCAAGGGAGAGCATTGTTAATGAAAGACAGAGCGCTGGCTGGGGATTTAAAAGTCAAGGTTCAGAGTCCCAGTCCGTGCCCCTCCTCACACACTTTCCAAATATGTGACTTTTGGGCAAACCGGTTTTAAGCCTGAGTTTCTTCATTTGTTAAAATGGGGCAGGATAGTATTTACACCACTTACATCACTGTGGTTGTTTTGAGGATAAAAAGAAGAAAGGTCTATGTAAAAGATATTTCTAAACAGTAGAACATTATGTTGTTGTTGTTTTAGGTGCCACTGAGTTGGTTCTGACTCATAGTGATCCTGTGTACAACAGAACAGCACCCTGTTTGGTCCTGCTTAATCCACACAATCATTGCTATGTTTGAACCCATTGTTGCAGCTACTGTCTCAGTCCTTCTCACTGAGGGTCTTCTTTTTCACTGGCCTTCTACTTTCCCAAGCATGAGATCTTTCTCCAGGGCCAGTCCCACCTGACAACATGTCCAAAGTACATGAGACAAAGTCTTGCCATCCTCATTTCTTAGGATCATTCTGGCTATACTTTTCCCAGGACAGTTAACGTTTGCTTTTCTGGAACTCTAGACTATATTCAATATTCTTCATCAACACCATAACTCAAATGCATCAATTCTTCTTTGGTCTTCCTTATTCATTGTCTAGCTTTTGCATGCATATGACGTGATTGAAAACACCCTGGCTTGAGTCAGGAGCACCTCAGTCTTCAAAGTGATATCTTTACTTC
>NW_006921598.1:19396615-19403932 GCF_000298275.1 Orycteropus afer afer
TTTTTTTTTTTTTTTTTATGATTTTGGGTTTTGTTCCACATTGTTCTACCACTCAATCCAGGATCTTCTTCATTGATCCCCTACTAACTGGTTGATAATGGTAGATGGGCACCATCTAGTTCTTCCAGTGTCATGGTCATATAGGCTGAGGACTGCATGGTGTACCAGTCAGTACCTTGGACTAATTGTTTGCATGCATCTTTGGTTTTCTTCATTCTTCTTTGTCCTGGATGAGGAGAGATCCATCATTGCATCCAGATGGCCACTTGCAAGCTTTTAAGATCTTAGTTGTCACTTACCAAAGTAAGATGTAGAACAATGTTTTTATGTAGTATGTTATGCCAATTGAGCTTGATGTCTCCTGCAGTCGTGGTCCCAAGCCCATAGGTCCAATTACTCACTTCCTCAGGGTATTTGCCTGTGGCCAAGAAATGACTACAACATTGTCCCTTGTTGGTTCTACTATACACTTGGACATTCTTACAGCACATACAAATACACTTGTAGAAATATCATTTGCCAACTCTATGCATGGTCATGGGCATACTACCCCTTGCTTAGACATACCTGATTATTCAGCCTGTACACCCATCTATCTACCCATGGTTGAATGTTTTCCATCACTGACAACTCAGTGTTGTTGTTGTTGTTATGTGTCGTCGAGTCAGACCCGACTCATAGTGACCCCTCCTTGGGTTTCCAAAGCAGTATCACCACAGAAAAAGATTGCCCAACCTTCCTTCCGAGGAGTGGATGGTGGGTTTGAACTGCCAGACTTCTGGTTAGCAGTCAAGTTCCTTAGGCACTATGCTACCAGAGCTCCCAACAATGCAGTACTGTATATGAGAAAGGGGTCATCTTTGTTATGTGTACCTCCCATGCATCTCTCTATGTTTTCCTCTTCCTCAGTGCCACTTTGCTGATCACTCATATTTGGTACATTGTCCTCTTCACCCAAATCAATACTTGTCTCTACCTATTTAGCAGTGTTCCCTCCCTCTCACCCTTGGTAATAACAAAGAGTTTCCTTCCATATATAAACATTTCCTTGACTTTTTACAATATTTGTCCTTCTGTGATTGACTAACTCTAGATGGGTCAAAGACTTAAACATGAAACTTAAAACTATAAAATTCCTCAAGGAAAAAATAGGGGAAAATTCAGGAGCCCTAATTATGGTAGGTAGCTAGTCACAGCATAGTGCCAAAAGCACTTGACTGCTAACCAGAAGGCTGGTGGTTCAATCCCACCAGCCACTCCTTGGAAGGAACGTTGGGCAATCCTACTTCCGTAGTGATACTGCCTCGGAAACCCATGGAGGGGTCGCTATGAGTCGGGGGCAACTCGACGGCAAATAACAACAACTAACAACAATTTATTGTATAAATAAGCTGTTAAGCATAACCCAAATTGCACAAATAGCAGAAGATAAACTAGATGAATGGGACTTTCTAAACATTCAATTTTTATGTGCTTCCAAAGACTTCTCCAAAAGAGTAAAAAAGACAACCTACAGATTGGGAAAAAATATTCATCAATGACATATCTGACAAGGAACTTATCTCTAAAATTTATAGAAAACTCCAACACCTCATCAATGAGAAGATTAACAATCCAATTGAGAAATGGGCAGAAGACATGAATAGACACTTCACCAAAGAGTATACTCAGGTGGCCAGCAAACACATGAAGAAATGCTCGCGATCATTAGGCATCAGAGAGACGCAAATCAAAGCAACAATGAGATATCATCTCACCCCAGCACTAATGGCAAAGTTCAACAAGACAGAACATAAAAAATGCTGACGAGGATGTGGAGAGATTGGGACTTTCATACACTGCTGATGGGACTGTCAAATGATACAACCACTGTGGAAAGCAGTATGGCAATTACTTAAAAAAGTAGTAATTAGAAATAACCATTTGATCTAGCAATCCCATTACTAGGTATATATCCTAAAGAAGTGAGAGCCAGGGCAAGAACAGATATACATACACTCATGTTCATTGCAGCACTATTTACAATGGCAAAGAGATGGAAATGACCTAGGTGCCCATCAACAGAAGAATGGATAACCAAGCTATGTTATATACACACAATGGAATACTAGGCAATACTGAAGAATAGTGTAGAATCTACAAAACACAGCATAATATGATGATCTTGGAGGACATTATGCTGAGTGAAATAAATTGTGAGATTTTTTTTTTTTTCCATTTATGTTGAGGTGTAATCCATACCAAAGACTAAAGTCTTCAATTTTCATTGGTAAATACTTCAAGACCTCTTTGCTTTCAGCAAGCAAACTTGTGTCATATGCATAGTATAGGTTCTTAATGACTCATCCTCCAATTCTGAGGCTGCATTCTTCTTCATATAATCTAGCTTCTCAGATTATTTTCTCAGCATACAGATTGAATAAGTATGGTGAAAGGGTACAATCCTGACATACAGCTTGCCTGATTTTAAACCATAAAATTTCCACTTGTTTTGTTAGAACAATTATTTCTTGGTCTATGTACAGAGACGACTATGCATGAGAACAGTTAAGAGTTCTAGAAGTCTCATGCTTCTCAATGTTATCCATAATGTATATGATCCACACAAAGACCTTTGATTAGTCAATCAAACACAGGTTTGTTACCTAGTGCCACTCTGACAGGAACATACCACAAATGGGATGGCCTTATTCTCTTACAGTTCAGGATGCTAGAAGTCCAAGTTCAAAGTGCCAGGCTCTAGGGGCTGTGTGAAAGCCTGTAGATTTTGGGCTTCAGATCTGCCTCTTGCTCTTGGCCAGCTGAAGCCAGAGGCATCTCTTCACTCAGACAGCTACTGGCTGCTGAAGCTAATAAGACCAAGATTGACAAATAAAATGGCACAGTCCCAATGTTACCAAATCACACAGCAGGCCATTAATTCAAGTCCATTGTAAGTCCCAAAGTTGACAGAGCATGGCAGGCTGCTGAACAATGACACAGCTACATGCAGGGTCCAAGTGTCCCATAAGCTAGAGACCGTTCCCAAGGCTTCTTATATTCAGGAAGCAGACCACATTCCTAAGGAGCTACTCAGCTGCTCACAGTAGATTCCACCATGGAGGTGATGACCAGTCTCATCATGGGGAATACTACATCCAGCTGCCCAGCCACTCAACCAGGCCCAGCCAAGTTGATATACAAAGTTAACTACCACAACAGGTCAACACTTTTCTGATAGTCTTTGCTTTCAGACAAGATCCATCTGACATCAGCAATGATATACCTCAGTGTCTGTCCTCTACTGAATCCAGCTTGAATTTCTGAGTTTTCTATCAGTGTAATGCTGTAACTGTTTTTGAATTATCTTCAGCAAAATTTTACTTGTGTGTGATACTAATGATATTGTTTGATAATTCCTGCATTTTATTGCATCACCTTCCTTTGGAATGGTCACAAATATGGATCTCTTCCACTCAGTTGGCGAAGTCTCTGTCTTCCAAACTTCTTGGCATAGACAATTGAGTGCTTTAAGTTTGCATTCATTTGCTAAAGCATCTCAGTTGGTATCCTATAATTTCCTCCAGTGTTGTTTTTCACCAATGCCTTGCCTGCAACTTAGACTTCTTCCTTTAATGTCATAGTTCTCTAGATCATATGCTACCTCCTGAAATGGCTGAAAGCTGATCAATTTTTTTGGGTACATTGATTCTGTGCATTCCTTCCATCTTCTTTTTATGCTTCCTGAGTTGTTCAATATTTTGTCTATAGATTCTTTCCATATTTCAACTCAAGGCTTGAATATTTTTCTCAGTTCTGTCAGGCTTATTTTTTCCTTCTGGTCTTCTAACTTCTGCTCTTTGCACATTTCATTATAATATTTTACTGTCTTCTTGTGATGACCTTTAAAATCTGTTCAGCTCTTTTATGCCATCATTTCTTCCATTCGCTTTAGCTACTCTTAAGAGCAAGTTTCAGAGTCTCTTCTGATAACCATTTTTGATCTTATCTTTGTTTTCTATCTTTTTAATGGACTTTTTCTTTTTTCATGTATGATGTCCTTGATGTCATCCCACAACTTGTCTGTTCTTTTGTTATTAGTGTTCAGTGCATCAACTCTATTATTCAGATGGTCTCTAAATTCAGGTGAGATCTACTCAAAATCATACTTTGCCTCTTTTGGATTTATTTTAATTTTCTTCAGCTTCAGCTTGAACTTGCATATGAGCAATTGATGGTCTGTTCTGCAAAGAACCCCCTGGCCTTGTTCTGACTAATGATATTGAATTTCTCCATTGTCTCTTTCCATAGATGTAGTTGATTTGATTCTTATCCTATCCTATCTGGTGAGGTTTACATGTATAACCACCATTTATGTTGTTGAAAAAATGTACTTGCAATGAATAAATCACTGATCCTACAAAATTCTATCATGAGATCTCTGGCCTCATTTCCATCTCCAAAGCAATATTTTCATGCTACTAACCCTTCCTTGTTTCCAAGTTTCACATATACCATCATATAACTGCAAAATTTTACAGTGTCAGGCACAATCTCAGTGCTCAAGAAACATTTAAAAATGCTGGTTGAATGCATAGTCATCACTCATTGTTTGCCTCCACTAGGCTGTTTACCTGGTAGAGGAGACAACACCTGGGGTGGACTTCCTGATTTATAAGCTTGCTTTTGCTGCATTTCCCCCCAACTGCACTCCTTCTCAGAGATTGGTCAATACATATAGATTCACCACCAATGGCTTGTCTGAATCTTATAATTCTTCGACCGTGGGCAGAGCTGACTGTTCCTTAGGGTAGACACATTCTTCTCACTGAGTGAACCAGATTCTCTCTGCTGGGAATTTGATCTTTGATAGGGGAAAAAAACTCTCCCTGTCATTAGAGTCACATTAATGACTGCATTCTATAGAGAAGGTTTTCAAATCTTTGTTACTAATCCTTTCATCTTTACTTTGGTTCCTTTATTTCTAAAGTCTGGTTGATAAGCACCCACTGTGATTCTGTAAGATAATGAAATAGGTCACTATAGCAATAAGGAGTTCTAACTTTACAGCAACTTAAAAAAAAAAAAAAAAAAGAGTTGCTGTCAAGTTGATTCTGACTCATAACAACCAGTATATTACACAGTAGAACTGTAGGATTTCAAGGCTGTGATCTTTTGATAGCAGACCACCAAGCCTTTCTTCCAAGGTGCTTCAAGGTCAGTTCAAACCCCCAACCTTTTGATTAGTAATGGTGTGGTTAACCATTGTAGCCTGCATACATTCAAATTCTAAGTCAGCAAGTCAGCTACATACTAGTTGTGTGATCTGTGCCAGTTACTTAACTTTTCTGATCTTCAAAATTTTCATCTGTAAAATGGGGATAATAAATAATATAATAATGCCTATCTCATAAGGTTGGGTAGCATGCTTTTAACAACCCCTGGTATACATTATTCAGTAAGAATTTTTCTATTACTAAATTAGTTCAAACCATACCGATGGTTGATGGATTTGTTTGCCATCAGGTCGATTGTGACTCACAGTAGATAATTAGTTAATGCATGGACTTTACTTAAAATAGCAGCTAAGATGTAGTGCTTAATAATTATTTTCTAATATTTGTATCAGATGAATGCTGTTATAAATGATATGCTGTATGCATTGATCTGTGGCAAGCTTTTTTCAACACAATGTGTCTCAAATATTTTCACCTTAGAACATAGGGGATGACTTCATTTTTTAAAACTTTTGAATGTTATCAATTTATTTTTCTATTACTGGTGAGCACATACCTATACCCCCAAACCCATTGCCATCAAGTTAATTTTGACTCATAGTGACCTTATAAGTCAGAAGAAAACTGTCTATAGGGTTTCCAAGGCTGTAATAGTTACAGAAGCAGACTGCCACCTCTTTCTCACCTGGAGCGGTGGTGGTTCAAACCTCCAACTTTTCAGTTAGCAGCTAAGTTCTTAACCATTATGCCATCATGACTCCTTTGATGGGCATTTAGGTAGCTTTTATTTTATTATTTTTTTAAAGCTACAATAAATTCCTTTATGGCAGGAAGGAAGGGTGGGCTGGGGGAAGTAGGGTCGGTTAATTAAATAAAGTTAATTGAGAGTGCTTCTTACCTTCATCTATTGCTGGTGGGAATGCCACTGTGAAAAATAGCTTAGTAGGTTCTAAAAGATTTGAACATAGAACTGTGCATGATTTAGTGATCCCAATCCTAGGTATATACCCAGAAGTGAAGGCAGTAGCAGAAACAGAAAACTATACATGAAATTTCATTGCAGCACTTTTCCCAATAGCCAAAGGGTGGAATCAAATGAAATGCCCAACGAAAAAACTAAACGAAGAAACAAAATGTGACACATACATACAACAGAATACTATCTAGCTATAAAGATATGTAAAGTTTGGTTATCTGCCACTACATGAATGAACATTCAAAACATTATGTTGAGCAATTGAAATAAATCAACCACAAAAGCACAAATAACATTTAATCTTAATTATATGCAACAAGCATATATATAAAAAATAAAGATTATCAATGCCTACTAGATGTGGGAGGTGGAGCTCTGATAGCACAGTGCCTAAGGCATCTGACTGCTAACCAGAAGGTTGGTGGTTCAAACCCACCAGCTAGCCCATGGAAGCAAGACTGGGAAATCTACTTCCATAAAAATTTACCACCTTGGAAATCCAATGGGGAGTCACTACAAGTCCGAATTGACTCAATGGCAGTGGGTGTAGGTGTTTTTTTTTGTTTTGTTTTTTTCAGTTTAGATGTGGGAGTAAGAGGGAGGCACTGAATTTATGGAAGTAGTAGTGGAATATTTGGAAAAGAATAGCAAGAATGGTTGTGCAACTTGATAAAAAGTCATCAATGTCACTGAATTGTATGTGCAGAAATTGCTGAGAATGTTTATATTTCTTTATGTATTTTTTCACCACAATAAAGAGTGTTCCTTTTGCTAATGGAACTGCTCTATATCTTGACTGTAGAGGTAAATACACAAACTTACACATGTGAAAAATTGCATAAAACTGAATACACACTCATACACACCAATGAATACAAATAAAATTGGGGAAATCTGAATAAGACCAGTAGATTGTACAATGCCAACATTCTAGTTGTGATGTTATTCTAAAATTTTTCAAGATGTTCCCAATAGGGAAGCTGGGTAAAGATTATGAGGGATCTTTCTGTTTTACTTCTTACAACTGCATGTGAGTTTGCAATTATCTAAAAATAAATTCAAATGAGAGTTCCGGTAAGATGGTGAACTAGGCACAAGGACTGCACAGACGCTCTTCAACAAAGA
>NW_006921598.1:19406955-19427538 GCF_000298275.1 Orycteropus afer afer
TCTTCTTCTTAGCAAGTCAAGGGAAGAAATTATTCTCAATTATTCTTTATGCTATAAGCTAAAGTATAAAAGTATTATTCTATACTTAGGTAATGTAAAACTTTATTAATTTTTCCAATTTAAGAATACTCTGCAGTGGATATAAATTAATAATTGTGTTTTTTAAAAAAAAAAAAAAAACATTTTTCTTTCTGGTTAATGGTTATTAGTTGTCCAACCTTGACAGGAAACTGGGAAAATAGTTGATTAACACTTGTACTCTGAATTTGGCACATAGTAGAATCCCAGATGTTTCCCGTTATTAAGATGTTCTGGGATGAAATTTGGCAACTTTAAATTAAAAAAAAAAAAAAAAACATTTTTCTTTTAGGTTAATGGTTATTAGTTGTCCAACCTTGACAGGAAACTGGGAAAATAGTTGATTAACACTTGTACTCTGAATTTGGCAAAATGTTCTAATCCTCTCAGTCATAAGATTAATGAGTATAATAATAATAAGAATGTTAAATCAAGAGCATTTAGTTTTGTATCAGAATTTTTCAAAATTTTATACCTATAACTAATGCTCAAACTGTATATCTCTCTGTTTAAATCTTAAGTATTATTTTAATGATTCCTAGGTAATAAGAATAAAAATGTTACAAAATATAGAAATGCTTAACTAGGAAAAATAACATATTTTAATGTTTAAATTTGAGTGTTGGGTACATTTCCATTTTAATGATAGTTCTCTTTTGAAGAGTAAAAACATGACTAGAAACAACTGAGAACACAAGACAGCCTTAAAAAGAAATATGGGGACTCCTGACTATAGATGAATTACAGTTTTCAAATGATAACAAATTCGAGATATTCAACAATTTCAAGTCCCCAAACACTTGCACTGTTCATTAATGAGTCTAAGAGGAAGAATATTTACTATCTTTGATAAATCATTGCAATTTTCATATTCTGATACAAATTCCTGTGTAACTGTCCTAAAATACTTTCAGCTGCTAATTTTGTTTCCTTCTCTACCCAGAGATCACCTACTGGAAAACATTTATTTAGTTGTACCCATCCTGGACCCTTGATCTTCTGGGTCCTATTGATTTTTTACATTTATTTATTGGCTGACATTTTTAGATGTTGATTGAACATTTATTTATTTCAGACTTGGGTGAACTATGAAAGTAGACAATAAATATTGACAGGTAGAAGAATGGAATATTATGACCCATTAAAGAACAATGAGATATACAGGAATCATCTAGCAACATGGATGAACCTGGAGGACATTATGCTTCTTGAAATAAATCAATCGCAGAAGGACAAGTACTGTATGAGACCATTACTGTAAAAAGACAGAGAAGAGTTTGCTTGGGAAAGGGAACTCACCTAGTAGGTTACTGGGATGGGGGGGGGAGGGGCCAGATTAATTTTGGGCTAGTTTGGGCCTACACACTGACATGGGGTAGGAGGAGGAAAAGGATCTATGACTATCATGATAACATTAGGAAATGGGAGGACACTGAACTTTGCATAAAAGAGATAGATGACAGATGCTAATACCAACCAAAGAACCCTGGTAGCATAGTGCCTAAGGCACTTGACTGTTAACCAGATGGGTTTGAACCACCAGCCCCTCCTCGGAAGGAAGGTTGAGCAATCTACTTCTGTAGTGATATAACCTGGGAAACCCAAGGAAGGGTTGCTATGAGTTGGGTCCGACTCAATGACACATAACGACAACAACAACAACAATACCAACCAATGTGCCCACAATACTGCATCCCCATTAACACCAAGCACTAGGTCATACAGATAAACACATAAACACCTGAGATGATCAGACAGGGATCAGTGAACAGAAGTATACTCTAGACTAAGGATAGAGTCAGCTGAGGCTAATCTTGCACAGACACCAGTGATACAAAATACCTGCAGCTCTTACAGAAACAATAGAAGACAGACACAGAGTAATCCCTCACAGACACTCAGACACTATAGGAAAGAGATCCAATAGATCTACTGTCTCAGGACCATAGTACTGGGAGACACCCAGAACCATAGTACTGGGGGACACCAGATTCAATTGGCACACACACACACACACACAAAGATTGTTTATTCAAAGGAGCTCAAAGCCCATGTTAGAAACTTTCCCCTTCTGAAGAATGGATAGTTTCCCAAAACAAAGTGAAAAGTGTATACACTTAAAATTAAAAATTGGTCTCATGCCAGGATATGGTATTTTCTTATTGTTTAATTAAGTACTGCAGTGTGGTTTCTCTAAAATTACACAGCATGTAAATGTGCTTCCAGAATTTTTCAAAGAATAGAATCCTCTGGAGGGGAAACACACCCTGAAGCAAAGCTATAAGCTTTTATATTCTTCCAGTGCTCTATTACTTATTTTTATTTATTTTTTTTTTACTGAATATCCATCTTTAAGACAGTACCCCAACTCCCATGGCACTAGAGAAGATTAATAGAAACACATTATTTATAATAAGTCATGTACATTTAACTGATTTTAATTTGTAAAAATTACTAAACAATGTTTTGAATTAAAGTAGTTTAAGGATTCTAAATATGACAAATTCTACTATCGTGGTAAATGTTAATAGCAGGTTCCATTATCCCAATAGAAGAGGATAATGAATGAAGTTAAATCTGCCCTAGTAAATTCACGAATAAGCAAGTTGATAAAATTAAAGAAGACTACAATTAGACAGACAACTCCATTTTTTCTGACATGGCATGACTCAATTTGAGAAGAGACAGCTGTAAATATCCACTAATAATCAGAACATGGAATGTACGAAGTATGAATCTAAGAAAGTTGGAAGATGTCAAAAATTAAATAAAACACATAAAGATTGATGTCCTAGGCATTAATGAGCTGAAATGGACCAGTTTTTATCATTTTGAATCAGAAGACCACATGATCTACTATGCCAGGAATGACAGTTTGAACAGGAATGGCATGACATTCATCATCACAAAGGATGTTTCAAGAGCTGTCCTGAAGTACAATGCTGTAAGTGATAGGACAATATCCATATGCCTACAAGGAAGACCAGTTAATACTATGATTATTCAAATTTATACACTAACTACCGAAGCCAAAGATGAAGTAATTGAAGATTTTTCTCAACTTCTGGAGTCTGAAAGTGACTGAACATGCAATCAAGATGTGCTAATTATCACTCATGAATGGAATGCAGAAGTTGGAAACAAAGAAGAATTACCAGTAGTTGGAAAATTTGGCCTTGATGACAGATAATGCTGGAGATTGCATGATAGAATTTTGCAAGACCAATGACTTATTCATTGCAAATACCTTTTTCCAACAATACAGATGGTAGCTATACACATGGACATCACCAGATGGAGTACACAGGTATCAGATTGACTACATCTGTGGCAAGAGGCAATGGAAAAGCTCAATATCTTAGCTGAAACAATGAGAGGAGCTGATTGTGGCAGACCATCAACTGCTCATATGCAAATTCAAGTTGAAGTTGAAGACAACTAAAATAAGTCCATGAGATCCACAATATAAACTTGAATATATCCCTCTTGAATTTAGAGACCATCTAAAGAATAGATTTGACACATTGAACACCAATGACTGAAAACCAGAAGAATTATGGTATGACATCAGGAACGTCATCCATGAAGAAAGCAAGAAGTCATTAAAAACATGAAAAAGGATGAAAAAAATAAAATGGATGTCAGAAGATACTCTGAAACTTTCCCTTGAGCAGAGTACATAAAGCAAATGGAAGAAATGACAAGATGAAAGAGCTGAACAGAAGATTTCAAAGAGCAGCTCAAGCAGACAAAGTCAATTACTATAATTAAAGACCTGGAGTTAGAAAACCAAAAGGCAAGAACATACTCAGCATTTCTCAAGCTGAAAGAACGGAGGAAAAAACTTAAGCCTCTTGTTGCAATACTGAAAGATTCCAAGGGCACAATATTGAATGATGCTAGAAGCATCAAAAAAAGATGAAAGAAATATACAGAGTCACTGTACCAAAAAGA
Source organism: Orycteropus afer afer (assembly GCF_000298275.1). Taxonomy (NCBI): domain Eukaryota; kingdom Metazoa; phylum Chordata; class Mammalia; order Tubulidentata; family Orycteropodidae; genus Orycteropus; species Orycteropus afer. Next base: position 19,410,988 of record NW_006921598.1, read on the forward strand.
CCTGGTCTATCTTCATCCATTTCAGGAGGTGCCATGTGATCAAGAATCAATAGTATCAAAGGAAGAAGTCAAAGCTCCACTGAAGGAATTAACAAAGAACAAGGCACCAGGAGTTGATGGAATACCCATGGAGATGTTTCAACAAACAGATGTCCCTCTGGATGCATTCACTCAGTTATGCCAAGAGATTTGGAAGAAAGCTACCTGGCCAACTGACTGGAAGAGATCCATATTTGTACCCATTCCAAAAAAAGGTGTTCCCACAGAATGTGGAAATTATCGAACAATATCATTAATATCACATAGAAGTAAAATCTTACTGAAGATAATTAAAAAATGGTTGCAGCAATATATTGACAGAGAACTTCCAGAAATGCAAGCTGGATTCAAAAGAGGATGTACAATGAGGGATATCATTGCTGATGTCAGATGGATGTTGACTTGAAGCAAAGAATACCAGAAAGATGTTTACTTATGTTTTATTGACTATGCAAAAGCATTTCATTGTGTGGATCATAACAAATTGTGGATAACATTGAGAAGAATGGGAATTCCAGAACACTTCATTGTCCTCATGAGGAACCTGTACATAGACAAGGAGGCTGTCATTAGACTAGAAAAAGGGAACACTGCATGGTTAAAAATCAAGAAGGAAGTGTGTCAGGGTTGTATCCTTTCACCATACTTATTTAATCTGCATGCTGAGCAAATAATCCGAGAAGCTGAAGAAAAATGTGGCATCAGGATTGGAGGAAGAATCATTAACAACCTACAATACGCTGATGACACAACTTTGCTTGCTGAAAATGACAATGACTTAAAGTACTTACTGATGAAGATTGAAGAATACAGTCTGCAGTATGGATTACATCTCAATATAAAGAAAACAAACATTCTCACAACTGGACCTATAAGCAGCATCACGATAAATGGATAAAAGATTGAAATTGTCAGAGACTTCACATTGCTTGCTTCTACAATCGATGTCAATGGAAGCAGCAGTCAGGACATCAGACAATGTGTAACACTGGGCAAATCACCTGCAAAAGACCTCTTTCAAGTGCTGAAGAGCAAAGATATCTCCTTGAAGACTAAGGTGTGCCTGACACATGCCATGGTATTTTCAATTGCCTCATATGCATGTAAGAGCTAGACAATGAATAAGGAAACCGAAGAAGAGTTGACGCTTTTGAGTTGTGGGGCTGGCGAAGAATGCTGAGATTACTATGGATTGCTGAAAGATCTAAAAAATCTGCCCTAGAGGAAGTGCAGCCAGAATGCTCTTTGGTGGCAAGAATGGCCAGACTTCATCTCACCTACTTTGGTCATGTTGTCATAAGAGACCATTCCCTGGAGAAGGATGTCATGCGTGGTGAGATGGATGGTCAACAAAGGAAGGGAAGGCCCTCAACGAGATAGATTGACACAGTGGCTGCAGTTATGGCCTCAAGTATAGCAAGGATCATGGAGCTGGTGTGGGACCGGACAGTGTTTCATTCTGCTGTGCATAGGGTCACTATGAGTCGGAAGTGACTCGATAGCACCTAACAACAACAACACACCCACTCTTTTTAAAGAGTGTCTCCAAACAAGCCAGTGAAGAACTCTTGGAAGCAAAATTTATAGTGCTTCATGCTGGTGTTGCAGTGACTAAGGCATTTGCCTGCTAACTAGAAGCCTGGGTGTTCAAACCCACCAGCCATTCTGCAGAGGGAAGGCAGGGCAATCTACTTCCATAAAGATTTACTGCCTTGGAAACCTAATGGAGGTCGCTATGAATCAGAATCTACTCAATGGCAGTGGGTTTGGTTTGATTTTTATGCAGTGATAAGAAACATTCCAGATTAAGTTCAGTAAGAAGGGTCAAATGATGACAATGAGAGCACATACTTTTAAATTGTTTTAGTTGAAACTGACTCTAAGACTACTGGGAGAGGATGAATATTGGGGAGAACTAAAAAGTCATTACTAAGCCAGGCTTCCATTTATCTATCTATCTATCTATCTACCTATCTATCATCTATTTATTTATTTTAAAGGATAATAATTTGATGCCTTCAGGGAAATTGTGATATATTTTTCCTACTAAAATGTTCAGTCACAAAACCTGGGAAAGAGCTAGCTCCTTCCAGTCATAGATTGTTGAGAAATGGTGAATCTCAGGGTTGTGTGTTACTTAAAGCACTAAATATTTTCATTCAAGGATAGAGTGACCTTGTGATGTTTAGTTACTGGTGTTTACCTGCTTTGCGCTATGCTGTCACATGGAGATGGAGGAAAATTTCCATTTTCCTGTTCACTAAATAATTCAATCTGGACAACCAAACACTTTGAGAGAGAGAGAATCACCAGGCCTACAGACTCAGGACCATAGTCTCAGGGGACATCATGCTCAACTGGCACAACATAAAAAAAAAAAAAAGTTCTACAACCTATTTTGGTGAGTAGTGACTGGGATCTTACAAGCTTTCAAGCGACCATCTAAGATGCAATTATTAGTCTCCCCTCATCTCGAGTAAAGATGAGTGAAGAAAATTAAAGTCATCTGGAAACAATTAGTCCAAGGATAAGGTGGACCACAAGGACCTCAGGCTTCATGACCCTGAGACCAGAAGAACTAGATGGTGACTGGCTACCAATGTCAACTGCTTGGAAAGGGATTAAAACTGGAGGTCCTGGATAGAGTGGGAGGGAAAATGTGGAACAAAATTAAAAAACACAAAGATGACCAGAATTACTGGTCAGACACAGACTGGTGGAACCCCCGAGACTAAGGCCCCAGGTATATGACCCTTTGGGCCAAGAAATAGACTAACTTCTATGAATTGGCTCTCAGCCCAATGGTAGGAAGACCCACATGCAGAATATCTATCCCATGGAGATTTACCCACCTGGGCCTGAATTACTCAGGGGAGTTTAAGTCAAGTAGAAGTACTGGTGCTGCAGTGGTTAAGTGCTCTGTTGCCAACCTAAAAGTGCAAAAGAGATGCACCCCTTAGAGAAATCAGCCATGAGACACCAGAGGGGCAGCATTCACATAGAGGGAAAGCTGTACAGACAGGAATGCATCATAGTTAAGAAGGGGTAATCAGAGAGGAGGTAATCACAGTGAGGGGAGGCGAGGAGAGTTTTTTATGGTTGAGGATGGTAATCAAATGAAATCAAATGTGAATGAAATGTTAAACATAAAACAAATCTGCTTTGTAAATTTGCACCCAAATCACCATATAAAATAAATAAATAATTTGATCTTTCTGTGCTTTACAGAACCACATTAATGTTCACTATTATCTGTCACCCCTTACACTCTTCTTCATTTATAGCTAAGATAGTCTTTAAGATTCTTCAACAAGCATTAGGTAAATTGGGAGGAAAAAAGGTAATGTTTCATGTTATATTTGCTTAGGAAGAGAGTGAAAGTCTTGGTAGATTTTCTAGATGATAGGAAAATCTGAAATGGTGTGAAGAATTCTGACATTATTGTCCTGAAAATTGAAAAATAAAAACAAAATATATAGCCCTGGTGGCACAGTGGTTAAACTGTTAACCAAAAGGTTGGAAGTTCAAATCTACCAGCTGTTCTCTGGGAGACAGATGTGACAATCTACTTCCGTAAAGATTGATAGCCTTAGAAACTCTTTGGGACAGTTCTTCCCTGTCCTATAGAGTCAATATGAGTTGGAATTAACTCTACAGCAACAGGTAATAGATACTGAAATAAAAAGAGCAGAGCTATTATACATCCTGTTTCATCTTCTATCCAGCCTGAATCACACTCCTCCCAGTCAGGGTAGCTCTTTGTCTTACTTTTTACAGACCTTCTCCCTAGCTAAGCCTCTCTACAAACCTTACCTCTATTTCTGTTACATTATCTACTTTGAGAGATAAGCAGGATTAAAAACAAACAAAAAACAGCTGCCAAAGATATAATAGGGAGTTTTGTCTATCTCCTGAATGGAACATTCCTACTTACTAAAAATAGTCTAAATTAAAATCCAGTGAGTCATCCTTCTCTATCATTTGCATGAGTACCACACTTGTTGCCAACCATTTTGCAGGAAAGGTCATTGTTGAGAATGGTGACTCATACTGCTCACTCCTCTTCAAGGTCTTTCTAGCTGTCCATGCTTGTCAGTAGCATCCATAAAATTAATTCCACCTGGCACTTTTTTCAGTCTAACCCATTGCTATCAAGTTGATTCTGACTCATAGTGACCTTATAGGACAGAGTAGAACTGCTTCATACAGTTTCCAAGGCTGTACATTTTTATGGAAGGAGACTTCCAAATGGCTCTTTCCCAGGGTGACTGGTGAGTTAGAACTGCCGACATTTTGGTTAGCAATAGGGCACTTAACCACTGCACCACCAGTACTTCTACCTGACTTAAACTCACCTGAGTAATTCAGGCCCATGGTACTGACCCTGGTACCCTAGGAGTCCTGGAATTCAACATGTATAAAGCAATGTACTCTTGATTTTTTTAGCAATAGAAAAGGTAACATTATGCAGAGTTGTGCATTCCATTCTTTGCCCAGAATATTTTGAGCTTCTTCTATTGTTGTTTAATAATGGTTTGACATTGTGATGCAATTAAATTTTTGTTTTTTTGAAAACCACTAAACACTGTTTGAGAAGATAATAGTGGTTATCATGTACTGCATGGCCACTACTATAGTAAATGCTTTGATACATGGTTGTATTTAACCTTCACCCAATGAACCAATAACTTAAGTCTTGTTGTTGTTGTTGTTATGTGCCGTCGAGTCGGCCCCGACTCATAGCGACCCCTCCTTGGGTTTCCGAGGCAGTATCACTACGGAAGTAGGATTGCCCAACCTTCCTTCCGAGGAGTGGCTGGTGGGTTTGAACCACCAGCCTTCTGGTTAGCAGTCAAGTGCTTTAGCCACTATGCTACCAGAGCTCCTAACTTAAGTCTAGAGAGATTAATTACCCTACTATCACTTAACTATTGTGATAGTTGGAGCTGTGTGTCAACTTGGCTGGACCACAATTCTGTGTGGTTTTAGCAATTGTGTTTTGGGTTAATCCCAGGAAGGGATCCGATGTATATGTTTTGAGCAGCCAATCCATTGAAAGGGAGTTTTCCTAGGGGTGTGGCCTGCTTCCAATATATTTATGTACATCCTGGGAAAAGAGACACTCTTCTGTGGATCTGGATCCTGTTGTGCTGCCTATAACTGTCCATGAGCAAACCCACCATTCGGCTTGGAGACCTTGGATTCGTCATTTGTTGGAGTCAACAGCCGGTGTACAGCTGCCAACTTTGAGCTCGTCAGCCCCTGTAGCTGCATGAGTCAGGAAAATCTCCAGCTTGATGTTGGATCCAAGATCTTGGGACTTGCCAGCTTCTATAAGTGTGTGAGCCATTTTTAAAAGAGATAAATTTCTCTTTCTCTACATGTATATATAAGCTTTACTGGTTTTGCTTCTCTAAAGAACCCAGCCTAACACAACTACTAAGAACTGAGGAGTCACTTGAATCAGTGTTTCCTTCTTCAAAAATCTGTGTTATTTTACACTTTGCTATACCATTTCAGGAGAGACATATTATGTTAATTTTGAATCTGCTAAACACATTTTTTGTTAGTTAAGTCAAAGAAGAGCTAACATTTGTTCACCTTTATATGCTGAGGATAAATTTACTCATTCAGCAGATATTTACTGAGTGAGAATTATGTTCCAAGTGATTTCTTTTTTTCTAAGTTCTTCAAATATTTATAAATTTTAGTAATGTGGACCCCTGTTTGGGAAGATGATATTCACTTCCCAAGTAAACTACCAAAATGGTGATTTCATCTCTTACCAGTTGTTAGATCACTGAGGCCTATTAGATATCTTTAATCCATTCTCTCTCTTTATTCAGCCTTGAGTATGAATCTGAAGAATTATACTTCTCTTTGAAGAAGTAACTTTTTAAAGACCCAAATTCCCAGTTGTCCCCAGAGATAATTAATAAAATTATTGAAATATTTTGAAAATAAACAAGACACTTAGGTCTCATAACAGTATGTTACAGCACATTTTACTTAAATGTCCCCTAACCTTAAGTTAATTCGAAAGGGTTTTTTTTCCATTTTGATGGAATAAAAATTGCTTTTGTATTTTTCCACTGGCACCAGCTTATCCCTCTGAGAGTTTTGTCAAATCCTGAAATATGATAAATGATCTTTAAGAGAAAAAATTAAGTGAGGAATGAGTAATGTTAATAAATAGAAAAAAAGGGAAAAGGAAGAGAAAATGCTCAAAGAAAGAAAAAATATTTTTAAAAGAGCAACATGCAAAGAAATGAGGGTATAGTTTCAAGCACATGGAGCATTTGAGGAAGCTAAAAAAGAACACTTTTTCTTTCTAGCATGGTTTTGCATAGAGATGGGCATTTGAAGACTGATTAGTGGAAAGCTCATTTTCACTAGTCCTTCCTAAGGCTCAGGTGAAATAGATATGTCCCATGACTGCTTGATGACATTTTCAGTACATGGTACACACTCCTATTGAGAACTCTGATATGATATTCCTCTCCTTGAGATTCTCGTGAGGCAGTCTAGGTACTAGAGCTAGAGAAAAATGATAAACTCTTTGTCTGTTATTTGGGAACTTGAACACATTCATTCACTTATTCATTCACTCATTTATAATTATTCATTCATTTCAGGAAGTATTTATTGAGCACTAATGGCAATATAAATGAGCTCTGTGGCTTAGTGTCTAAGGCATTTGACTGCTAACCAGAAGGTTGGTGGTTCGAACCCACCAACCACTCCATGGAAAGAAGCCTGGGCTATCTGCTTCTCTAAAGATTTACTTCCTCAGAAACCCAAAGGAGGTCTTTATGAGTCAGAAATTGACTCAACGGCAGTGAGTCTGGATTTGTTTTGGTTTTATAGCAATATAAGGAGCTCTGGTGGTGTAGCAGTTAAGGCATTAGGCTGCTAAGCTAAAGATCAGTAGTTCCTCACCAGGTGCTCCTTAGAAGAAAGATGGGGCACTCTGTTTCCATAAAGATTTACAGCCTTGAAAACCCAATGGGGGGTCACTATAAGTTGGAATCTACTTGATGATTGTATGTTTAGTTTAATTGCAATGTGGTGGACATGGTGGAAAATGAAAAGATAAAAACACTTGAAAGATCTTGCTTAAGCACCTCTGTATTGATTTTCTTCTTTGAGTGTTCCACAGGACCTTCATCCTCAATACATTCAAAACTAAACTCAGTATGCTCTTTGCACCATACTCCCCCTTCACTAATTACCCATCCCTTCCAACCCCAATCAAATCTAGGTTTCAAATTCATTCACATCTATTTTATTTACTTTTCTACTTATCTCTTTTTCTTTCTTTCTTTGGTGAGACAAACAAAACATACACATTATTGATAATTTTCACTTGTACAGTTCACTGAATCACTGAAACTGGTTACATAATTTGCATCCTGGTAACATTCTCACTAACTGTGCAGATTGTTTCACCATCTGTTGACTTAGACTCTTGCCCTTTAAAGTTTGCATCTGTGCTTTAGAATTACTGTGGTCATATTAATATCATATATTTAATTCTTTAGGAGGGTACAAAGCTAATGGAAGAAATTCTTTGTTTATTGAGCTAGACTGTTTAGTTCAAAGATGACTTTATGGGATAGTTTCAGTTCAAGGTGTAGAAGTTATTTCCAGGCAATAAATTTGGGAGTTTCTCCTCTCTCAATATGTCCAGGAAGTCAATAAGAATTTGAAGTTCTTTTCCTCAATGTCTTACCTTTCTATTTTTATTTTATATACTCCTTTCCATGAATACCTGGCTTGAGATATGTTGTATTACTCTTGAAATATCTATTAGGAGCTATATTTTATGGATTTTGTTATATGGAAAATAGAAAAATATTGAATATTGTTTTCAGTAAAAAAAAACAGGATAAAATCTGAATGTGATTTAGAATGATGAATCTAGCAGCATTAAAAAAAAAAAAGTAGATGGAAAAAGGCTACAGAAAATGGCTACTGCAATGGTGATAACAATATGAACCTAGGAAGGAAAGAGATACAGTGAGATAAAACGTGTGAGACAAAATTGCATATGAATGTACTTGTAACTGAGTTGTTGACTCATCCTGATCAGGCTGTTTTTTTGGCTTAACACATAATGGACAATTGAAAGGGGAGAAGGAACAGTCTTTTAGATTTTTTCTTAAAAGTTAAGTTGAATTTAGTAGAGAAGTGAAAAGTATGCAAAAAGCTACCACATCACTATATAGGAACTTCATGAATCTAACATAGGAGTTGTATATAAAAAAAATTATAAAATATTGGAGCTTCTTTTAGTCACTAGATATTTAAACCACCTCATTGATTTAATTTTGCAGTATTAATTTGTTAGCAAACATTTTATAAAAATTTTAAGAATGAGTAAAATCTAAAGTAAAGTTGTTTTTTTCTTTTTTTTTCTCCTACTTTGAAGTCATATTTTATGCTGAACACCATATGGGCCCTGTGGAAATAAATAAACATGAGATAATCCCTACCCTCAAAGGAAATTACAAACTCATTGAGGGTTTATAACAAGCAAAGCAAAAATCTAGAATTTAGGGAATTAAGTAGAAAACTTAGGCCCAAAATGCTTTCCCGTAAAAGTGTATAACCAAAGCATGAAAAGGGGGATATTGAATTTGTTTTTCTTAATTTATTGGTTACTTACTTAGACTAGAGGCCCCAAAACACTAAACAAAAAGAAAGTATTCATGGGAAATATTCAAGATGCAAAACATGACCTGCCAAGAAACCAAACAACCCACACATAGCCAATAAAAGTGAAGACTCTTACTTCATACTCTAAATGCCTCCAGACTTAAACCGTGTCAAGGAGAGAACATTTCACAGCTGTAGGACCTCTGTTTAGAGAGATTTTTCTGCCAGTCTCAAAATTCTCTGGTGCAAATCTTTACTTAGAAAATCACACCCAAACTTCTTAAATAATGAAGGGAATGAAGAGAAATATTATTATAGCTTTTCAAGGAAGAGGATCTTCTTTTGAGCAAACAACTACTTTGCAGCTCTTCAAGTTATGGTTAGAGTTTATCTAGTCTAAATAGGAAGATTAAAATCTGAGAAATGTTAATATTAGGATCCAAGCAAGGACAAATTTCAAGCAGTCCAATTAGATAGATTATAATCCAAGATTTCTTAGAGCTATAATCCAAGCAAAGAAGATATTTTGCAGTTTGGCTTTGGAATCTTTAGTTGAAATATCTGTCATTTAAAAGTAAGAATATTTTAAAGTGCTCTCTTGCTATAAAACTGTAGATATGAAACATTTACGTATCATAAAATTAAGCAAAATTCATGCATAAATTTATTTTATTGATTTTTGCTTTCACTGTTTCATAATACCATTATTAGAACAATTACTCACTGACTTAAGGATAATTCACAAATGAGATTTAGTGCAATTCTGATAGAAGTTTATATTAGACTTTGTCCTTAATTTTTCCCTCTAGAGTGTCAAATTATCATTAAATACTTCTCATTTCTTTCTAATACTTAAAATGTAACCTTAGAGAGATCTCATGAGAGGCCAGTGTGGTGTAAAGAAGAATTTATTGGGAAATAAATTTCTGTGAAAAGTGCCAGATTTTAATTTAGAGAAGAATCACTAATTTCTTGATATATAAGTCTGGGCATGATATCAAGGACAACTTTTGGATTTTAGCCTTTGCATTAGAAGTTTAAGAAATCCCAATAAAAGATTTACATTAATGTTTATATATACAGAAAAGGGATGGTAGGTTATTTTATGAAAGTAGCATTCCTCTGTTTTCTTTCATTGGTATTTATTGAATACTGGCAGAGAGTGAGGAATGATTCAAAGCATTAAATTTATACGTATAGAAACTAATTCCCAGAAAATACCTTATCAGACCTGGAACTATAATAAAATCCTTTTGACTCCTTAGCTATGATTCTTTCAGTCACATCTTGAAGCATACGAGACCACTGCCATAATTCCACAGGACATGTGACATGATGAGTGAAAAAGCCATCTTCATACTAGAATTTTGAAGAGCAGTGAGAAGATACCATTAGCTTCTACATCAGAAATGTACAGAATAGCCATAGAATGGCATTTTCTATCCTAATTTTTTAAACTAATTTGCTGAATCCTTGATGGTGATTTTTATTATTCTTTCCATGTTGTAGCTAGTTTAACTTCTGGGATTAGTAGAGTTATAAATTAGTGATGATAGCAAAATTGGTTGCAATGTTCTTTCTAAGGTTAATGTGGTTGACTAAAATGACTCCCAGTGATCCCTGTGTAAAGACTGTAATTGCAAGGGATTAATGTGGGTTTTATTTGGTGACTTGCTTCTAGTAAATAGGATATCTTAGAAATGGTGGGATGTCACTTCCAAGATGGAATTACAAAAGATTTTGGCTTCTTTATTAGAGGTGTTTTTCTCTCTCATTGTCTCTTGGATCACTTAGATTGGGGAAGTCAGCTGCAGGTCATGAAGCAGCCGTATGAGGAGACCCCGATGGCAAGGAACCAAAGCCTGTGAATCAATGTGAAAATGGATCCTCATCCTCCATGAGACTTCGGATGTTCCTGCAGACCTTCCTGACAGTTTGACTGAACCCTCATGAGAAGCAATGAGCCTGGGTTACTAGCTTAGCTATGCCTGTATTTCTGATCCAGAAACTGTCAGATAATACATGTCTTTTCTTTTTAAGCTACTAAATTTTGGATAGTTTTTCATACAGCAATAGAAGGCCATATTTTCACACAATTAACACATACATTATACACTTGCATATAGTCTAACCTTCAGGCATCAGTTTCATAAGCACACTTTGCCAATATTTTTTTACATATTGCTGACTTCAACTGTAATTTTTTTTTTTTTTCTGTTCAACATATTTAATGTTTAGTCATCAGTTTCATAAGCACACTTTGCCAGTATTTTTTTACATATTGCTGACTTCAACTGTAATTTTTTTTTTTTTTTTCTGTTCAACATATTTAATGTTTAGTCATCATCTTAGTACCCATTGATACAGGCACCAAGAGGTTTGGTTGCCAGCAGCAGATCCTCACCAGCCTACCCTCAATTTTCTGTAGTAACCCCTTACCTGAAGGACTCCTTCCCTGCTCTGTAAACCACTTTCTCTGAAGCAGGAAGAAATCGCTTTTTCCTTTCAGAAATAGCCAATGCCAAAGCAGCCATCCCCAGCTAAGGAGGTACACAGGTCTACACATCTCAAGCAAGAGAGGCCACTCAGATTGGTGAGGCCAATGTGACACAACTGCATAAATTCTGCCCTGCCATCTGGCTGGCCAGACACTGTGCTCTGCTCATTTGAATCTCCTGTCCATATGGATGCCATGAGGCAAGCATAAGAACCATTGGCCAGAGGGATCGTGTGTCCCTCACATCTGACTAGACACCTGGGGTCCTGTGGGGCCAGGGCAGTGCACCCTTGCACCAACACTGTCCTGCTACCTGGTTTCATGTACACAGTGTATGCATGGGCACTCTATTCCAGAACTTTTCTATGTAATTTTGTCACTTCCACCTGTTATATGTGGTACATGTTATTTACATGGGTGTGCTATTTGCAAAAAAATAAGGTAATACAGTCAATACCAAAAAACAAACAAACAAACAAACTTACTGCCATTGAGTTGTTTCTGACTCATAGCAACCCCCATTGGGTTTCCAAGGCCATAAATCTTTACAGAAGTAGATCGCTCCACCTTCCTTCCGCAGAAGAGCTGGTGGGTTTGAACCACTGATCTTCTGGTTAGCAGTCAAGCTCCTTATCCACTACACCACCAGAGCTCCTTAATAGAGCTAATAAAAGAGAAATAAATAAATAACCAGACATCTACAAATATTTAATGCCAAGGGTATTATGCATTACAGTTGTTTGTAATCATTTATATGGAAACTGAAGCTGGTTGACTATAAAAAACTTATTATATTCTTATTCAATTGTGTCTTTTCTTTAAAGGTATGGTTTTTAATTTATTTGATTATCTAAAAATATCTTTGGAGACCTTCATTCTCTTTACCTTTGTTGAACTTACAATAATGTTTGGAATTTCAGAATTAAGAATGAAAATCAAAATTGAACTTTATTATTTTTACTTGGAATGAAGCTTTACTTTTTCTTTTTACTTTCTGATTGCTAAAATGTTCTAGTTAGATGAAAACATGTCTTAATAACAGAAAAATTTTCTTGAAAACTGTGCTGAATCACCTATGTTATATTAATTTGGCATAGTGTCTAGGGCATTTGACTGCTAACCAGAAGGCTGGAGTTCAAACCCACCAGGCACTCCTTAGAAGCAATACTGGACAATCTACTTCCATAGACATACCACCTCAGAAACCCAAGGAAGGGTTGCTATGAGTCCAATTGACTTGATGGTGGTAAATTTGTTTTTATTTTTTTGGAACATATAGAAGTGTTTCCATTTGCAGCAGCATCACACTACTACCTTGATTGGCACAGTGGCCCAAGTGGTGCTTCAAAACTACCTACTCTTTATTATTATTTTTTTCTATTATAAAATCATCCTTACACACATTCCCAAAGTTTCAATATTGTTTTATCATTTTTAAATTTTACATACATATTTATTGTCTTTCTTTTCATTGAAAACAGAGCCTTTTATGAATGCTTTGTGGAGTTTAGAAAATATACCCTGGAATTTTTATTATGGAACAGTTATGATGGGACTTACTTACAACATTAAAAATTTTTGCCCTCAGACAGTAGACAGGACAGAGAGAAAGCAAGTAACTGCATTTATATATATATATATATATATATATATATATATATATATATATATATTTTGTGTATAGTGTCTTCTTTCTCACAGTTTCAACTTACAGTACAGAATAAGGGCGACTCAATTCTGTCTGCCTTGGCAGTTGACATGAGCAGTGAAGTATGACAATTTGTCTTCATCATCACATTTTGGCTAGATTACTATCATTTTGTCATGTTTACTTTTGTTTTGAGATGTTGACCATTATTACTTTTATTATGGTCAGTAAGTGCAAAAGCAAAGAAGATTTTACCTAGGGGCATTATGATAATGATGGAAATTAAAAAAGAAAAAGCAGCAAAAAAGTTCATTGGAGGTAGTGGAAAGATATTTGACTGTAGGAAATAATTCTGAAGGACCAAGGAAAATATTATTCAACCTGTTGTAAATGCTGTCTATTCAGTCAATAATAATCAGCAAAAGGTAAAGAATATTTATAGATGAAATGAAAATAATTATTAACTGTGGCTAGGAAGTCAGAATCAATTTGAAATGTATCTTAATGATATCTCAAGTGAGGAAACAATTTTGATTGAAAAAGTAGGGATGAAAGAACTGTTCATTTTTCTTCTAGAAACCCAGGAGAGTTAACATGCTCAAGATCTGTTGCCCAAACTTCATATCATCAGGTTGAGTGGTATTACATGATGGTTAAGGAAGAGGTCTAATAGGATCCTCATTATGCAAAGGCATTGCCCACCCCAATAGATTTTTATAAGGTTAAAATTAGTCTATTTTGGAAAAAAAATTTATATATATATATGTAAATGCTTTACTCCATCCACACCATTAAGGTCAACTCTACTTTGAGGAGGCAGCTCTTCCCCAGTCATATTTTAAGTGTCTTCTGACCTGAGACCTGAGGGGCTCATCTTCGGGTACTATACCAGGCAATGTTTCAAGGATATTTATAAAGTCTTCCAGTAATATATCAGACAGTGTTTCACTACCGCTCATAAGATTTTCACCAGCCAGTTCTTTGTGAAGTGGGTGGCCCCTTTGTTCTTCCAAGTCTGTTTTAGTCTGGAAGCTCTGCTGAAACCTGTCCACCAAGGGTGCCCCTGCTGGTATTTAAAGTACCAATGGCAGAGCCTCCAGCCTCATAACAACACTCAAAGTCACATATATAAATGCCGTTGTTGTTGTTAGGTGCCGTTGAGTTAGCTCTGACTCATAGCAATCCTATGAACAACAGAACAAAACAATGCTCGTCTTGCACCAGCCTCATAAGCCTTGCTATTCCTGAGCCCATTGTTGCAGCCACTGTGTCAATCTATCTTGTTGAGGGTCTTCCTCTTTTTTGCTGACCCGCCACTTCACCAAGCATGACATGCTACTCCAGGGAATGGACCATGACAAAATGACCAAAGCAGGTGAGACGAAGTCTGGCAATTATCATTTCCAAAGACTATTCAAGCTACACTTCATCCAGGAAGGATTTTTTAGTTCTTCAGGCAGTCCATGGTACTTTCCGTATTCTTTGCTTACATCATAACTCAAAAGTATCAACTCTTCTTCAGTGTACCTTATTCATTGTCCAGCTTTCACATACATATGAGGTTATTGAAAATATCATGGCTTGGGTTAGACATATCTTACTCTTCAAAGAGAAGTCTTTGGACTTCAGCCGTTTAAAAAGGTCTTTTGCAGAAAATTTGCCCAGTACAATACATGCTTGGATTTCTTGACTATTGCCTCCATTGGTGTTGACTGTGGAATCAAGTAATATGATATCTTTGAGAACTTCAATCTTTTCTCCATTTATTGGGATGTTCTTAGTCCTCCAGTTGGAAGGATTTTTGTTTTCTTTTTGTTGAGGTGCAATCCAAACTTCAGACTGTAGTCTTTAATCTTCATCAGTAAGTGCTTCAAATCATCTTCACTTCCAGCAAGTAAGGCTGTGTAGTCTGCATATTGCAGGTTGTTAATGAGTCTTCATCCAATCCTGATACTGCATTCTTTTTCATATAGTCCAGGTTCTGGGATTATTTTCTCAGCATACAGACTGAATAAGTATGGTGAAAGGATACAACCCTGATGCATCTCTTTCCTGATTTTAAACCATTCAATATCCCCTTGTTCAGTTTGAACAACAGTCTCTTGGTTTATGTACAGGTTCCTCATGAGCACAATTAAGTGCTGTGGAATTCCTGTTCTTCTCAATATTATCCATAATTTTTTTATGATCCACAAAGTCAAATAATTTTGTATAACCAATAAAATACAACTAAACATCTTTCTGTTTTTCTTTATTTCCAGCCCAAATCCATCTGACATCAGCAATAATATCCCATATTTCACATCCTCTTCTGAATCCAGCTTGCATTTCTGGAAGTTCCCTGTCAATATACTGCTGCAACCATTTTTTAACTATAGTAAGATTTTACTTGAGCATGATCTTAATTCTATTATTTGGTAATTTCCACATTCTGTGGAATCACCTTTCTTTGGATTTGGAATGGGTACAAATATGGATCTCTTCCAGTCAGTTGGCCAGGTAGCTGTCTTCCAAATCTCTTGGCATAGATGAGTAAGTGCCTCTAGAAAGATATCCATTTATTGGAACATCTCAATGAGTATTCTGTCAATTCCTGAAGCCTTGTTTTTCACCAATTCCTTCAGTGCAACTTCGACTTCTTCCTTCAACACCATTGGTCCTTTATCATATGCCACCTCCTGAAGTAGATGAACATCAGCCAGTTCTTCTTTTTGGTACAGTGACTGTGTATTCTTTCCTTCTTCTTTTGATGATTCCTGCATCATTCAGCATTTTACCCATATACTTTCAATAGTATAACTGGAGGCTTGAATTTTTTCTTCAGTTCTTTCAGCTTGAGAAATGCCAAATGTTTTCTTCCCTTTTAGTTTTCTAACTCCAGGTCTTTGCACATTTCTTTATAATAATTGACTTTGTCTTCTCAAGCTGCTCTTTGAAATCTGTTCAATTCTTTTGTCTTGTCATTTCTTCCATTTATTTTTGCTACTCTCCATTGAAAGCAAGTTTCAGAGTCTCTTCTGACATCCATTTTGGTCTTTTCTTCCTTTCCTGTCTTTTTAATGACCTTTTGCTTTCTCCATGTATGATCTCTATGTCATCCCACAATTCATCTGGTTTTCGGTCACTGGTGTTCAATGCATCAAATCAGTTGGTGTTTAAATTCAGGTGGAATATAATCAAAGCCATATTTTTGTTCTCATGGACTTGTTTTAATTGTCTTCAACTTCCACTTGAATTTGCATAGGAGCAATTGATGTTCATTCCATAGTCAGCTCCTGTCCTTGTTTTGGCTGAAGATATCAAACTTCTCCATCTCCTCTTTCCACACATGTAGTTGATCTGATTCCTATGTATTCCATCTGGCAAAATTCATGTATATAGCCTCCATTTATATTGTTTAAACAAATATATTTGCAATAAATAATTTGTTGGTCTTCCAAAATACTGTCATGCCATCTCTGGTATCATTTCTATCACCATGGCCATATTTTCCAACTACTTACTAGTGCCTTTTCTTTGTTTCCAACTTTGACATTGCAATCACCAGTAATAATCAACACATCTTGATTGCATGTTTGGTCAATTTCAGACTGCAGAAATTGGTAAAAATCCTCAGTTTCCTCATCTTTGGCTTTGGTTGTTCGTTAATAAATTTTAATAGTAGTATTAATTGGTCTTCCTTATAGGTGTGTTGATATTATCCTGTTAC
>NW_006921598.1:19445676-19462378 GCF_000298275.1 Orycteropus afer afer
TTCACCAAGTGGGTGTGAGGTATAAGAGTAACAAGAGGAATGCCAAACCTTTTCAGTCGTGCAAGTCTGGAATGTCCTTGGGGTTACTGGCAAGCAGAAAGTGTTATTAAGCCCCTGGAATCTGGGAAAGTGCTGTCTCTTTAAATATCCAAAATGGTCAAGCCACTTGCAAACATTCAAAATGGTGGCACCCTCTGGATAGGCAAAATTCCACAGCTCAGCCTGCCTTTCTCTTCGCCTTCTCTGTTTATTCCCCAGCCACCAGAGAAGTCTTCCATGCAGTCCCTGGCTAGCAGAGCTGATTTTTAGGTTAATTCTTAGGTCCTACTACCACTCAGCACTCTCCAAGCTGTCTGTGCCATCAGGATCTCTAGGATTGCTGACAGACCCCAGCTCCGTATGTCTCCTTTTTTGGTATTTTCATGCAAATTCTTCTGCTAGTTGGGGTCTAGACCACTTCTATATCCTTTCCTTCAAGGCTCAAGGGCCCAGGATTATCTTCTGGGTCTTTGTTAATTGGTTTCCCTTTTCTTTGTTGAAGAGGGTCTGTGCAGTCTTTCTGCCTAGTCCTCCATCTTATCTGAACTCTCTCCATTTCATTTTTGACAACTTCCTATTTTCTTAGATTCATGTATTCCAAGTTTCAATTATTAATGGATGTTTGCAGCTGTTTCTTCCCATTTTGAGTCAAGCCCTATCAGCAAATTGAGGTCCCCGAAGCTTTACTCCATCCACACCATTAAGGTCAACTCTACTTTGAGGAGGCAGATCTTCCCCTGTCATATTTTAAGTGTCTTCTGACCTGAGGGGCTCATCTTCGGTCACTATATCAGGCAATGTTTCAGAGCTATTCATAAAGTCTTCCGGTAATATATCAGACAGTGTTTTACTGCTACTCATAAGATTTTTACCAGCCAGTTCTTTGTGAAGTGGGTGGCCCTTTCATTCTTCCAAGTCTATCTTAGTCTGGAAGCTCTACTGAAACCTGTCCACCAAGGGTGTCCCTCCTGGTATTTGAAATACCAGTGGCAGAGCCTCCAGCCTCACAGCAACACTCAAGCCACCACAATGCAACAAACTGACAGACAAGAGGTGGATATACATAAATCTATCTATCTATCTATCATCTATCTATCTATCTATCTATCTATCTATCTATCTATCTAATCTCCCTCTTACCAATATATCATCTTTGAATATAGCTATATCTATCTATCTATATCTATATCCATATCTGAAGTATGGATATAGATATAGATAGATAGATATAGAAGGATATAGCAGGAAGATGTGTGTTTGTTGCATTAGCTTTAAAGGACTCGAATGAGTACAAACTCATTTTGTGAAAATGTAAACACAGGCTATAAGTCAAAACACCTTTTAGTTACTCTATACTTAATTGTAAAAGGGATTTTGAATGCCCTATTTTGTCAGTAGAGAATATGTACAATTTTCAGAGGAATATTTGTGTTTTAGAGCAGGTGGAAGAAATTGTTAGACTACCTTCCCATTGGGACTATCTACAGTCCCACTCAAGCTGCCTACTTGTATCTTAGACCCCAGTACAACACAGTGGTCTCATCTCCTTGAATATTTGTCTCCTTAAGTTTCAGCTTTCTGAGGGTTCCCTCCTGCTGGCTTTGTGTATCTTGAGCTTATACTTGTATTTGATAACTCCTTTCAGTTATTTGTTGCACTTTAGCTTGTCTTCTAGTTTGGGGTTATTTCTCAGTTCCTTTAACCACACTTAAAACTAATGGCATATATTTGAGAAGGATAAACATAATATTCTCTAATTCTCCAGTGGATCATAAAAAAAAAAAAAAAAAGTCCGCTGGATCAAAATGCGGTTGGTATAGTTGCAGTCATGATTTGTGTAAGTCAGTTACATTTCACAAAAAACACTTTATCATGTATTTTACAGTTAATGTTCTCTTTCTATACTTTAGAGAGAGACACATAAGTAACAGGAGCCCTGGTGGCACGACAGTTAAGAACTCAGCTGCTAACCAAAAGATCAGTGATTCAAATCACCAGCTCCTCCATGGGAGAAAAGTCCTGGCGATCTGCTCCCCTAAAGATGACAGCTTAAGAAACACTATGGGGTAATTCTACTCTGACCTATACAGTCACTATGAGTTGTAATCGACTTGATAGTACACAACAACATAGCTGTGGTCACTTGTATTATTATTTGTCAGAGTAGAAAACACGAATAGAAAATGCAACACAACTAGATGTAACATTGTTTAATCCACAATAGTCTAGAAAGAGTAGTTTAGTGATTATCAAATTCCTTCTGAACTTTCTAGAACAAGTAATGAAGGTCTACATATTCTTCTTACAGTTTTGTTAGTAAAACTTATTTCACTCACTGGTAAAATTGAGTCAATCTGAGGGTGATAAAAGCAGCTGTTAATGCCATGTAGCTTTTCTTACCTACTTTGCACTTAAAGAAAGAGCATAGAGGACTTTTACTGTGAAGTAACAAAGGCACAAACATACTTGAAGCTTAGTCATCACAAATATCCATGATGACTAATGCACATTTAGTCATTCATGACCCTAAAGTAAAAACGATTTACATTAAATTATGTACACTAACCATTTACAACCAACCAATTTTGAAACAAACTAAAATTCCAAGGAAAAGCAATAAAATAACCCAAGATTTGGTTAGTAACCTTTATGGAAGAAGCAACTTGAACAAGATTTGTTGAGTGAGGGAAAAACTAAGGAATTGTAGATGTTTGATAACTTCCATCACACGCATTCATACAATTCTTATACTTCCATGTTCTGACTTGTGAACCCTGGTCTCTTTAGCTCCCTAACCCAGGTAGTCTGCATGAGTCTGACAGATTCTGTGCCACACCCTGGAAACTCTCTCAAAGCAGTCAACTAGGACAACCATAGGACTCAGTTTCTTTCTCATCTCTCAGGGTCACTGGTCTTCCATGTTTGATGTGTTTGTTGTTCAGTACTGTCAAGTCAGTTCTTATGAATAGTGACCTTATGCATAACAGAATGAAACATTGTCTGATCCAGCATCATCCTCACAATTGGTGCTATGTTTGAGCTCACTGTCACAACCACTGTCAATTCATCTCTTTCCATTCTTTGTTGACCCTCTACTTTACCAACATGAAGTTCTTCTCCAGAGACTGGTCCCTCCTGATAACATGTCCAAAGTATATGAGACAAGTCCCTCCATCCTTTTTTCTAAGGAGCATTCTGTCTATACTTTTTCTAAGACAGATTTATTCATTCTTCTAGAAGTATATGGCATATTCAATATTTTTAGCCAAAACCAAATTCAAATGCCTTAATAATTCTTTACCTTTCCTTTTTCATTGTCCAGCTTTCACATGCAGATGAGGTGATTGACAATATCATGGATTGGATCAGGCACACTTTAGTCATCAAAGGGACATCTTTGTTTTTTAACACTATCAGAAGACCTTTTGCAGCACATTTGCCCAATTCATTATGCCATATGAGTTTTTGACTGCTGCATCAATGGGTAAAGAAATGTTTCATGTTCTCCTCACTTTCAGCAAATAAGGTTGTGTATCTGCATATTGCAGATCATCAATGGATCTTCCTCTAATCCTGATACTGTGGATTATGGATGACATTGCAAAGAATGGGAATTCCTGAACTTTTAATTGTACTTATGCAGAACTTATTAATCTAGACCAATAGGCACTCATTCATTCAGAACAAGGGGCTACCATATTGTTTAAAATTAGAAAAGGTGTGGATCAGGGTTATATTCTTCCACCATATTTTTTCAATCTGTATGTTGAGCAAATAATCTGAGAAATAATAATCCAAGGCATTAGCTGCTAGTGTAACCCATTTTGATTTTTGGTTTGCAGTTAATTTTTCTTTCCATAGATATAGTGTTCTTTTAGTACCACTTTGTGGTAGTTAAGTTTGTGTGTCAATTTGGCTGGGCCTTGGTTTTAAGTGGCTGGGCTACTGAAGACCAAGGTGGAAGGACCTTCACCTTTGAATTTGGACTTCTAGATCCCTAAACTGTAAGAAAATAAATTCCTGTTTGTTAAAGTCATTCACTTGTGGTGTGTCTGTTAGAGCAAAACTAGAGAAACAAGACACACTTATTAGACTTTTATTTTCCCATGAATTCCCTTGACATCTTGGTTGCTATGGTGTCTCTAGGGTTGGTGTTACCCAATGCAGTAACTCATGGTGTCACCTTCCCCACTCCTCCTTAGCTCCCCTCCCATATCAGACCATACAGAATGCCTGGTAATGCCCATTACTGATTTTAATCATAGACTAATATGTGATAAATATATTTGTAAATTGTTTAAATGTAATATCTTAGATTACATGAATCCTAGTAACAAAATTGTTTTGTAAAGTATTTCTACATTGAATTACAACCTTATTAATTACAACATTATGAGTAACTGAGTCTAAATCATTTTCATTTTCTCCTTCCTTTCTTTTAATTACTACTTTCATTTTCCAGAAAAAAAGAATTATAAAAATAGGTTCATAAACACTAATTACCACAATCTTGTAGCTAAAACACCAGAAAATTTGACAAAACAAGTGATTATAAAACACTGGCAGCAATGAAAACAACAGCACATCCTTGTAGCACATGCAAATAAAACCATGTGACCTGAAGCATTGTTGTATTTGGGCTATAATGACAATTCTGACTGGAGCACATTAAAAAGTTCAAGAAATAAATTAGCATAGAGTTCTAGCCTTGTAAGCGTGTTGATACATGTAAGATGAGTTTACAAAACATGTTTTTATTGTTATATCTAACTATAGGGATATTTTTATAAAAATAATAAATTTATTGAAGGGAAAAGGTAATATACCAAAACTGTTATTGTGTTATTGTGACAACACAGTAACACCAAAGAAAAGGAATACATGGAGATGTGCACAAGAGGCACAAACAACAAAGACAAA
Source organism: Orycteropus afer afer (assembly GCF_000298275.1). Lineage (NCBI taxonomy): Eukaryota > Metazoa > Chordata > Mammalia > Tubulidentata > Orycteropodidae > Orycteropus > Orycteropus afer. Next base: position 19,450,636 of record NW_006921598.1, read on the forward strand.
CACTTTTACACACACAATGCTGCATTATCAGTAATAACAGACATTAATCTGCAGGTGGATACATAGGTAGACAGAGTCAATGATCAGGTACATTTAGGCAAAAGGGAATAGTCCCATAACCATATATAAGTTTGGCAGGTGATATTTCTATGTAAGTATTTGTATGTGCTGTAAAAATGTCCATATATATAATAGATGTAACAAGGGGCAAAGGTATGATAACTTCTTAACTAGACTCAACCACCCTGAGGAACTGAGTTGTTAGGCCTGTGGGGTCAGGACCCATGGTAGCAGGGGACATCAAGCTCAATTGGCATAACATACTACACAAAAACATTGTTCTGCATTCAACTTTGGTAAATAGCAACTGGGGTCTTAAAAGCTTGCAAGTGGCTGTCTAAGATGCAACAATTGGTATCTCCTCAACCAGGGCACAGGAGAATGAAGAAAACCAAAACTGGAAAAAAAAAAAAAAAAAAAAAACACTACTGTCAAGTCAATTCATCTCATAGAGATCCCTCCTTGGGTTTCCGAGGTGGTATCTCTATAGAAGATGCCATCTGCCTTCCAAGGAGTGGCTGGTGGGTTTGAACCACCAGCCTTCTGGTTATCACTCAAAGGCCTTAGGCATAAAGACCCATGGAATTAATTAGCCCAAGCTACTAGTGGACTATGCAAACCTCAGTCTACATGATCCTGAGTTCAGATCTAGACGGTGCCTGGCTAGCACTGTCAACCACTCAGAAAGGGATTAGGGTAGGAGATCCTGGATGGAGTGGGAGAAAAATGTGGAACAAAACTCAAAATCATGAAAAAGACAAGACTTACTGCTCTGATAGAGATTGGTGAAACCCTTCAGGGCTGGTATTGAACTCACTCTCATGCTTCCAGTCAAACAACAGAAAGGCATGTAAGATGAACATTGACACCTAGTAAATATACTGCTCATAAGGAACCTGTACATAGACCAGGAGACTGTCATTCAAACAGAACAAGGGGATACTGAAAGGTTAAAAATCAGGAAATATGTGCTTCAGGGTTATATCCTTTCACCATACTCATTTGACCTGTATGCTGAGCAAATAATCTGAGACAATCAGAACTATATGAAGAAGAATGTGGCATCAGGATTGGATGAAGACTCATTAACAACTGGTGATATGCAGATGACACAACTTTGCTTGCTGAAAGTGAAGATGACTTGAAGCACTTACTGATGAAGATTAAAGACTACAGTCTACAGTATGAATTACACCTCAATATTAAAAAACAAAACAAAACAAAACACCTTCACAACTAGACCAATAAACAGCATCACAATAAATGGAGAAAAGAATGAAGTCGCCAAAGATTTCATTTTACTTGGATCCACAATCAACACCAATGGAAGCAGCAGTCAAGAAATCAGACATTGTATTGCCCTGCATAATCTGCTTCAAAGGACTTTTTAAAGTGTTGAAGAGCAAAGATGTCACTTTGAAGACTAAAGTGCACCTAACCCAAGACATGGTATTTTCAGTTCCTTCATATATGCATGTGAAAGCTGGACAATGAATAAGAAAGACAGAAGAAGAGTTGATGCCTTTGTCTTATGGTGTTGATTAAGAAAACTAAAAATACCATGGACTGCCAGAAGAATGAAGAAATCTCTCTAAGAAAAAGTGCAATGGGAATGCTCTTTGGAAGTGAGAATAGCCAGCCTTCTTCACACCTACTTTGGTCATGCAGTCAGAAGGGATCATTTCCTGGAAAAGGATATCATGCTTGGTAAAGTGGAGGGTCAGCGAAAAAGGGGAAGACTCTCAAAGAGATGGATTGACACAGTGGCCACAATGATGGGTTCAGGTATAGCAACGATTGTGAGGATGGCGCACCACCAGACAGTGTTTCAATCTGTTGTACATGGAGTCTCTTTAAGTTGGAACTGTCTCAACAGCACCGAAGAACAACAGCTACACTCCTCAGAACCATCAACCATGGGAGACAAGGAGGGCAGTAGTTGCACATGGAGATAGCTCAGAGGGCAAGATGGCATAAGAAAGAAAGACAGAGGGAAGAGGTAACCACAAGGAGGAAGTGTGAAGGGAGCTATTACATTATAAATATTGCAGTCAATTTTGTGAAACAAAATGTATATGACCTGTTGTATGGAAAATGAATTTGGTCTGTAAACTTTTACCCACATCACAATGGAAAAACAAAAAGATGAAAATAAAAATGATAATAAATTTATGCTGAAACATTTCATAAAAATGTTATAGACTGTCATTTCACTGTCACTCCCTCTGAAAGTTTCACCCAGTGTGGTCTACATCCCCCTTTGTGACACAAATGCCAGGTTGAACATCAAATGACCGTATTATGTGGTTCTATCTCTGTAACTACTATTGAATTCCACCAACTCATCACCTCTCTGTTTTTTAGGCCTTCTTTAATTATTCTTAGTAATGTTTTACAGTTTTTAATATAGAATTCTTGTACATCTTCCTTAAGATTTATTTCCTTCTATGTATATAAAAGCATAATTTACCTAGTTCTAGAAATATTTCAGTAGATTTCATAGGTTTTTCTAAATACATATTCATATCATTAGTAAATAATAGGTCATATTTCTCCCTGGCTTATATTTTTGCCTTTTGTTTATTTTCATTTTGGATGTACAAGACTGGAGAATCTTTACACAGTCTTAATTTTAAGGGAAAATAATTTAAAACTTTACCATCAAAGATGATGTTGGTTGTAGGTTTATTTATTTATTTTTTTAAATTATAGTTGGTCCATATTAGGTTGAAAGAATTCCTTTCTTTGTCAAGACTTTTTATTAGAGATGAATGTTGAATTTTTTCATATTTTTCTTAATCTATTAAGGTAACAATAATAATAATAATAATCTCATTTATTCTGCATAAAGTGGTTAATTGTACTGATTGAATTTTGAATATTAAATCAGCTTGCATTCTTGATATTTACCCCCCTGTAATGTGATACAATTTCCTTTCATTTATTGCTAGATTTAATCTACTTCCGTAGTGATACTGCCTCAGAAACCCAAGAAGGGGTCGCTATGAGTCAGGTCTGACACCACAGCACAAAACAACAAGAACAACAATAGTCTATTAAGGATTTTGTGTCTATGTTCATAAGGAGTATTGGCTATAGCGTCTCTTTTGCATGGTGATATTAGATGCTTTTGGTATCATGTGTACTAATGTTATAATTTTGTAGTATTTTTATTCTTTCTTTCTTAAATGGGTAATAAAATTCCTCAAATAATCCTTCTGGCCCTAGAGTTTTCATTGTGGAGAAGTTCTTAATTACAAATTTAATTTCCTGAGTAGATACAGTTTCTTAAGATTCTTTTCTTTTTTACGTTAGGTCTGATAATTTGTGTCTTTAAAGGAAGTTGCAACTTTTGTCTAAGCTGTCAGATGACATCTAAAATGTGAAATGTGTCTGCTAAGAAATATAGAGATATCCTTCTTGCTTTCCTGAGTTCCATAGTTTGTTTCCTCCTTTTAATAAATAAATAAATAAATAATAATCAAGGGGTTCATTTTATTAACTGTTTCAATAAATAAACTTTTAAATTAATTTCTCTGTTAATTGTATGTTTTCTATTTCATTGATTTCTGCTCTTATTTGTACTATTTTCTTCTTTCTTAGTTTTGAGCTGAATTTCCTTCTATTTTCCTAGCTTCTTAAATGGAAGCTTAGATCATTGACTTGATTTTTTTCTCTTTACATTTTCAATAATGACTACTGAAAGCTACACATTTCTGTCTAAGCTCTACTTCAGGTGCATCTCACAAACTTTGATTTGTTGTGTGTTCATTCCTTTAGATCAAAGCATTGTTCTTTCAGTTCAAAGAATTCTCTAATTTTTCTTGAGTTCCTTCTTTGGCCCATGGGTTATTTTCTATATAGGGCTAAATTTTCAAATATTTTGGGGAATTTCCCATATCCAGATAATTCGGTATTTTTTTCTATTTTAATACTTGCATGGCTTAAGAAGATGCTTTATATAATTTCCCCCTCTTTTTTTTTTTAATTGTGCTTTGTGTGCAAATTTACAAAGCAAATTTGTTTTACATTCAACACTTCATGCACATTTGATTTCATGCCCCAATTACTATACTTAACCATAAAAAACTCTCCTCCTCCCCCCTCCCTGTGATGACCTGCCTCCCTCTGCCCTTCTTAACTATGCATTCCCATCCGTCCAGCTTTCCCTCTATGTGAATGCTGCCCCTCTGGTTTCTCCTGGCTGATTGATTTAAGGGGTGCGTCTCCCTACAGTAGGTGGGTATATCACTCTGGGATAGGTGTTCTTTATGTAGGTCTTTCTACTATTGGGCTGAGAGCCAATCCATGGAAGCAAATCCATTTGTAGGCCCGAAGGGTAACCTGGGGCCATAGTCTCAGGGGTTCCACCAGTCTCTATCCAACCAGTAATTCTGGTCATTTTTGTGTTTTTGAATTTTGTTCCACATTTCTCTTCCCACTCTATCCAAGATTTCCAGTTTTGATCTCTTTCTGAGTAGTTGGCAGCTTTATATAATTTCAATAATTTTATATTTGAGACTTATTTTATGGCTCAACATATGGTTTATCATCAATGACCCATGTGCTCTTAAAAATAGTATGTATTGAAATGTTTGTAATTATCAATTAGTTCAAGTTGGGGATTACTGTTGATCAAGTCTATTAAGTGTTTACACATTTGGGATCATTATATCTTCTTTAAAGACTGATTCTGTTATCATTTTGGAATATGTCTCTTTATCTTTAATATTCCTCTTTGTCCAGATGTCTTCTTTATCTGACAGTAATAAAGTCACACAAAATTTATTATGTTTATTGTCTCCATGGAATATATTTTCCCACTCCTTTACTTTCAGTATTTTGCATGACTGTGTCTTTATATTTATTACGTGCTTCTTGTCAACAGAATCCATGGGCCTTGTTTTCAGTCTACCTTCAAATGATATTATACTTTTCCACAAAGTTTGTAGTATAATCTCACTTGTTGTGATCCAGTTACATTAAATTTTACTTATACATATGTTATAAACCCCAAATACATTTTACCATTTGTGTTTTAACAGTAAAAAGTTTTAGTGATATACAGATACAGATATATAGATATTTTAAGATATTGCCAGAAAAATATTTTATATTTACTGAAATATTTTCTGTTTCTGATGATTATCACTCGGTCCTGTGAATGCAAGGCTCTATCTGTTGCTTCCATTCTGTCTCTTTTAGCATGTCTTATAGTGCAAGTCATAGGACCCCTGCTGGCACAAAGGTTAAGCACTTGGCTGTTAACCAAAAGTTTAGCAGTTCAAAGACACCAGCCTTTCTGTGGGAGAAATGACCTGACAGTCTGCTTCTGTCAAGATTTTAGCTTAGGAAACCCTGTGCTGCAGTTCTACTCTGCAGTATAAATTTACTATAGGTTGAAATTGATTCGACAGCACACAACTACACAACATAAAAACAAAATCTTTCAGATTTTCAGTAGTCAGAGATGCATTTCTCTTTTTTTGTTCTGAAGGGTACTTCTGCTTATTAAAAATTTTAATACTATTTTTTCAGCATCTAAATGGTGCAATTCCCTTTTTTTCTGGTGAGAACTTTGTTATTGTTGTAGTTATTTGCCATTGAGTCAGACCCAACTCATAGCCACCCCTCCTTGGGTTTCCAAGGCAGTATCACTACGGAAGTAGATTGCCCAACCTTCCTTCCGAGGACTGGCTGGTGGGTTTGAAATGTCAGCCTTCTGGTTAGCAGTCAAGTGCCTTAGCCACTATGCTACCAGAACTTAGGTATTCATATTGTTATTCTTGTTTATGTAATGCATCTCCTTCTTAGGCTGATTTTAAAATCTGTTCTTTTTCTTTGATTTGCAGTAGTTTGACTGTCATGCACCTGAATGTGTGTGGGTTTTTTTTTTTGCTTTGTTTTTATTCAGCTTGTAATACCTTTGGGGTAATTTTTTCTTTTTTTTTTTTTTAATTTTGGAATATTCTCACCCAATGTCTCATCATGTATTTCTTACTCTCTTTTCTCCTTTTCCTCTCCTTCCGGAGCTTCTCATACGTGAATATTCACTGTTTGCTTTGAATTACAGATCCTGTGTGCTCTGTTCTATCTTTCTTTTTGTGTTCCAGTTTGGATATTTTCTATTGTCTTTGCTCCAGTGATTAATCTTTTCCACTGTGCTCACTTGTTAAACCTATTAGTGAATTCTTCATCTCTGATAGCATACTTTACACATTTATCATTGCATTTTTTTTTTCTCAGACTTTCTATTTCCCTACTAATATTCCTATCTCCTCACATATGAGGCCAATCTTTTTCAGTAAATCCTTTAGTATTTTTATTGTAATTATTTTATAGTTCTTTTTAATAATTCCACCATTGAACACTGGTATGATTCTAGAGATATCCTTGTGTCTTATAGAGAAGTCACCACCTTTATGAAACATGGGAATTCTGTTTCCATTTTCTGGTAGACAGGCCAATTCTTTGGGCTGCTACTAGTTTTTTTTTTTACATTATAGGTAATCTTTCCTTGTTGTTGTTGTTGTTGTTATGTATCGTCCAGTCAACTCCAACTCATAGCTACCCTATGTACAACAGAATGAAATACTGTCCAGTTCTGTGCCAGCCTCACAATCTTTGCTACACCTGAGCCCATTGTTGTAGCCACCATGTCAATCCATCTCATTGAGGGCTTTCACCTTTTTCACTGACCCTCCACTTTACCAAGCATGGTATCCTTCTGGAGGGAATAGTCCCTTCTGACAACATGACCAAGTAGGTAAGATGATGTCTGGCTATTCTCACTTCCAAAGAAAGTGGCTGCACTTCTTTCAGGACAGATTTGTTAGTTCTTTGGGCAGTCCAAGGTACTTTCATTATTCTTTGCTAACATCACAACTCAAAAGTATCAAATCTTCTTTGGTCTTCCTTATTCACTGTTTAGCTTTCACACACATCTGAGGCTATTGAAAACATTATGGCTTGGGTTAGGTGTACCTCAGTCTTCAGAGACATCTTTATTCTTCATCATCTTAAACAGGTCTTTGCAGCAGATTTGCCCAGTGCAATATGTCATCTGATTTCTTCACTGCTGGTTCCATTGATGTTGACTGTGGAGACAAGTAATACGATATTTTTGACAACTTCAATCTTTTCTCCATTTGTCATGATCTTGCTTATTGATCCAGTTGTGAGGATTTTCATTTTGCTTATATTGAGATGTAATCTATACTGTAGACTGTAGTCTTTCATCTTCCTCAGTAAGTGCTTGAAGTCATCTTCACTTTCAGCAAACAAGATTGTGTCTTCTGCATATCACCAGTTGCTGTTAATGAGTCTTCCTCCAATATTGATGCCATGTTCTTCTTCATACAGTCCAGCTTCTAGGATGATTTGCTCAGTATATAGGTTGAATAAGTCAGTGAAAAGATACAACCTTGAAGCACACGCTTCCTGATTTTTAATCATGCAGTATTCCTTTGTTCTGTTCAAATGACAGTCTCCTAGTCTCTCATGAGCACAATTAAGTGTTCTGGAATTCCCATTATTCTCAATGTTATCCATAATTTGTTATGATCTACACAATCAAATGCTTTTGCATAGTCAATAAAACACAAGTCAACATCTTTCTGGTATTCTTTGCTTTAAGCCAAGATCCATCTGACATCAGCAATGATATCCTTTGTTCTACACCCTCTTCTGCATCCAGCTTGCATTTCTTTCTGGAAGTTCTCTGTCAATATACTGCTGCAACTGTTTTTGAATTTTCTTCAGTAAGATTTTACTTGCGTGTGATATTTATGATATTGTTTGATAATTTCCATAATTTCCATATTTTGTGGGATCGCCTTTCTTTGGAATGGGTACAAATATGGATCTCTTCCAGTCAGTTTGCCAGGTAGCTGTCTTCCAAATTTCTTGGCATAGATGAACGAATACCTCCAGAGCAGAATGTGTTCGTTGAAATAGTGGGTATTCCACCAATTCCTGGATCCTTTTTTTTTTTTTTTTTTTGCCAATTCCTTCAGTACAACTTTGACTGCTTCCTTCAATAGCATTGGTTCTTGGTATGCCACCGCTAGAAATACATGAACATCGACCAATTCTTTTTGGTACAGTGACTCTGTGTATTACTTCCATCTTCTTTTGATGTTTCCTGAATCATTCAATATTTTGCTCATAGAATCTTTCACTATTGCAACTTGTGGATTGAATCCTTTCTTCAGTTCATTCAGCTTGAGAAATGCCAAGAGTGCTCTTCTCTTTCAGTTTTATAACTCCAGGTCTTTGCAGATTTCCTTATAATAATTGACTGTCTTCTCAAGCTGCTTTTTCAAATCTGTTCAGCTCTTTTATCTTGTCATTTCTTCCATTTGCTTTAGCTACTCTCCATTCAAGGGCAAGTTTCAGAGTCTCTTCTGACCTCCATTTTGGTCTTTCTTTCCTTTCTTGTCTTTTTAATGACTTTTTGCTTTCTTCTTGATGTCATTCCACAATTTATCTGGTTTTCGATCATCGGGTGTTCAATGCATCAAATATTTTATTCAGATGGTCTCTAAGTTCAAGCAGGATATAGTATAGGCCATATTTTAGTCCTTGCAGATTTGTTTTAATTGTCTTCAGCTTTAACTTGGACTTGCATATGATAGTTGATCATCTGTTTCCCAATCAGCTCCTGGCATTGTTTTGGCTAAAGATATTGAGCTTCTCCATCTCCTCTTTCCACAGACATAGTCTATCTGACTCCTGTCTATTCCATCTGGTGAAATCCACATTTATAGCTGCTGATTATGTTGTTGAAAAAAGATATTTGCAATGAATAAACCATTAGTCTTGCAAAATTTTACCATGCAATCTCAGGTCATTTCTTTCACCAAGGCCATATTTTCCAACAGCTGATGATTCTTTGTTTCCAACACTTGCATTCCAATTACCAATAATAATCAATACATCTTGGCTGCATGTTTCATCAATTTCAGACGCAGAAGTTGGTAAAAAATCTTTAATTTCCTCATGTTTGGCTTTGGGATTTGGTGTGTAAATTTGAATGCTTTTGTTGTTAGGTGCTCCCGAGGTGGCTCCGGCTCATAACAATCCTATATTCAATGGACAAAACACTGCCCAGTCCTGTGCTAGCCTCACAATCCTTGCTATACCTGAGCCCATTGTTGCAGTCACTGTGTCAATCTATCTCATTGAGGAATTTCCTCTTTTTCATTGACCCTCCACTTTACCAAGCATGATATCCTTTTCCAGAGAATGGTCCCTTCTGAGCATATGACCAAAGTAGGTGTGACGAAGTCTGGCCATTCCTGTTTCCAACAAGCATTCTGACTGCACTTCTTCCAGGACAGATTTGTTAGTTCTTCTGGCTTTCAGTATTTGCCAACACCACAACTCAAAAGCATCAACTTTTCTTCAGTCTTCCTTATTCGTTGTCCAACTTTCACAGGCATGTTATTGTTGTGTTGTTATGTGCCATCGAGTCAGACCTGGAATATGAACCAAAAATCCAAACTCATTACCATCGAGTTGATTCTGACTCACTGGGACCCCATTTGTGTTTCTGAAGCAGTAAATCTTTACAGAAGTAGATTTCCCAGTCTTCCTTCCATAGAGTGGCTGGTGGGTTTGAACCACCAGCCTTCAGGTTATCAATCAAATGCCTTAGGCACTACATCACCAGAGCTCATATGAGGTAATTGAAAATATCATGGCTTGGAATAGGCACACTTTAGTCTTCAGAGAGACATCTTTGCTCTTTAGCACTTAAAGAGGTCTTTTGCAACAGATTTTCCCAGTGCAATACATCATCTGATTTTTTGACTGCTGTTTCCATTGGTGTTGATTGTGGAACCAAGTAATATGAAATCTTTGACAACTTCAATCTTTTCTCCATTTATTGTGATGCTGCTTATTGTTCCAGTTGTAATAGTAATATTAACTAGCCTTCCTTGTAGGCATATGGATACTATCCTATCACTGACAGCATTGTACTTCAGGATAGATCTTGAAACATTTGTTGTGATGATGAATGCCACACCATTGCTCTTCAATTTGTCATTCCTGGCATAGTAGATCATATGGTTGTCTGATTCAAAATGGCCAAAACCAGTCCATTTCAGCTCAGTAATGCCTAGGATATCAGTCTTTATGTGTTCCATTGCAGTTTTGAGAATTTCCAATTTTCTCAATTCATACTTCATTATTCCATGTTTTGATTATTAATGGACGTTTGTAGCTGTTTCTTCTCATTTTGAGTCATGCCCCATTAGCAAATGGAAGTCCCATAAGCTTTATTCCATCCTTGTCATTAAGGCCTATTCTACTTTGAGGAGGCAGGTTTGCTCTTTCCCAGTCATATTTTGAGTGCCTTCCGACCTTAGGGGTCATCTTCTAGCACTATATCAGACTGTTTCAGGGCTATTCATAAAATTTTCCAGTAATCTATCAGACAATGTTTTACTGCTAGTCATAAAGTTTTCACTGGCCAATTCTTTGAGAAGTGGATGACCCCTTCTTTTTTCTGAGTCTGTCTTAGTTTGGAAGTTCTGGTGAAACTTGTCCACCATAGCTTATCCTGCTGATATTTGAAATACTATTGACATGGCCCCCAGCCTCACAGCAACACACAAGCCACCATAGTATGATAAACTGACAAATGACTAGTGTCTCTCTTTGCCCTGCTATCATACTTTTATGAAGCTGTAAGAGGGTTATTGACTGAGATCTCAGCTTTCCTTCTCTAATATAGCCTTCTGATGGTGCCTTTCCTAAGTTTCAGGATGTCCTTTGGGGGGATGTCTTTCTTACTCCTCATGCTCTGCTGCCAGCCTTTAGTATATTACATAAGAACTTGATGAAGACCTATGGAAAAGTTGTTGGGTGGGTGCAGACTTCTCTGTGTAGGTCTGCTTTGAATTACAATTTCTCATGCCATCCCACCCATCTAAACAAATAATAGTCATTAGATGTTTTTAAAATTTTGACTTCTACTCATCAAAGATCAATTTCCTTTACCTCCTTCCACATCATCAAAAATGAAAGCAGACATATGTCTCTTATCTCCTCTGCAGGGCTTGTTAGTTTCTGGAATTTAATTCAGTTTTGGTTTTTTGCCTCCTAAACTCTGGTGGATTTAAAACAAGAACAACTAAAAAATATGTAATAATAATTCAATAGCTTATTGTGCTGGTTTTGGTTGTTATGCCAAGGGAAGATGTCTTTTGTGTTTTAATTTCAAAATCAGAAAATGATAATCCCACAAAATATAGTTTTAAAAGTATTTCCAATAGGGGCATTCACCAAAGCCACTGGAATTGTTGGAAAGTTTATTAATGCATTATATGTGTCCAAATAGAAGAAAGATAGTTTGTCTGAAATGTAGACAAAGAAAATATAAGAAGTAGCTGTCACTGATATTGTCTCAGAGATAGAAAGGTAAGGAAAAATTGCGAAGAAAGGCTTGCAAATAGCAGGCAACTTGCTGAATCCATTGATCCATTTATTTATTGGTTAATTAATTTATTAATTTAATGAATGTTTCATTAATTAATGGTTGATTGAGGTATTTTTATATGGAGTTTTTTTGGGGAGATACTCATATCAAAAGCAAATGAGAATGCATTTCTACACATGCTTTAATAGAGGTACAAGTGCCCAATGAGCATTAACTATTTCTACTACTGATATTACT
>NW_006921598.1:19463141-19464716 GCF_000298275.1 Orycteropus afer afer
GATTTAAGTAAACATTTATCCACTGCCTATTAATGTCCTTGCAGCATACTTTCAGTATCATAGCTATTGTTAGCTACTGTCCAGTTGGTCCCTGATTCATGGTGACTCATGCACAATGGAATGAAATGTCCAGTTCTACCCCATCCTCATAATTGGTTATCACTGTGATCTATAGGGTTTTTATTACGAATTTTCTGAATGAGACTGTAGTCCTTTCTGCCTAGTTCATCTTAGTCTAGAAGCTCTGCTGAGGTCTGCTCCACATCATAGCAACTGGTATGCCTCCACTGAAGTATGGGTGGTGGTTGCAGATGAGGTGCATTGGCTGTGAATTTAATCTGTTTCTTTTATGGACAGGAGAGAATTTTAGCACTGAACCACCACTGCTGTCACTATCAATACCCTAAACCAAACCAAATACACTGCTGTTGAGCAGGATTTAACTCATAGTGACCCCTCCTTTGGTTTCCCAGGCAGTATCACTACAGAAGTAGATTGCCCAACCTTCCTTCCAAGGAATGGCTGGTGGGTTTGGACTGTCAGCTTTCTGGTTAGTAGTCAAGTGCCTTAGGAACTAAGCCACCAGAACTCCTATCAATACCGTGTTTTTGTTGTTGTTGTTATGTGCCGTGGAGTTGGCCCCGATTCATAGCGACCCCTCCTTGGGTTTCCGAGGCAGTATCACTACGGAAGTAGATTGCCCAACCTTCTGTATATATACTGTACAAGTCTCTAAATATGAATCTATGTTCATGTAGTGACCTTTTGACAACTTATTTTTCTGTTGGGAAGAGAACATGTTAACCAGTTGATGTGAGTACTGTGATCTACTTGGCAATTATATATTTTCAGAAGAAACAAAAATATTGGCATGTAGTGATTTCATTCACAACACTGAATTTAATTAATAAGAATTATTTTAGTTGGATTATTACGTTGTTGTTGTATATTGTTAAGTCAGTTCAGATTCATAATGACCCCATAGGACACAGTAGAACTTCCTTATAGAAGTAGATTGCCAGGTATTTTCTCCCATGGAATAGCTGGTGGGTTCAAACCATTGACTTTTTGATTGGCAGTTGGAGCACTGTTAATTGTGCCACAAAGGCTAAAATCAAGCTCCCATGTATGCAAAGTTGCAAAGTAGCTGTTGAAGAAGAAAAAAGTATTCCTACCTCACTGTTGACACTGTATAACTCAGCCTAAGTTAATCTACTTAGGTCCTATTTCCACATCTCATATGCAAATATTTTTATTTCAAACATTACTTATTGCATTTACTTGCATTTCTATTTAACTTATGAAGTGAAACAAATTGCTTGTGAAATACATTTTTATATAATATGATCTGAAAATGCATTGCCTTTTTCATTCAGAGAACTAAAAATTTAACATTTCCTTAATGGTTGTTTGTAGAAGATTAGATTTTTATCTCATAACAATTTGGTATTTAGAAAAGATTTAAGATGTATGAAAAGAGGTTTAATGGAAATTAGAAACAAATAGAAAGTAAATGTGGGAAAATTTAAAATCATGTATTTTTTTTTCCTATTAAAATAAAATTCACAAAATATA
>NW_006921598.1:19466026-19467269 GCF_000298275.1 Orycteropus afer afer
TGCTGTCGAGTTAGCTCTGACTCATAGCAACCCTATATTTAACAGAAAGAAACAATGCCCTGTCCTGTGCCAGCCTCATGATCCTTGATAGCCTGAGCTCATCATTGCAACCACTGTATCAATCTATCTCATTGAGGGCCTTCCCCTTTTTCGCTGACCCTCCACTTTACCAAGCATAATATGCCTCTCCAGGGAATGGTCCTTACTGACAACCTGACCAAAGTAAGTGAGACAAAGTCTGGCCATTGTTACTTCCAAGGAGCTTCCCGGATGCACTTCTTCCAGCCAGATTTGTTCACTCTTTTGGCAGTCCATGGTACTTTTGGTATTCTTTGCCAACACCACAACTTAAAAGCATCAACTGTTCTTCAGTCTTCCTTACTCATTGACTCATTGTCCAGCTCTGACATGCAGATGAGGCAATTGAAAATACCATGGCTTGGGTTAGGTGCACCTTAGTCTTCAAGGAGACATCTTTGCTCTTCAGCACTTGAAAGAATCCTGCAGATTCGCTCAGTGTCTTGACTGCTGCTTCTATTGCTGTTGATTGTGGAACCAAGTAATATGAAATCTTTAACAATTTCAATCATTTCTCCTTTTATTATGATACTGCTTATTGGTCCAGTTGTGAGACTTTCATTTTCTTCATGTTGAGCTGTAATCCATATTGCAGACTTAAGTCTTTAATCTTCATCAGTAAGTGCTTCTAGTCATCCTCACTTTCAGCAATCAAAGTTGTGTCATCTGCATACCATAGGTTGTTAATGAATTGTCCTCCAATCCTGATGCCATGCTCTTCTTCACATAGTCCAGCTTCTCAGATTATTTGTTCAGCACAAAGATCAAATAAGTATGGTGAAAGGATATATCCATGACACACTCCCTTGATTTTAAACTGTGTAGTATCCCCATGTTCTGTTAAAAAAAACAACCTCCTGGTCTGTGTACAGGTTCATGATGAGCACAATCAAGTGTTCTGGAGTTCAAGTCTTCTCAATGTTATCCATAATCCACACAATTGAATGATTTTGTATAGTCAATAAAACACAAGTAAGCATCTTTCTGGTATTCTTTGCTTTTAGCTAATGATATCAGCAATGATATATCTCATTCTGCATTCTCTTCTGAATCCAGCTTGCATTTTTTGAACTTCTCTGTCAAAATACTGCTGTAATCATTTTTTAATAATCTTCAGCAAGATTTTACTTGTTTGTGGTATTAATGATGTAGTTCGATAATTTCC
>NW_006921598.1:19480858-19482163 GCF_000298275.1 Orycteropus afer afer
ACCAGGATGATGTCTTGTGGAAAGGAAAGAGAATCAATAGCTCTGTGAACTAAATTATGACATATGACTGGAGGGCTGATACATGCTTGAGGTAGGACAGCGAAGATGTATTGTTGGTCTTGTCAGAAGAAAGGAAACTTCTTTGGTGTTCCTTTGAAACCAGAAATGAGAAAAAGGCACTGGCCCGAATAGTCTCTTCTAACTCAGGGACCATGAGGTAATTAATTTGCTCAAACAAGGAAATCATATCTGGAACAGCAGCTGCAACTGGAGTTATCACTTGGTCAAGTTTATGATAGTCCACTGTCATTCTCAAAGATTCATCTGTTTTGTATAGAGGCCATATAAGCTTATTGAATGGGGATCAGGTCTGTTACTAGAATAATTTAGGCTTTCTTTCAGGGCATAAGTGGCAAATTTTATGTCTTTATATGGTGCTTAAGCTGGAATTCTGAAGTTCTGAGCTTATCTTTCTTTCCACTTTTTGTCTAGTGAAAGCGGGACTGATCAGCCTCCCTCTGCTTCTCAGGTTGATAGAAATTCTGAAAGACTTCAAACACACAATCACCCAGAGACTTTTTTTCTCACAAATATTTGATCCAATGGTGGTGATATTTTACATAATTCTACTGCCACCTCATACCATGGTTTTGCAGTGCCTTTTTTCCTATTGGAATGAGAGTCATCAATGTATTTGGGTCGTCAGACTTGATAAACAATTGAGAAAACTCATTTTTAAAATGTTATACTCTAGAGCCATTCTCAGTACTAAATGTCTTAGGCTAGGTTTTCTACAAGAAGAAAACCAGTAAAACATATATATACAGGTATGCATCACTTAACATACATTTGGGCAATATTCAATATATATATCTATGGTCCCATAAAGTTCTGCTTCCCCCAAAGGAAAGGAGCTCTCTTTGTTTTTTATTTCCCTCTAATTGTTTTGAAGAACTTAAGCTCAGACACTTACAGCACTGAACCATGGGTAGGATACAGAGAGGTGAGACAGAGGACAAGAGTCTGGGCATGAGCTCTCAGGCTTTGTCTATCAGGCAGGTGGCAGGAGTGGCGGGATCTGTGGTTCTGGAGCTGCTCCTGATGCTCAAACTTGAAGAACAACAGATGGAGCTAGGCATGCTTGCTCTCTCCCTGTTTACATCTTCTTGCTCCACTTCTGCTTCTGCAATCTCAGCTGTTAATGCTGTTGTCAGCTTTCATTTTTCAGGCAGCTGTAGCAGGAGTAGCCGTGACTCAGTGACTGAGAGGGTGGGAGCAGCAGCAGAGCACAAGAAAGCAAGCTCT
>NW_006921598.1:19482638-19484356 GCF_000298275.1 Orycteropus afer afer
TGAATATAGCAAATGGGTTCACATATTTTCTCTTCCCAATTCCATTGAAATGACAGAGGTTTTACACAGGAAAAAATCCACAGCCACATTGCTATCAGCAAATTGAAATGGTGAATAACTTCAGAGAATATGTTGGTATGAACAGATAATTAAGAGTAGTGGAAGTTATTAGGGGCCCAGCACAATCAAAGAACATGCCTTAGATGCACGAGGAAAGGTTCAAAGTTTAGAATTAATAGGCATGGAGAATGGGAGAGGGTTATGAAGCAGATTAAGAATAATTATTTAAAAAGTCTTTCCGTAGACTAAAAGAGCTAATGTAGCCCTCTCCAGATTCCTTACAGAGACTGACAGCAGCAACATATATTGCCTATCTAAAGCCTGAGGTTTTTTTCCTCAAGAAAGTGAAAGAGAGGACATTGAATAAGCTAGCATATCCACTGTGACATTTGTCAAATGAGAAAGAAGCAGAGCTGACTTCTGGGTAAAGTAAAGCTCTACAACCATGCAGAGGAAATTTTAAAGAAAAGAGTTCTCTGAGTAGTGGAAAAATACCCAGATGTGCTCTGTTTCCAGAGTAGTGTTTTGTTATTTTGACATTTGAACAGCCTGCCCACTTACCCCTTGCACACACACTCCAAAATCATGGGTACCCATTGGCATGTTCTCTCCTATTTCTTCACAGAGGAAAAACAGTAGGAAAATGCCTTTTTAAGAAATAGAATCCAGACAGAGATGGTATGACTGCTACCAGGATTCATCAATCAAGTCCTTTATTTATAAATATGAATCACCAACTCATGTTCATCAGAGTTTAAGAAAACTGACAACTTAAGTGCAAAGAAACCATCTAAAGAAACAGATCAACTGCCTCCTGAAGAAACAAGAAATTCAATGAAAATAAGAGAATTTGAAAAAATATTCTGATTTAAGTGGATAACATTTAAAAAGAAAAAAAGAAAGGAAGGAAGGAGAGGAGGGAGGGAAAGAAAGAGAAAGAAAGAGAAAGAGAAAGAAAGAAAGACAGAAAGATGAAAGAGAAAGAAGAAAGAAAGAAGAGAAAAGAAAAGAAGGAAGGAAGGAGAAAAGAAAGAAAGGAGGGAGGGAGGGAAGGAGGAAAACTAATCTGCTCTTCAAAATAAGTATGAATATTTAGAACTAAATATATTTTTTGAAACTTTAAAAAGGAAATAAATAGAAAGCTTGAATATCAAATTTATGATCCATTTAAAATATAAAGTTAATAAACTCACAAAACATATGGAAAATATGAGTAGAACATGAGACATTGAAAATCAATTCAAGAATTCTAGTATCTTCCTAGTAATTTTAGAAAAGAGTATGAGGAACATTGAAACTATTTAACATTAGATTTAACATTAAACATTAAAAAGATTTCATATTAGAAAAAGAAGCAAATTTTTCTTAATCAAAGAAAGACAAGGGAAATCTTCAGACTGAAAGAGCTAACCAATTGGTGATATTTCAGAACCCAAAGAATAAAGAGTTGTTGTTGCTTTTAATTGTTGTCAACCCTATGTGTGCAGAGTAAAGTGCTTCATAGGGTTTCCAAGGCTGTGACCTTTCAAAGCAGATTTCCAGGCATGTCTTCTAAGGTGCATTTTGTTCAGTTCAAATAATCAATTTTTTGGCTAATAGTGGAGCACCTTTTGCTATTTGCTTCTCCACTTTAAAAGTTTCCAGAGAGGAGGAAAACC
>NW_006921598.1:19484798-19488583 GCF_000298275.1 Orycteropus afer afer
TTCTCACCACTCAACGTTAACTTTAAACTTGTATTAAATAGGCTTTATCCACCAGCCACTCCTAGGAAGAAAGGTTGGGCAATCTACTTCCGTAGTGATACCACCTTGGAAACTCAAGGACGGGTAGCTACGAGTTGGGTCCGACTGGATGGCACATGACAGCAACAATAACAACATAGCTTTAATAAAAGTCCTTGAGTGATGCAAAGAGTTAAATGTTCTTGGCTGGTAACTAAAAGGCTGGCAGTTGTAGTCCACCCAGAGGTGTCTGGGAAGAAAGGTTTGGTGATCTAATTCTCAAAAATCAGCCATTAAAAACCCTATGGAGCACAGTTCTACTTGGACACACATGTTGTTGCCATGAGTTGGAATTTACTCAACAGCAACTTGTACTGGTGTACAGCTTAAATAAATAAAAATACTTAGTTCCTTAGTTAAATGTAAAAGACAGGCAAGTTGAATTTTTTTATATATTTTCAGGAAACTAATTTAAAAAAGTTGTGATTCTCAACTTTAATGGGAGGGTGTTCACTCCTGTGCCAAAACTTTTAGTACATAATATGAATGATTTTGTTACTTAAAAGACATGATTTTGTCACAGAAGAAAGTGATCAATTGAGACTCCTCAACGAGGAATGAAATATTTTCTCACTTAAATATTCGATGTGTGAGAATTTATATTTGGGTCAAAACAAGAGATAAATATAAAAAGAAACTTCTTGTATGAGAAAGATTAAAGGAGACTGCATTGTGGTTTTGGTAATTCTGGTAGTCTAACTTGGTAGTTGAATGTTTATGACAAAAGGAAAAAGGGAGGATGAAACCTGAAAACGATATGTTAGCCTATTGCATTTTCGAGGACCATGAATGAGGACCCTGCTGTGATTTCAAGAAGCTTACAGATTGGTAGAAATAAAAGGGCCTACAAAGTCACACAAATGCCAAATGACTGGAAGTTATACCAGGATGGAGAGGGAGCTGTAGAGATAGGAGGTTGGCAGGAACCTCTTCACAGAGGATACATCCCAAAAGGAAATATTTGATGCAATTGAAAATAGTTAACATTGAAGATGATCATGTTTTCAATGATGACAGCAATGGAAGTCAGTCATATGAGTTAGCTTTCAAATAAGGTGATTATTATTTTATTTGTCAAATGCAGCATTAGTACAATTATAATTCTACTTAACAAATCATGATGGTAATAGATGTTACAGCCAAGTTGGTGGGAAGCAGGATCCATACAACCGAAAACTAGGTGTACCTGGCCCTTTCATACTTTCTTACATAATTTTCAGCCCTAAAACAGTGCCCTCCTCTAAAAAGCACAGTGCTAACTCATGGGCGTTTTTATTTAATTCAAGTGTTGTGACACTAAACTCCTCAAAAATCACATGGAGATTAAAACTAATTCTACATTCTGTTGCTTTAATGGACTTGTGAATGAATATATCCTTAAGTTAAGGCATTCTGTATGCTTATAATTGTTTTTCTAGAAGATGGTGGAGAGACCTCAGAGAAAACCCACAGAGCAAGACTTCTCTTTCTTTAGTCCATCTGTCACTCTTGTTACTAATTAATGGCTTTACCCTTGGAAATTTTCAGGCTTTGGAAAAATAGCAAATGACATAAATCCAGAATATGTTAGTAAGTAGAAGATTTATGCTGTTTCCTTTACTTTGGCATATTTGGTTGAAAGTCTAAGAAAATGAAAATTTTACTTTAAAATAAGTGCCTCCTGTTTCTCCATTCTTTGTTTTTTTTTCTTCTTGCAGCCACTTCCAACAACATTTATACACCTTTTCTATGTTTTTCAACTTGAAATCTGTACCATCGAACTATCTCTGAACAGACAAAAACAAAACACATGCATTTTTTTTTTTTCTACAAAAAATATTTAAATGATTGGGTGCTGAGATCAAGCAAATCAGATAGGATTTCTAGAGTATTTTAGAAAATGGGGACAAAATAAACTTGCCAACTGTTCTCCTAATGCCACTCTGACAAGAATATATACCACAAATGGGATGACTTCAACAAACAAGAGTTTGTTCTTTACATCGTGCAGGCTTTAAGTCCAAGTTCAAAGTGCCAGGTTCTAGGGGCTGTGTGAAAGCCTCTCAACCTTGGGCTTCAGCTCTGCTTCTTGCTCTTGTCTACTGCAGCTAGAGGCATCTCTTCACTCAGGCAGCTACTGGCTGCTGAGGCTAACAAGCCCAAGGTTGACAAATAAAAAAGCACAGTCCTGATGTTACCAAACAACATGGCAGGTCATTAATTAAAGTCCATTGTAAGTCCCAAGGTCGGCAGAGCATGGCAGGCTGCTGAACAATGACACAGCTACATGCAAGGTCTAAGCACCCATAAACTAGGCACTGTTCCCCAAGTCTTCTGCTTATATACAGAAAGCACACCACATGCCTAAGACAGCTACTCAGCTGCTCACAGTAGATTCCACCATGGAGGTGATTATGAGTCTCATTATGGGGAATACTACATCCAGCTGCCCAGCCACTCATCCAAGCCTAGCCAAATTGATACACAAACTTAACTACCACATCGACATTCATACAGTTGTGCAAACACTGACTAATGAATAATGTACGTCCACTCACCAGCCAGTCCTTGGAAGGAAGGTTGGGCAATCTACTTCTGTAGTGATACCATCTTGGAAACCCAAGGAGGAGTCGCTATGAGTTGGGTCTGACTTGACGGCACATAACAACAACAACATTGTAAAAATGCTAGTAAAAATAGGTTATGTGGAAAAAAATGACAAAGTGAACTGAAAAACTCATTGACCATTAGAGATGAAAGAGGCCTTTGAGACCATCAAACTTATGCTCTCTTTGTACAAAAGGGAAAACTATAAGCATAGTTTCAGATTAAGAGGTGGATGCTGTTGTTGTTGTTATGTGCCATCAAGTCAGCCCCGACTCATAGCTACCTCTCTTTGGATTTCTGAAGCAGTATCACTACAGAAGTAGATTGTGCAACCTTCCTTTGGAGGAGTGGGTTTGAACTGCCAGCCTTCTGGTTAGAAGTCAAGTGCTTTAGGCATTATGCTACCAGAGCTCCAGATGGCAAAAGTGTCCAATGATTTATCACATTTCTATCTTAAAAAGTCATACCAGTGAATAAATTGTAAATCAAGTACTATTTATATGAAGTTTACAAAATTGATTTTTCTACGTGCAGAAGTCAGTTCTACGACAGTTCTACGACAATGCTGCATATGTATAAATATATATATATATATATATATATATATATATATAGGCATTATAAAGACATGCAACTGAAAATTTTAGAGCATAATGAATATGTCTTTTCATGCTATGTGCTGCACATTCAATTAATCTTATAAGACATAGAGCAGTAAATTATCGTTCAGAAGAAGGTGATATATTTTCTACTGTTCAGTTACTGTACACTTTTTTTGCCAACTCTATTCACTAATGGGCAGTTCTTAAAACATATTTTGGCAATGATTCAATATTAATATACCTTTCTGATACACTTTGGGAAGCAGTTGTAACAATGTGTGTAATCTGAAATTGTATACTCAGGTTCTACATATATTAGAAATAGTGCTGAAGACCAGATACAGGAAGAGAAGTAGAAAAATATCACTAACAAAATGTAAACATTAGAGAATGTATTTATACTGATTATGTGGAATATATTTATAACAGCATTTTCATCAGACATGTCAAGCTGTTTTGAGATTCATAAGTATATTTAAATGGAATAAAACTCAAAATCATTTAAAAAAAAAAAAAAAA
>NW_006921598.1:19490070-19491225 GCF_000298275.1 Orycteropus afer afer
CACCCCACACACACACAGTGAGTGGGCTTAGAGAAACCCAGTTGTGAGACTCCAAGTTGGATTTTGTAAGATGGTGAGACAGTAGAATATGCCTATATCTTAAATAGAGTGTTGTTATTTCTTAGTTTTAACCACATTTTCTTCTAATGGTAGTCAGAGTACTTACAAATGGAAAAAAAAAAAAAAATCAGCTTCTTTCAATGAGTAAATTTCTTTGTTATCTTGACAGAGACTGGAGTCAATAAAATAGTTATCTAAATATTTATTTATTTATTAGAGGAATTGTTTAATTTCATTATATAGAGACATGTAAACATTCTGGTAAAATATAAATATAATGTTCTGGTGAATGCCCTTTTTTGCCTTCTTGGAAGAAGAATTTAGAAACTCACTCATTGATACAAATATAGGGTAATGTCAAGCACTGTGTTCCATGCAAACAGACAATGAAAAAATTCATTTGATACATAAATTAAAACATTTCATTTTAGTTAAATACAAATATTTCCAGTATTTTGGGAATGTTTTCTTTGTTAGTATTATATGAAAACATTACCCATGTGTGGTGTAGTAAATTGCATGGTATGGTTTTTCTAGCCATAAGTCTTTGTAAAGTCTGTGGTGGGATTTGCTGTGAGAAACTGAGTAGCTCCTGGTTGTTAAAATTATTCACCTGTGGTATTTCCATTGGGAGCAGCATGAAGTAATTTTCTGGGAAGTTCACTCTCTCTAAGATGTGTAGAACTCTGATGTTGGTATTGGTTGGTTTGGGCCACTCTGCCATGCTCAGAAGGAGCCCACCTAGAGGCAGAAGGAGTCTCTCTGACTGATGGCTGAGAAAGACATGCTGCTGAGAGAAATGCACTCCTGAGAGACACCCGCTGCTGAGAGAGAGATACAAGAGACACACACTGCTGAGAGCCATGCAAAACATGTGCTACTGAGAGAGAGACTGGTGGCTGCTAAGTGAGACAGCTGGCTGAGAGAGACTGAGTGCATTTCTGAACTTGAATTGTAGCCTGTTGCCTCCCTAATAAACCCCATAATCTGTGAGTTCTGTGTGGCCACTGCAGTGAATTATCGAACCCAGCAGAGAGGAGGTGGGTGCTACAGGAGGAATGGTTGGTGTCAGGGTTGATGAAAGGGCTGGAGGGA
>NW_006921598.1:19491835-19492923 GCF_000298275.1 Orycteropus afer afer
GTCGCTATAAGTCAGAAGCAACTCGACAGCAGTGAGTTTGGTTTGGTTTTATATGCCAAACACATTATAAATATTGTTTACAAAACTTAGGATATAACTCTGTATGTAAATGTTGTGTTGCTTTTAGGTACCATTGAGTTGGTTCCGACTCCTAGTGACCCTGGATCAATAGAACAAAACACTGTCCTGTCTTGTGTCATCCTCACAATTTTTGCTATGTTTGAACCCATCATTGAAGCCACTGTAGCAACCCATTTCATTGAGAGCCTTCCCCTTTTTATCTGACCCTCCACTGTACCAATAATATTATCTTTCTTCAGGTACTGGTCCCTTGTGACAACATGACCAAAGTATGTGAGACCAAGTTTGGCCATTCTCATTTCTAATTATGGGCATTATGGTTGTATTTCCTCCAAGACAGAGTTATTTATTCTTCTGATAGTCCATGGTATTTTCAATATTCTTTGCCAACACTGCAATTCAAATGCACCAATTCTTCTGCAGTCTTCCTTGTCCACTAAACAGCTTTCACATGCTTGTGAGGCTATTTAAAATACCATGGCTTTCATCTAAAACACAATTAAAATACATATATATATATATATATACACTTACCATGGTTTGTATCAGGTGCACCTTAGTCTTCAAAGTGACATTTTTGTCTTAAGCATTTTAAACAGGTCTTCTGCAACACATTTGCTTAGTGAAGTACATTGTCTAGTTTCTTGACTTTTGCTTCCAGGTGAATTGATTGTAAATAGAAATAAAATGAAATCCTTGAAAACTTCAATCTTTTCTCCGTTTATCATGATTTTGTTTACTGATCCAGTTGTGGGGACTTTTGTTTTCTTTATGTTGAGGTGTAATCCATACTGAAGGCTGTAGTTTTTGATCATCATCAGTAAGTGCTTCAAGTCATCTTCACTTTAGCTAGCAAGACTGTGTCATTTTCACATTGCAGGTTGTTAAAGAGTACTCCTCCAAGATGCTGCCTTTTATTCATAGAGTCCAACCTCTCAGATTATTTGCTCAACATACAGATTGAATAAGTGTGGTGAAAGGATACAATCTTGATGCACACATTTCCT
>NW_006921598.1:19522798-19536170 GCF_000298275.1 Orycteropus afer afer
GTTTTTGTCTTCAAGCTCATTAATTCTATCTTCCATTTCATCAGTTCTACTCCTTTGTCCTTCCAATGTGTTATCTATTTCTGACATTTTAGTATTAATCTTCTGGATTTCTGTCTGTAGATTTAGAATCATTTCTAATTTTTCATTTATTTTGTCATTTTATTCTTGAATTTTCTTCCAAAATTCTTCTAAGTTTTTTCTGTGTTTTCTTTGGTCTGTCTCTCAATCCTTTGAAGATACCTAAATGTAATTCTTTTGAAATTCCTTATCAGAGAGTTCTAATGCTGCTTCTTCCTCAGGGGTGTGTTCTGGGTCTGTATCCTGTTCCCTTGTTTCTACCACTTTATCTTGTTTCTTTGTGTGTACTGTGATGGTCTGTTGTCTCCAAGACATTGTGGTGTTGTATTTAGATCTCTGTTAACTATTTGTGAAGAGCAGCCAAGGGTGATTCAGGCTCTTTGTGGTGGTTTTATATTTTTGGCCCATTGGTGGAGAAGGAGGTGGTGGCTATTCCTCAGTAAGTGATGTTGCAGGAGATGTGTGTGTAGATGTATCTTTGGGGACTCTTGCTGTCTCCCACTCAGTTAGATAAAAATTACAACTGAATAACCATCAAAAAACTAAAATCACCTGGACAAAAAATAAACCATGTAACCACACAGGAACCATACCCAAAAAAAGAAAAGGGGAAAAAAAAGAAGAAAAAAACAAGAAAACCTGCAATATCTGGGGATAGGGCACTAAATGAAAAAAGGTAGAGAAGGAGAATAATGATGAAAAGAATGGGAAAAAATGCAAAAATATAAACAAACAAAAAAAAAAAAAAAAAAAAAAAAAAAAAAATGGAGGGCAAAAAATTAGCCAGGAACAGGGAAAAGAAAAAAAGCTGTAACCTGGGACCTGGGAGTAGAATAAAGAATAATAGTAAAAAGGACAAAAGTATTAATAATTATAGTAGTTTTAAAGCAGACAAATGCAAGCAAACTAAATACCAGAGAAAAGAAAGAAAAAAAAGGAAAAAGAAAAAATTCATTGGAGGACAGGGCAGGGCACCCAGGCTCCATCTGAGCACACAGACTTGGATGGGGTCCTGCAGGCCCAGAATGTGGGTGAAAGTGGGGGATGGCTGCACCTCCATTCACTAAGGGGTGTGGGGTATAAGAGTAATAGGAGGAATGTCACACCTTTTCAGTCATGCAGGTTTGGAGTGCCCTTGCATTTACTGCCAAGCAGAACCTGTTCTTAATCCCCTGGAATCTGGAAGAGTGTTGTCTCTTTAAATATCCAAAATGGTCAAGCCACCTGTAAACATTCAAAGTGGTGGTGCCCTCTGGACAGGCAAAAGTCCACAGCTCAGCCTGTCTTCCTCTTCACCACTGCTTCCCCTTTTATTCACCAGCCACCAGAGAAGTCCTCTTGGCAGTCCCTGGCTAGCAGGGCTGATTTTTAGGTTAATTCTTAGGTTATACCACCACTCGGGAATCTCTAAGCTGTCTGTGCCATCAGGATCACTCAGGATCTCTGCCAGACCGCAGCTCTGTATGTCTCCTGTTCTGGAATTTTCATGCATATTCTTCTGCTAGTTGGGGTTTAGTCCACTTCTATATCCATCCCTTCAAGGCTCAAGGGTCCAGGATTATCATCTGTGTCTGTGTTAATTGGTTCACCTTTTCTTTGTTGAAGAGGGTCTGTACAGTCTTTCTGCCTATTCTGCCATCTTGGAATCAAAAACTGGTGATTTTCTTTGGATGTCTATCCTGTTTGGAGTTTGTTGGACTTCCTGAATGGATGTATTTTCATCTTCCATCATATCATAGAAGTTCTCTTCCAACAAATCTTGGACAATTTTCTCAATGATTTTCTTTTTTTCTTCCTGTTCGAAAATTCCAAATACATGTAGGTTTTTCTTTTTGATGGTATCCCATAGGAACCTTAGGCTTTCTTCATTTTGTTTTGATCTTTTTTTTTTTTTTTCTTTTTTATGTAATTGAGGATCCCATTTCTTCCAAATCTATGCCCTTGCTTTAACTTCAGACACCATTTGAAGTTGGCAATTCAATTGGCATTGTAATTCTGCCACTCTTATGATAAGACTCTGGGTTTATTTTTTGGCAATATCAGCTCTGTTAGCCTTCTTTTTTCAGGGCATAAGTGGAAACACTGAGATGTTTTATGTTTCAGTTGAGCTTTGACTCCAAAGTCCTGGGCTCATCTCATCCTTTCACCGCTTTGTCTAGAATAAATAGATCCAACAAACTAACTTCCCTATTCTTCTCATTCTGACAAAATTGCATCAAAGTATCAAACATGTGATCACAAGAGACTTCTCACCAATACTTGATTTATTGGTAGGTGGTGCTATTTTGTGTATTAATATTGCCACTTCAGACCATGGATTTGCAGTACCTTCTTTACTAATGGAGTCAGAGTCATCAGCACCTTTATGACTAATCAGACTTGAGAACAATTTAGAAAACTCATTCTTACAATTTTGTTTCTCTATAATTATTCTCAGTACCGAATATCTTAGGATTGATTTTATAGAGGAGCAAAACCAGTGAAGCTTTCTTTCTCTCTCGCCCCTCCCCTATAGGGGGAGGGGTGAGAGAGAAATTTATCTCAAGGAAATGGCAGCTCACACATTTGTAGAGGCTGGCAAATCCCGAGTCCATGTGTTAGATGTCAAGCTAGAGGCTTCTCCTGACTCACATAGAGGCAGGGTCTGACAATCCATGATTGGCAGGCAATACAACAAGCTACAGTCTTCAGATGCTAACAAATCCAGGCAGGTAAGATGGCAAGCTATTGGCTCACAGTCTGTGAAGGCACAATCTTAAAATTGGCAGGCAATACAGCAGGCCACTGGTTCAAGTCCAAGAACCAGAGATCAGATGATGATGAGCCAGATGCAGGATCCAGATCAAGCAAAAAGCCAGAGAACTTTGCTAGAGCTTTTCTATATATATAGGAAGTAGGCCACACTGAAAGGAAACTCCCTTTCAACTCACCGACTGTTCATAGCAGATATCATCATGGAGGTGGTTACATTATATCAGATCTCACTCTGGAGGATGACTATATCTTAACTGATGAAACACTTTGAAACATGGCCCAGTCAAGTTGACACATAACCTTAAATATCACACATGGCTTAGGTCAGGTACATCTTAGTCCTCAAAGTGACATCTTTGCTTTTTAATAGTATAAATAGGTCTTTTGTATCAGATTTGTTCAATACAATTTGTCACTTCATTTTTTGCCTGCTGTTTAATGGGTGTTGACTGTGGGTCCAAGTAAAATGAAAGCCTTGTCAATTCAATCTTTTCTCCATTTATCATGATGTTGATTATTGGTCCAGCTGTGAGGAGTTTTGTTTCCTTTATGCTGTAGGTCGGATCCGACTTGATGGCAGTGAGGTTTTTTTTTTGGTTTATGTTGAGGTGTAATCTGTACTGGTATCTGTCTTCTTTGATCTCCATCAATAAATGTTTCATGTCATCTTCACTTTCAGCAAGCAAGGTTGTATCATCTGGATATCTCACATAGTTAACGTGTCTTCCTTTAATTGTGAAACCATATGGATCTCTTCCAGTCTGTTGTCCAGGTAGCTGTTTTCCAAATTTCTTTGTATAGGCAAGTGAGCACCTTCAGCATTCAATACATTTGTTGAAATATTTCAATAGGTATTCCATCAATTTCTGAAGCCAATTTCTCCCCAGTGCTCACATTACAGCTTGGATGTCTTCCTTCAATATCATTGGTTCTTGATCATAGCCATCTCTTAAAATTGTTGATCATTGATCAGTTCTTATTGGTACAGCAATTTTGTGCATTAATTTCATCTTCTTTTAATACTTCCTGCTTGCACAATATGTTTCTTGTAAATTTAAGGCTTGAATTTTTCCTTTGGTCCTTTGCCCATTTAATTATAATACTTTGTGTTCTTCAGCCACCTTTGAAATCTTCTCTTCAGCTCTTTTACTTCATCTTTCCTTCCATTCATTTTAGCGTCTCTAAGTTCTAGGGCAAGTTTCAGAGACTTTTGACATCCTTATTTTATTTATTTATTTTTCATTTTCCTGTCTTTTTAATGACTTTTGCTTTCTTCATGAATGATGTCCTTGATGTCTTCCTACAACTCATCTGGTTTGAGACCTTAGTGTTCATACATCAAATTGATTCTGGAGATATTCTCTAAAATCAGGTGAGATATACTCAAGGTTGTATTTTGGCTCTTATGGACTTGTTTTAATGTTCTTCAGCTTCAAAAGAAATTACATAGGATCAATTGATTGTTTGTCTCACAGTTAGCCCCTGGCCTCTGTCTGACTGATGATATTGAGTTTCTCCATTGTCTCTTTCCACACATATAGTTAATTGGATTGCTGCATATCCCATCTGGTGAGGGCTACCTGTATAGTCAACATTTATGTTGTTGAAAAAAGTATTTGTAATGAATAAGTCATTTGTCTTACAAAATCTACATCTTACAACCTGCAGTGTCATCTCTGCCTCCAAGGCCACATTTTCCAACTACTAGTCCTTCTTTGTTTCCAACCTTAACATCCCAACCACTACTAATTATCAATTGAATGTTTGATCAATTTCAGACTGCAGAAGTTGGTAGAAATCTTAAATTTCTTTTTAAATTTCTATTTAAATCTTAAATATTTGAATAATAGTCATATTAACTGGTTGTCTGCATACAGATATTATATATTTTCCATATTTCTGTTTCCACATTCCATATTTCATTTTCCATACACACACATGCATATAACTTCCTTGTATGCATATGGATATTAACTTATCACTGATAACACTGTATTTCAAGATAAATTTTGAAAAGTTCTTTTCTGATGATAAATGTGATGCCATTCCTCCTCAAGTTGTCATTCCCAGCATAATAGACTTTATGATTGTCTGCTTAACACTGTCTAAGAGCAATCCATTTAACTTCATTAATGCCTAGGATATCAATCTTTATACATTAATTTTCCTAAATTCATACTTTTTGCATTCCATATTCTGATTATTAATGGATGTTTGCAGCTACTTATTGTTATTTTGAGTCATTTCACATTGAGAATTAAAGGTTTCAAAATCTTATTCCATTTACATCAATATGGTCAACTCTACTTTGAGGAGGCTGCTCTTCCAAAGTTGTATTTTGAGTGCCTTCCAGCCTCAGGGGCTCATCTTCTGGCAGTGTATCAGGCCAGTTTTTTTCAAAGGTAGAGTTCCATGTTCTTCTTTCAGTCTGTTTTAGTATGGAAGATCCACTGAACCTGCCCACTGTGCATGACTCTGCTGATATTTGAAATACCACTAGCATAGCTTCCAGTGTCACATCAAAAAACAAGCAAACCACCCTAATATGACAAACTGAGATGAGTGGTGAAATATTATAGATATTATAATTTATTAGATTATAAATGAAAGTACAGAGCAAGAAAAAGAAAAGTTTCACAATTGACTTTTGCAAAATTCTTACATTTTAAGGCTGAATTGAGGAGCAGAAACTGGAAAGGAGATTAGAAGTAGCCAGAGATATTGTTGTGTTAGCTGCCAAAAAGCCACCCCAACTCATGGTGATCCATTCATAACGAAACAAAATCCTGCCTGGTTCTGTGCCAGGTGCTGGCTGTTCATGGAGGTGCATTGACCAAGAATCAAATCTAGGTGTTTCCCAGTAAAGGAGAGAATTCTACAAATGAACTACCTATATCATGGCCAAAGAGACAGAAGTGTTTAAAGAAGGAGGCAATGGTTATGATGTGAAATGCTGTCCAGTGCTTTATAAAAAGAAGGCCCATTGGATATAAAAATGATAGGTCTTTGCTAATTCATCCCAGTAAGAGTAGTCTCAGTGGACTGATTGGGACAGATGCAATATTGTAGTGGCAGAGTGAATGTGAAGCAAGAAACAAGATGGAAAAATATATAAATAATTATTTCTATGAATGGAAACAATAGTTGGAGAAATTTGTGAGGACAACCAAGAGTCATTGTTTTGTTTTATTTTCAATATGAGAGATAAAGAAATTTCTTTATACTGCTAGAATTGCTCAGTAGAAAAAAAAACAAGACTAATGATGCAACAGAGAGAGAAGATACTGAAAGAATTAAGTTTCTTTACAAAGTGAGAGAAGTACATGAGGACTTTTTATGAATATCTAACTAAGGAAATAACATTTTAATTTTTCTACCTTCTCTTTGTCCTAGGTGCCCTGGTGATGCAGTGGTTAAGTGCTTGGCTGCTAACCAAAAGTTTGGCAGTTTGCATTTACCAGCTACTCTATAGGGGAAAGATGTGACAGTATTCTTCTCTAAAGATTTACAGTCTTGGAAACCCTATAGAGCAGTTCTACCCTGCCCTATAGTGTTGCTGTGAGTCAGAATCAACTCAATAGCAGTGCTTTTTCTTTTCTTTTCTTTTTTTTTTTTTTGGTTTCCCATTGTCCTGAGTGATTAATACATTGTTCTTCAGGACAGAATTTCTTTCCTATGTCTTCAAGGAACTTTGCCTCATGTACTTTCCACAAACTGGGCCCTTAATGAATGTTTATGGAATGAGTGAATCAATCTACACTTCAGCTACATTTATAAAGATGTCCAACTTCTCAGATTATTTGTTCAGCATACAGATGGTATAAGTGTGGTGAAAAGATAAAATGCTGATGCACACCCTACCCAATTTTAAATCATGCAGTATCCTTGTTCTGTTCAAACAACTGCCTCTTGGTCTATATACAGATTCATCATGAGCACAATTCCCATTCTTTGCAATGTTATCCATAATTTGTTATGATCCACAGAGTTGGATGCTTTTGTATAGCCAATTAAACACAAGTAAACATGTTTCTGGTTTTCTTTACCTTCATCCAAGATCCCTCTTACATCAACAATGATATCCCTTATTTCATACCTTCTTCTGAATCCAGCTTTTCTAGCATATCTCTGTCAATGTAATGTGATAACCATTTTTGAATTATCTTCAGCAGTGATATGATATGATTCTATAATTTCCACTTTCTGCTGGATCAGCTTTCTTTGGAATGGACACAGATATGGATCTCTTCTGGTCAGTTAGTGAGTTAGTTGCCTTCTAAATTTCTTGGCATAAATGAGTGAGTGTCTTCAGCACTGCATCCATTTGTTGAAACATCTCAATGGGTATTCCAGCCTTGTTTATTAAAAATTCTTAGGCTTCTTTTGGCTTCTTCCTTCAATACTATTGGTAATATATATTTTGTTGTTCTTAGGGGACATTGAGTCAATTACAATTCATAGCAACCCTATGTACAACAGAATGAAGCACTGCACCATCCTTACAATATTTACTATGCTTGAGCCCATTGTTGCAGTCACCGTGTCAATCCATCTCACTGAGGATCTTCCCCTTTTTCTCTGACTCTCTACTTTATCAAGCATGATATCCTTCTCTAGGGAATGGCCCCTTCTGATCACATGACTAAAGTAGGTGGGACAAGGTCTGCTCATTCTTGTTTCCAAGGAGCAATCTGAGTGTGCTTCCTCCAGGACAGATTTGTTCATTCTTCTGGTATTTGTTTATGGTATTTTCATCAACATCACAATTCAAAAACATCAATTCCTCTTTGGTCTTCCTTATTCATTGTCCTGCTTTCACATGCATATGAGGTGATTGAAAATACTATGCTTTGGGTTTGGCATACCTTAGTCTTCAAAGAGATGTATTTGCTTTTCAGCACTTATAAAAGTCTTTTGCAGCAGATTTGTCCAGTGCAGTCCATCATCTGATTTCTTGACTGCTGATTACACTGGTGTTGGTTGTGGAACCAAGTAATATGAAATCTTTGACAACTTCAGTCTTTTCTACATTTGACATGATGTTACTCACTGGTCCAGTTGCGAAGATTTTTGTTTTCTTTATGTTGAGGTGTAATCCGTTCTGAAGAGTATAGTTTTTGATCTTCATCAGTAAGTGCTTCAAGTCATCTTCACTTTCAGCAAGCAAGGTTGTGTCATTTGCATATTGCAGGTTGTTAATGAGTCTTTCTCTTATCCTGTTGCCATATGCTTTGCCATATAGTCTGGCTTCTCAGATTATATATAGAGAGATTGATAAAATATGGTGAAAGATACAATCTCAATGCACACCCTTCCTGATTTTAAACCATTCAGCATTCCCTTGTTCTGTTTGAACAACAGCCTCTTGGTCAATGTACAGGTTCCTCATGAGCACAATTAAGTGTTCTGGAATTCCCATTCTTCTCAATGTTATCCATAATTTGTTATGATTGACACAGTCGAATGCCATTGCATAGTAAATAAAACACAAGTAAACACCTTTCTGGTATTCTTTGCTTTCAGCTAACATTCACCTGAATTCAGTAATGATATCCCTTGTTCCATGTCCTCTTCTGAATCCAGGTTGCATTTCTGGAAGTTCCCTATCAATATACTGCTGCAACTATTTTTGAATTATCTCCAACAAATTTTACTTGCATGAGATATTAACAATTTTTTTCAGTAACTTCTGCATTCTGGTGGATCACTTTTCTTTTGAATGAACACAAATATGGATCTCTTCCAGTTGATTGGCTAGGTAGCTGTCTTCCAAATTTCCTGGCATTGATGAATGAGTGCTGAATCTGTTTGTTGAAACAGCTCAATGTGTTTCTTGGAGGCTTATTTTTTTCCAATTCTTTCAGTGAAGCTTGCACTTTTTCCTTCAAGATCATATGCTACCTCCTGAAATGATCAGACATCAACCAATGATTTTTGGTACAGAGACTCTGTGTATTCCTTCCATCTTTTTATGTGCATAGTTCAATATTTTGCCCATAGTATCCTCCAATATTTAGCCTTGAATTTTCCTTCAGTTCTCTCAGCATGAGAAATACCTAATGTGTTTTTCCCTTTTCATTTTCTAACTCCAGGTCTTTGCACATTTTATTATAATACTTGACTTTGTCTTCTTGAGCCACTCTTTGAAATTTTCTGTTCAGCTCTTGTATTTCAACATTTCTTCTTTCGTTTTAGCTACTCTCTCTTCAAGAGTAAGTTTGACTCTCTTATGACATCCATTTTAATCTTTTCTTCTTTTCTTGTCTTTTTAATGACTTGTTGCTTTCTTCATCTATGATGCTCTTGATGTCATCCCACAATTCATCTAGTCTTCTGTCACTGGTACTCAATGAATCAAATCTGTTTTTAAGATGGTCTCTAAAGCCAAGTGTGATATAAATAAGGTTGTATTTTATCTCTCATGGACTTGTAATTTTCTTTAGCTTCAACTTGATATTGCATATGAGCAAGTGTTGGTCTGTTCCTCAGTCAGCTCCTGGCCTTGTTTTGACTAATGATATTGAGCTTCTCTATCACCTCTTTCCACAGATGTAGTTGATCTGATGTCAGTGTATTCCATTTAACAAGGTCCACATGTATAGTTGCTGTTTATGTTATTGAAAAATTGTATTTGCAATGAATAAATCATTGGTTTTGCAAAATTTTATCATGTGATCTCCAGCATCATCTCTATCACCAAGGTCATATTTTCCAGTTACTGATGCTTCCTTTTTATTTGCAGCTTTCACATTCTAATCACCAGCAATAACCAACACATCCTGATTGCATGTTTGGCCAATTTCAGGCTGTAGAAATTGGTAAAATATATTTCTTCAATTTTTTTCATCTTTTGCTTTAGTGGTTGGTGCAATAGTCCTATTAATTGATCTTCCTTATAGACATATGGATATTATTCTATCACTGACAGAATTGTACTTCAAGATAGAAATTGAAATGTTCTTTTTGATGATGTATGCAACTCCATTCCTCCTCAATTTATCATTCCCAGCATAGTAGATCATATGATTTTTTTACTCTAAATGACCAACACCAGTCCATTTCAGCTCACCAGTGCTGAGGATATTGATTTTTATGCATTGGATTTCATTTTTGACAACTCTGTATTTTCCTAGATTCATAATTTGTACATTCCATGTTCTGACTGTTAATGAATTTTTGCAGCTGTTTCTTCTCATTTTGAGTTGTTCCCCATCAGCCAATGAAGATCCTGAAAGCTTTACTCCATCTGTGACATTATAGTTGACTCTACTTTGAGAAAGCATCTCTTCCCCAGTCATATTTTGAGTGCCTTCTGACATGAGGTGTTTATCTTCCAGCACTGTTTCAGACAGTGTTTCATGGCTCTTCATAAAGTTTTCCAGTAATATATCAGACAGTGTTTCACTGTTATTCATAAGGTTTATAGTGGCCAATTCTTTCAGAAGTGGATGGCCCCATCTTTCTTACCAGTCTGTCTCAATCTTGAAGCTCCACTGAAAGGGAGGGTGACCCTACTAGTATTTGAAAGAAATACTGGTGGCATAGACTCCAGCTTCACAGTACACATAAGCCTCACATAGCTTCCAGGTTCAAAATACACAAGCCACCACACTATGACAAACTGACAGACAAGTAGTACAGTAACATATATACATTATTGCATTTTTTTTGTGAAAGCATGCACAGTAGAATAGGTTTCCACTCAACAATTTCTGTGCATATTGTTTAGTGATGACATTTGTTACATTTTTTCACATTGTGTAAATATTCTCATTATTTTCATTCTAGTTGTTCCTTTCCCAAAACGCAGTCTCCCTGTCCCTCTACTGTCTCATCTTTAGAGTATTTTTTGACTGTTTGGTTTCATATATGATTCTTTAAAAAAGCACAGTGCTCATTACTTTATGAGCTAATCTGCTATTTAGCTATAATATGACTTAAGGGACTATTTTCATTTCCAGATTTAAAGAGTATCAATGGTCTTGGGGATACTTCCAGTCTCAATGGGTCTGGAAAGTCTGGATTTTTTGAGGAGTTGGAATTATCTTTCACATTGTTCTCCCTTTCTGTTAAGATCCATCTAATGGTTCCGGATAAGGATATGCAATAGTGGTAGCCAAGCATCATTTTAGTTTTTTCTGGTCTCAGGGTAATGCAGGTTCTTGTGTAGAATTAGCCCTGTAGAAAGATTCCTACTTTGAATCTTGCATTTCCTTCTCTCTCTGGTGGCATAGTGCCTAAGGTATTTGACTGTTAACCAGAAGGCTGGCAGTTCAAACCCACCAGTCACTCCTCGGAAGTAAGGTTGGGCAATCTACTTCTGTAGTGATACCATCTTGGAAATCCAAAGATGGGTTGCTATGAGTCAGATCTGACTTGACAGCAGTGAGTTTGGTTTTTTGGTTTTCTTTCTTTATTCGTCTAGACAAATAGAGACCAATGGTTGTATCTTAGATGGCTTCTCATAAGCTTTTAAGATTCCAGATTCTTCTCACCAAACTAGTATATAGAACATAAACTTTATAAAGAATATTTTGCCAATTGATGGAGTTGTTGGATAAAACTATAATCTTAAATCTTCAAACCAAGAAAATTAATCCCAAGAGGTGATTGCTTATGTTTAAGACTGATCAATTTTGTAGCCTTTATATACATCATAGAAACACTGAATATATATTTTGGTGGTGGTTGCTGCAAAATTTTACATAACATAGAATTGACTAAATCATCCTCTGTGTGTGTGTGTGTGTGTGTGTGTGTGTGTGTGTGTACAACTTGGTGGCAGCAGGTACCTTGGTCAAGCTGTGCATATTTCAACCACATTTGGTGCTACATTTCTCATCAGCATAAATAAAAAGAACTAGTGGCTAAAAGCACTTGACTACTAACCAAAAGGCTGGCAGTTCAAACCCACCAGCCACTCCTCGGAAGGAAGATGGAGCAATCTACTTCCATAGTGATACTGCCTCGGAAACCCAAGGAGGGGTCGTTATGAGTTGGGTCCGATTCAATGGCACATAACAACAACAACAACATTAACTAGAGAATGAATCCTACTCTCTCCCCTCTCACTATGTATGTATTTTATTTTAGAAACACAAATAAAACAGTAATTCAGACCCATAGTACAGAAAGTGTAACCTAGAGAAAACATACAGAAGAAAGTAACAATTCTCATTTGTTGTTGTTGTTATGTGCCATCAAGTTGGACCCAACTCATAGCGACCCCTTCTTGGGTTTCTGAGGCAGTATCACTACAGAAGTAGATTGCCCAATCTTCCTTCCAAGGAGTAGCTGGTGGATTTGAACTTCCAGCCTTCTGGTTAGCAGTCAAATGCCATAGGCACTAAAATTCAGGACTTGACAAGTTATTATATGTGAGAGGGAAAATAGATTATTCCAATAATTTGAACTTGGGTGACTATAAGGAAGAAATAGAGATAGGAAAGCCAGAAGAGGAACTCAATTCAGTGAGGATGGAATGATAAAGTTCACTCTGAACATGTGGAATTTGTGATTACTTGTCACCCAGGTGTCAGGGTCTGGTATAGTTGCTGTGAAGTTCAAATTCATATGACCTGGACTCATTGTGACTCCATGGGTGTCAGAGAAGAATTGCATTCTGTAGGGTTTTCAATGGCTGATTTTTAGAAGAAGATTTCCAGGCCTTTCTTCTGAAGAGCCTCTGTGTGGACCAGTAAGCTGTCGATAACATGGTGAGAAAGGTGAGGACTATAGAGAAGGAATTTGGGAAGCTTCATAGACAATGATAGATAAATACATAGAAGGATTAGTGTTATAAAAAATTACACAGCTGGAAAGAGTAAAAATAAAGAGTAGTGATAAAGAAAATGTTGAGAGTTCCGGCAAAATGGTAGAACAGGCAGACAAGCTACACAGACCCTATGCAACAAAGCAATGCAAAGCCAATTGAAATTGATACAGAAGATGATCAAGGAACCCTAAGCATTGAAGGGAAGGATAAAGAAGTGGATGAATTACCATGTAATAGAAGAACCTGAATGAAAACAGTGAATAAGGATAAAAATGGAGTTGTGGGCTGCCAGCTGTCCTG
This sequence comes from Orycteropus afer afer, assembly GCF_000298275.1. NCBI lineage: Eukaryota > Metazoa > Chordata > Mammalia > Tubulidentata > Orycteropodidae > Orycteropus > Orycteropus afer. Next base: position 19,535,706 of record NW_006921598.1, read on the forward strand.
AAGGCACAGCCATTTTGAATATTTCCCACTAACATTCTAAGAATTGGCTCTGTTTACCAAGGACTGCAAAGGCAAGGGCTGCATTGGTGCCTGACAACCATAAAGGAAAACAGTGAAGAAAGAAGGAGATAAACAGACTGGTAGACTGCAAGCAGCTGTCCTGAAAGTGCAGTCATTTTGAATATTTCAAGGAGCAGTTATGACCTTTTGAATATATGCAAGTGGCATTCTTACCTGGACTGTGACCTAAGAATAGGGTCCACTTGCTGAAGACAGCATGGGCAGCCACACTGGAGGCTGATGACTAGAAAGGTGTGATAATCTCCTTGTTGCTTTTATACCCCACCCCTTCTTGGTGAACAGAGATGTGGCCATTCCAGCTCCACACCTTCTTGACTGGCAGGAATTCTATCCCAGTCTGTGCTCTGACAGAGAACGTGTGCCATGAGCCACCATCCACAGTTA
>NW_006921598.1:19537136-19538385 GCF_000298275.1 Orycteropus afer afer
ATCACAGTATGCAAAAAAGCAAAAAAAAAAAGTAGAAACAAAAGACCAGGATACAAACCCAGAAAACATCCCTGAAGAAGAAGCAGCATTAGAAATCCCTGATAAGTAATTCAAAAGAATTATATTTGGGTACTTTCAATGATTGAGAGACAGATCAAGGAAAACACTGACAAAATTAAGGAAAACACAGACAAAACTCTAGAACAATTTAAGAAAACAATACAAGAACAAATTGACAAAATAAACAAAAAGTCAGAAATGATTAAAAAATAGAAATATAGAAGATTAATATTATTATTTCAGAAATAGATAACACATTGAGTGGGCAAAGGAGTAAAATTGAATCAATGAAAGACAGAATTAATGAAATTGAAGACAAATACCTCAAAACTGTTTTGTTAAGAGATCAATCAGAAAAAAGCTCAAAACAAATTGAAGAAAGCCTATGATTCATGTGGGATACCATCAAGAGGAAAACCTGCACATATAATCAGAATTCCAGAACAAAAAGAGACAAATAAAACTCAGAGAAAATTGTCAAAGATTTGTTGGAAGAGAATTTTCCTACTATGATGAAAGAGGAGAATATATCCATTCATGAAATTAGGAGATTTCCAGATAAGCAGAAATTAAGGGGATTATTTTTTTAAAATTGTGATTTGGGTGGAAATTTACAGAGATAATTCACTTTCCATACAGTAGTTCACATATACTTTGTCTCATGATATTGACTACAATTTACTACAATGCAACAGCTCCCCTCCCACTTCCTCCCAATAGTTACGTCTTCAATTAAGGTAATTTTTTAAAACCAGACCAACCTTTCAAAAGATGCAAAAAGGAGTCTTTTGGACACAGAACCAACAACTGCAAACAACAACTGGTGATTAGCACACATGATGGCATGGCCCAGAAACCAACCCAGGTATAGAAGTATCCAAAGTAAAATAAAAGCTTACAAGACTGTGAACAGAGAATCTAGGACTTCAATTGGTGAATGAGGACATCTGAAAACCAAAAAGAGGGAATAAAGAGTGTAGTTACAGAACTCTAAATGGGGAGGAAGTCCAGACAATTGCAAGATAGAACAGAATATTCTAAACTTGGGAAGAAATAATAAATCAAAAGGTAACCTCAAAGAAAAATAACAAACCTTTGCACCAAAATTTAAAAAAGCACAAATATTTAGCAAATACTAAAACAATTACAATGAAGGAGATGATAACACAATTCATTAAAAAAAAGAAAT
>NW_006921598.1:19539325-19539869 GCF_000298275.1 Orycteropus afer afer
TAATTCAGAGATTTAGTGTAGTGGCAAGATACGAGATCAACACACAAAGATCAGTTGGATTCCTATACACCAGCAAAGAGATTGCCAAAAGGAAAATAAGGAAATAAATATCATTTACAATAGCTGCCAAAAAAATAAAATACTTGGGAATAAATCTCATTTGGAACATAAAAGACCTATACAAAGAAAACTATAAAAGATTACTTTAAGAAACCGTAAGAGATGTACTTATATGGAAGAACATAGAATGCTCATGGATAAGAAGATTGAGCATTGTAAAAATGTCAATACTATCCAAAGCAATCTAAATATTCAATATAATCCCAATCCAGATCCCATCAATATTCTCTAAGGATATCGAAAAAGCAATCACTAATTTTATATGGAAAGGAAATAGACCTCAGATAAGCAAAGCACTATCAAAGAAGAACAAGGTCTCACACTCCCAGATCTCAAAACCTACTGTACAGCCACAGTAGTCAAAACAGCTTGGTACTGGTACAATGACAGACACATAGACCAGTGGAATAGAATTTAGAACCAA
>NW_006921598.1:19544361-19559099 GCF_000298275.1 Orycteropus afer afer
GAGGATATCAATCTTTATGCGTTCCATTTCCTTTTTGACAACTTCCAGTTTTCCTAGATTCATACTTCGTACATTCCATGTTCCGATGATTAATGGATGTCTGTGGCTGTTTCTCTTCAATTTGAGTGGTGCCACATCAGCAAACAGTAATAATAGGAGACTTTAATACACTACTTTCAATAATAGGTAAAACAAGTGGAAAGAAACTTAACAAAGATGCAGAAGAACTAAACAACCAACTTGACCTTATAAATATACAGAACACTTCACCCAACAAGAGCACAATATATATTATTTTCCAGCACACATGGAATATTCTCTAGGGTAGACCATAAATTAAGCCACAAAGCAAGACTCAAAAAAATTTTAAAACATTCAGATATTGTAAAGCATCTTCTCAGATCACAGTGCTATAAAATCAGAAATCACACTGGGATGACCAATGGAAAAAAAGCAAACACATGGAAACTGAGTAACACCATAGTCAAAAATGGGTAATAGAAGAAATTAAAAAAAATGAAATTCAAAAATTCCTTAAATCAAATAAAGATGAAAACACAACATACCAAAATCTTTGGGACACAGCAAAAGCAGTGACCAGAGGACAATTTATAGCAACAGAGGCATACATCAAAATGAAGAAAGACCCCAAATCAACACCTCAACCTAACGTCTCCAACAATTAGAAAAAGAACAGCAAAAAAAAAAAAAGCTTACCATCACCAGAAGAAAATAAATAATAAAGATTCAAGCACAAATAAATTAAAAACACAAATAAATTAAACAGAAAATAGAAAGAGAATAGAAAAATTCAACAATTCTAGAAGTCTGTTCTTTGAAAAGATTAGTAAAATTGACAAACCACTCACAATCTTAACAAAAGAAATGAAGGAGAATATTTAAATAATACTAATAAGAAATGAAATGGATGATGTCAGAACAGAACCAATAGAAACAAAAAGCATATTACCAGGATACTATGAAGAACTGTACTCCAGAAAATTTGAAAACCTAGATTAAATGGTCAGATTTCTAGAAACACACTATTTGCCTAAACTAACACAAACTGAGGTATAAAAATTTGAACATACCCATAAAAAAGAAGAAATTGAACAAGTCATAAAAAAAATTACCAACCAAAAACAGTCCTGGCCCAGGTGGTTTCACTGGAGAATTTTACCAATCTTTCAGAGAAGAGCTGACTCCAATCCTACTCAATATTCCAGAACATACAACAGGATAGAATTCTCCTAAATTCATTTCATGAAGCAATCATAACCCTGATACCAAAACCAGGCAAAGATACGACTTGAAGGAAACACTACACACCAATATCCCTTGTGAATATAAATGCAAAAATGTTTAACAAAATCCTAGCCAATAGACTCCGACAACACATCAAAAAACAATTCATCATGACCAAGTGGCATTCATACCAGGTATGCAAGGATGGTTCAACATTAGAAAAGCAATCAAAGTAATCCAATACATATGTAGAATAAAGGTAAATAATCATATGATCATATCAGGAGATACAGAAAAGACATCTGACAAAATCCAACACCCATTCCTGGTAATAACTCTCAAAAAATTAGGAATAGAAAGGAATTTCCTCAACATAATAGGGAGTGTATATGCAAAACAACAGCCAACATTATTCTCCATGGAGAGAGGCAGAAACCATTCTCCTTGAAAACAGGAACCAGACAAGGATGCCCTCTATCTCCACTTTGATTCAACATTGTACTGGAAATCCTAGCCAGGGAAATAAGAAAAGGAAATCAAAAGTATCCAAATTGGTAAGGAAAAAGTAAAACTATCCTTATTTGTAGATATGATCCTATATCATCTTATATATAAAAAACCCAAGAAAACTACTGGAACTTATTGAAAGATTTAGCATAGTGGCAGGATATAAGATCAACATATAAAAATCAGTTTGATTCCTCTACACAAGCAAAGAAGTCTCTGAAAAGGAAATAAGGAGATCAACACCATTTACAATAGCTACCAAAAGATAAACTACTTAGGAATAAATCTTACCAGGAATACAAAACACCTATACAAAGAAAACTACAAAACACTTCTTCAAGAAACTACAAGAGATCAACATAAGTGGAAGAACATGCTATGCTCATGGATAGGGAGATTGAACACTGTGAAAATGTCAATACTACCCAAGCAATCTATTCATTCAATTCAATCCTGATTCAGATTCCATCAACAATCTTTAAAGTTAGGGAAAAAACAATCACTGTTTTTACGTGAAAAGAAAAAGGACCTCCGATAAGCAAAGCACTACTGCAGAAGAACAACAAAGTAGGAGGTGTCATATTCTCAGATCTCAAAACCTACTATACAGCCACAGTTCTCAAAACAGTACAACAACAGACATATAGACCAGTGGAACAGAATTGATAACCCAGAAATAGATCCATGGACCTATGGTCAGCTGGTCTTTGACAAAGGGCCAAAATCCATTAAATGGGGAAGAGATAGTCTCTTTCACAAATGGTGCTGGAAAAACTGGATATCCATTTGCAGAAAAATGAAACAAGATCTATACCTTTTTATCATACTCAAAAACTAACTCCAGATGAATCAAAGACTTAAATCTTAAACCTAAAACTATAAAGTTTGTAAAAGAAAAAAATAGGAGCAAACTTAGGGGTCCTAATTTTTGGCATAATAGACCATCAAGCATAACCCAAGATGCACAAACAGCAGAAGATAAACTAGATGATTGGGACCTTCAAAAAATTAAATTCTTACATGCATCAAAAGAATTCTTTGAAAGAGTAAAAGGAGAACTACATATTTGGAAAAAATATTCAGCAGTGATATATTGGACAAAGGGCTTATCTGAAAAAATTAGAGAAAACTCTAGACCTCAAAGTCAAAAAAACCAAACAATCCAGTTAAAAAATGGGCAGAACATATGAACAGACACTTTGCCAAAGAAGACATTCAGGCAGCCACCAAACATATGACGAAATGTTCACGATCATTAGACATTAGAGAGATACAAATCAAAACAGCCATGAGATACCATCTTACCCAGCATTAGTAGCAGAGTTCAACAAGACAGAAAATAACAAATGTTGGTAAAGATGTAGAGATATTGGGGCTCTCATACACTGCTGGTGAAACTGGAAAATAATACAACCACTGTAGAGATCTCTGTGGTGATTCCTTAAAAAATTGGAAATAGAAATACCATTTGATATAGTAATTCATTTACTGGGTATATATCCTAAAGAAGTGAGAGGCAGGACATGAACAGATATGTGCACACCCATGTTCATTGCAATACTACTCACAATAACACAGAGATGGAAACTACTTAAGTGCCTGTCAGTGGAGGAATGTATTACCAAACTGTGGTACATACACAGAAAGGAATACTATGCAACACTAAGGAATAATGTAGAATATGGAAAACACCCCATAACATGGATGAATTTGGAGGACATTATGGTGAGTGAAATAGGTCAATGACAGAAAGATAAATACTGTATTAGTCCACTATTGTAAAAAGTCAAGGGAAGGTTTATTTATACATAGAAGGAAAATTCTTAATTGGTTACCAGCAATGGGAGGAGAGGGGAAGGAAAATTCCTAGATATGTTGAGGGGGAAAATGTATGTAAAGAAACTGAAGATTATTAGTGGTTACCATGGATAGGAGGGAGGAGAAAAGGGGAAGCTTTTGTTTGTGGGGCATTGAGTTTATGCTAACGGTGGTGGAATATTTTGGTGAAGGATAGCAATAAGGGTGGCACAACATGAAAAATGTCATCAATGTCCCTGAGCTGCAAATGTGGAAATTGTTATCTTGGTGAATGTCTTCTTGTGTATGTTTTCACCACAATAAAAGTAAAAAAAAATAAATAAAATAAAAATGTTAAATTGTATTGCCTCTCTTTTATAGTTCTGAAAATTGACATCATATGAGAGATTGATTGTTTGACAGGGAGAATTGATAATATGAAAGGGTGGAGACTATGGCAAAGAGCAGAGATTTTGGCAACTGAATACTAAAACTAAGAGTACTGATTGCAAATGTGGATTCTGGAAACAAGCTTTGGGTGGAATTCAGAAATTATTTTAGAAGAAATTTATTATAAATAATCATAATGTGTGTAGTTTTTTGAATATAAAAAATATTATATTTGAGGTTATAAGATGTATTTAGATATAAAATAGCTAATATATTAATAAACAGTACAGGTTGGAGTTCTAAAAAAAAATCTAATGGATTCTAAAAATGGGAATTGGGAGGAGCTGAACAGCTGGAAAGCAGATGGAGTTAGGGTGGGGTGAATAGAAAAGTCATTACTAAACAGAATTGTTTAATCTTACATGCCTTCTGTTTGATTTGGTGGCTTTATAGTGGAGTTTGAGCCATTATTATCAGTTGAATGGATTTCGATTTTGTAACAAAATTTATAGGTAGAACCATGTGGTTATGTGGGGAGTGATAGAGATGTCTGTTATCATAAATCTCATCGTGATAACATCTGTTATCAAATTTTGCACACCTAACAAATTTAGTAGGGAGCTCTGGTAGCGTAGTGCCTAAGGCACTTCACTGCTAACCAGAAGGCTAGCAGTTTAAACCCACCAGCCACTCCTGAGAATGAAGATTGGGCAATCTACTTCAGTAGTGATACTGCCTCAGAAACCCCAGGAGGGGACGCTATGAGTCGAGGCCAACTTGACGGCACATAACAACAACAACAACAACAGGAAATTTAATAAAAGATTCCAAATTACTTCAAATGTGGTATTCACTCAGGGTCTTTTTAAGGTAAGGTAGCATAGAGACTTTCCCTGTTCATCCTATATAAAGTGGTCCTTATTTTGCTCCATCATATTCCATCATCTTAGTTTCTTCCATAGCATTTATCTCCTATTATATTACACACTGAAATATCCTGTGTTCATTGATTTTACATTTTAACATCACTGAGGTAGGCAGCTGGAGCTTCTTATTCACTGTCGGGTGTGTCTCCAGTCTGCCTAGCACAAAGCTATTATTGTTTTGTGCCACCAAGTCAATTCTGATTGAAAATCACTGCCCCATAGGGTTCTTACGCTATAATCTTTACTGGAGCAGATCAGTTACCACATTTTGACTCCCAAGGAGCTCTGGTAGGTTCTAACTGCCAATATTTTAGTTAGTAGATGAGGACTTAACTCACTGCATTTACAGGGATCCTTGGACACAAAGTGTTATTTTCCAGTGAGTCAATTAGGACTCGTTGTTGTTGTTATGTGCCCTCGAGTCAGACCAGACTCATAACCACCTCTCCTTGGGTTTCCAAGGCAGTATCCCTACAGAAGTAGATTGGTCAACCTTCCTTCCAAGGAGTAGCTGGTGGGTTTGAACCACCAGCCTTCTAGTAAGCAGTCAAGTGCCTTAGGCACTATGCTACCAGAGCATAGCACAGAGTACGACTGCCCCATAGGTTTCTTAGGCTGTAATCATCACAGGAACTTATCACCAGGTCTTTCCTCCTGTGCAGTCGCTGGGCTCCAATTGCCAATCTTTCAGTTAGTAGCTGAGTCCTTAACCCTTGAGCCACCAAGTTTCCTTTTGATACAAATTAGGGCTCAATAATTATTTGTTGACTGATTGACTGGTTGACTAAAAATGAGGTTGTTGTGTATCAAACTCCTTCAGATGCTCCCTGAGAAGAGTGATTGTGTCTTATTCATTCTTATGTAACTGCCTTCCTTGCCTCCTTTCCTCTCACCTTCCTTCTCTATTTCCTTCTTTCCCTCCTTCCTTCCTCTCTTTCCTTTTTCATTCACTTGGTTTATTTTATTGTAGCTATATTCCCAGAATGTAGAACAGTGGCTGACACATAGCTGGTACTCAGCTGGTATTTATTAATTGGTGAATATATTAATTCATCACTCACTCATTCATCAAACATTATGTGCAGAATTTCTTTATACCAGATGGATTTCTAAGTTCTCAGGATGCAAATAATAATTTCTTTAAAAAGAAAACAAAAAAGACCCAATGACAAAAGAACAAATATAGACAGTTATAGAACAAGGGGTGTGATAAGTGCACCATTAGAGGGGTGCAGCAGCAGCTGAGTGCAGACAGAGGGAGGAATGGCAGGTGGAGAGAGGTGTGAGGCAGGGAAGGATTCCTTGAGCAGAGCATTTACTGAGAATCAAAGATCTCATATATGGTAATAAATAAATATTAATTAGAATTAAAAGCATAGTTTCCTTCAGCATTGGAGAAATTTTAAAAATGGTTTTCAAATATGGATGATGTGAATTGAAGTAGATATATTAGAGTAAATTGGAGAGCTCTCTGAAAAAAAAAACTTCCCCTTCTCACTTCTGAGATTCTGCTATCCAGATGGTATGTATTTTGATAAAGCATCCAAGATCACTTGATATGTTCCTCCACCCCTAATTTCCCTGTGGAAATTTACCCAAATAGAATGGATTTTGCCATCTAAGATGGTGATTGTATATCCAGAAAGGATTTAATGGGCTAATTTCAGCCACAGCTGTATACAATAAATTTTTATACTTTGCTTTGTGGAGATGATCTTTCCTTTCTCGAATTTTTATTAGTCTATATTTAATAGGTTTCATATAATTGTAGAATGTAAAATGTTACTGTAAATATTCTTCAATTTACATTTTGTATACATTCTTAGAATGACATTGACGTAATAAGACATTTTCAAGGTCAAGCCATTTACTGAGGGAAATAGAAGTACATATAAGTGAGATATAAAATATAAAGTTTCTTTTTGGAACAACGTATAAGGGAAATGTAATTAAGCTATGTGTACACTTGCTTACATACATGTGTACATATGTCTATGTTCTAGCAACAACTAGAAAACAAATGTCTGTGTTGAAAATTTCTCTAGATAAAGCTATTTTTACTAAACTGATGTGTTTCTGTTTTCATTCAAGCTCTTAGTACATGTTTATTGAACCGTACAAAGTGATCATGGTCTTGTGTTTAATCTTTTCTCCTAAGATACGTTTTTGTTGTTATTATTCAAAGAAATTTTGACATTCCAAGAATCCCTAATTGATGACAGTTGAATGCACTGTTGATCATTAATAATGACTAATTCTATCCAAATTTTAATTTGCAAGCTAAAAGTATCAACAGAATATATTTAATTTTCATATTGAAAATGATCAGTGTCCCCAGTATTCTAACAAATGGATGAGAAGGAATTTCCCTTAAAACTTGAGTATGAAACATCTAGCTATTAACATTTTGAAGGTGCTTGTTTTAGAAAACAAAATCTCATTCTCATTGCTTCTCAGATAATTATTTTCTTTGCCTTAAAAGTAAAAAAAAAAAAAAAATCCAAAAACATGAAATAGTGGAATTTTTGAATCTGCTAAATTTGACTGGAAATGTATAAAACTTAACAATATATGTAACTCATTGTGATATGCACATGAATAATTTCATTTATTTTTTAATATCTGAACCTCAACAGATAACTTATGTTATACCCTTTTTCTCAGTTTGTGATGAGTCCATTAGAGATATCTGATTACATTTCATAATTTTGTCATCACTTTTTTAACTTGAAAATCTTATTTCAGCCTTTTTCTTTTGGAAACTTCAAAATCAAATTTGATTTCAATAACTTATTTTCATCTACGTCTTTTATCTCATTCCCCCTTTCTTCTTCCATAAGCCCCATCCATCACCTGCAATTGCCCCTCCCATCCCTGTTAGTCCTGGCTATGGTACTAGTATATTATAGGATGTATGAGTATGTGTAAGTGTGGGTGTGTGTAGAAATAAAGGTGTGATCAGGGTTGGGATTAAGGTGGCGTGGCAGTGGAGGTGTATTTTGCTCTTATCCCAGAATCCCTTCCCCATCTTTAGACTATCCAGTGTACTAGGGTTATTTTTAACCTTAATCTAGTAATGGCTTTTATAGAAAATTCTCAGCTTGGAAATGATTTATTTAAACATTTAAAGCTTTAGGAATCAAACTTCAAAATATACCTCTTATCATTTTTCCCTTGACATTTTTTTTCAAATTTTTCACTTCATATTATGTGAGCTTCAGTAACCGAGTGTTGTCTTTATGCCATAAAAAGCTCCATCTTGTTTTATGAACTATTTAATTTTGAACTCTTCTCAATTCTGTCTTTAGTTGAAAGAAGTTTTTAAGAAAGAATTTTGTTTCTCCCTGATGATTGTACCTATTGTACTGAGTACATTATGCCAGAAGCTATAGAAATTTTTCATAATACCATGTTACATTTTAGATCTTGCTACAAGGATGACATTTACTAGAAATACCCTTCAAATAGTGTGTTTGATCCAGGGTGTCAACGAATTTGTGTCTGGGGAGACATTTAGAAAGTCGTGTGCCTATTTTTGAGTGCATGTTACTAGAAAAAGTGTCTGCTGAAAGTGTGATGCAACTTAGCCCAGCCAGGAAATTGTGTGTTCAGGCTGACGTGCGGCCTCTAACTTATGTCACCGTTGGATTCAAATCAGTTTGGTTTTCCACAAGCTGAATGACCTTTTCTTTTAAAATATTCACACCATTCTCATCCTCTGGGTCACTGTGTTCCTATTCATATGCAAATGAATTTTTAATTAATTGCTTTAATAGCATTTTTGTTGCACAAATGAATTTCTGAATATTATGCAGGCTTTCCCAGAACAGTCAGATAATAGATTTAACCACATGCTCTTAGACAATTAATGCCTGAATTTGGCCTTATCTCACCTTAAATAAGTGCAAAACTACTGAGACTTTGGGGCGAGTTTCTTTAGCCCGTGGTAGAACTGATCCTGTTGAGGAACACAACAGAAATTTTTCTCTGCACTTTTGGAGCTTCTACTCTGACAGGAGTAGTACGCATTGATCTAAAGGAGAGACTGTTGTGTTGTTAAGTGACGTAGTGTCGGACCCGACTCACAGCCACCCCTCCTTGGGTTTCTGAGGCATTATTACTATGGAAGTAGATTGCCCAACCTTCCTTCTGAGGAGTGGCTGGTGGGTTTGAACCGCCAGCCTCTGGTTAGCAGTCAAGTGCCTTAGGCACTATTACACCACCAGAGCCCCTGGGTAAAGGGATAGTGAGTAGTAAATTCATTTCAAAAATAGCAGGAGGCGCTTCCTAATTTGTCAGTGAGATCGTGACACTTGCCACATGTCTTAGGCTGAGACTTTAAGGAAAAAAAATAAACAAAAAACAACTAGAGGACTAATTTGTCTGTGTGTGGGGGGGTGTACATACTACATACACATATCTTATAAGTAAAAAAAAAAAAAAACAGGTAGCAAGAGGCTAATAATAGCATTTGATGAAGACATCATACTGGATTAAGGGTTTTACATTAAAGGAAGAGACATGGATATGGGAGAAAGTAAAAAGGACTTAAAAGAACTGGGACCAGAGATGAAGTAGAGGTGGGAAGGGCAAAGTTAGAAAGCTATTGGCATGGATACAAAATGGAATCTGTAATGAGTGATGAACAAAGTGTGGAGACTAATGAAGATAATGGCAGGGAGATGGCATTGGAAAAATCTAAAACAGTTGGAAAGAACTCATGAAACACAATCTGAAGAGTTTTTTATTCTGTATGATAAATTGAACCTTTCTGTTAGTTCTCGAGTATGAGAATACTATCATTGAGTGTGTGTTTGAGTGAGATGAATTTCATCCACTGTTTAAGTGAAGGAAGGGAGAGAGGCTAGAATCCGAAAGACACTTTACATGAATATGTTCATTTTTCTTTTTTAAAACCTTTCATTTCTAATATAATATGGGGAAGTTTTACAAGTACACATAGAAAATTTAGAAATGATTACAGTGTGAAGGCACAGAAAACCTAAATAGATAGCTTATAATGTCAGCTAGTTTATAAAGTGGAATTTAAATCTCTGCCATCAAGTCAATTCTGCCTCACAGCAATCCTTCAGGACACAGTAGAATTGCCCTGTAAGATTTCTACAGCATTAAATCTTTACAGAAATAGATTGCCTCATCTTCCCTCAGTGCAGCTGGTAGGCTCAAACCGCCGACCTTTTGGTAAGTAGACTAACGCCTTAGCCATAGCATTATGTCAACCTTCTACATTTTTATCGATTGAATAATTGAAAATGGTATCACAGTATGGTACTAAGTTACATTTTTGTAATTCAGTGGAGGAGGGTATTTTTCGTGTGTTTAAAGGTAATTTGCTTATCTTGCATATCAGCATGTTTTCATGTTCGAGGAACAAAACCGAACTCACGCCATCAAGTTGATTCTGACTCACAGTGTCCCGCATTGGTTTTCTGAGGCTGCAAATCTTAAGGGAAGTATATTGCACCATCTTCCTTTCACAGAGCAGCTGGCGGGTTTGAACTGCTGACCTTCAAGTTAGCAGCCAAATGACTTATCCACTACGTCACCAGAGCTCCTGTTTTCATATTATTTATCCTTTTCTCTGTTGTGCCTTTGGTGGTCTTCTTGCAGTTGTTAGGACTTCTTAAAAAAAAAAAATAAATAAAACTGCCCTCAAGTCGAACCCGATTCATAGCGACCCCTCCTTGGGTTTCCTAGGCAATAACACTACGGAAGTAGGTTGCTCAACTTGCCTTCCAAGGAGTGGCTGGTGGGTTTGAACCTCCAGCCTTCTGGTTATCAGTCAAATGCCTTAAGCACTATGCTACCAGAGCTCCTAGGACTTCTTAATATACACTATATTATTATTTATTATAAGTTACACGTATTTTTTCCCATTTGTTAATTGCCTTTTTATATTTCTTTTGTTTTTTGTTATCTGATTTATCAATCCTTTTTTGGACTGACTTTGGTTTTTGAGTTACAATTAGAAAAGTTGGACTATTATTTAAATTATTGAATGAATGCTTGTGGATTATGAAATAATGCACCCTATGAATTGCAAATCTAAAATTAGAGTTCTGGTTCATTTGGTACTTGCTCTGGTTTCAATGTAAGAACAGGTTACATTTTCTTCCATACAGGTATACAATTGTTCCAATATTAGCTTTTAAAATGTTCATATTTTGCCCCAGTGATTTTGTATGTATAAAATATATTGATTCTCTAGCTTGTTCTATTGATCTGTGTCTATTCACATACCAATAGCACACTATTTTGATTTTAGAACTTTACAATATGTTTGAATGTTTGATATGGCTCTCCTCCCTTCTATGCCCCATATGAAGTTTTCTGCGTATTTCTGCTGATCTACATTTTTCATTTAAACTTTATAATCAGTTAGTCTTGCTACAGAAAAATATTTTAAAAATCATGATTACATTAAATTTATATATGTTTTTTTGTTGAAAATAAATCACAATTTTAGTGTATTGAGTCTTCTCATCCAGGAGTGTGGCATGTCTTTTAATTTGTTCATGTATACTGTTGTGTCTTTGAAGGTCATATTTTTGCTGATATGTTTTATATTTTATTGAGTTTATGTTTAGCTATTTTATTTTCACTACTGTAAATGGTATCTTCTATAGATTTTTTTTTTTTTAATTTGGGAGAATTAATGATTTCTGTATATAAATTTTAATCAACAGTTTTTTAACAGTTTTTCCATTGATGCTTTTGTTTTAGATATCTAATCATATCATATACAGATATAGTTTTTCTTTTCTTTTTAAATTATTATGCTTTTATGTGCTTATTCTTTTCTGAGTGTTTTGGCAAGAACAATTAAGTAGTTAGTAGTAGTAGAGATAGAGGACATCTTTGTGCCTGCACTTTTATATGAATACCTCTAAATTTCCTCGTTAAGTAAGATGTTGCATTTAAAGCTGAAATATATATCTGATTTTAGGAAATTATTTCATTAAATATGTTTATAAAATCATGAATTAGTATTAAATGTGTTAAATACCTTTTTCAATAGAAGGTATTTTTACTGAAATATTAGTATATATTTTCTTTTTATCTATTGAGGTGATAAATTATATTAAAAGATTTTCTAGTATTGAAATTCCCCTGTCTTTGTGTAATCAACCTTGCTTAATTTTGAAGTATTTTTTAAATGTTGTGTTGTTTCCTATTTATTAATAAAAAAAAAACCCTCACTGCTGTAATAGTTCATTTAAATTTTTCATCAATATTCAAAAGTAAAATTTGTCTCTAGGTTTTTTTGTGTACAATATTTGCTAGTGTAGTATTTACTTAAAAAAAAATTGAAAGTATGCTTTCATTTTCTATACTCTGAAATAGTTAATTGTCTGTTTGATCAATGTTCTCAAATTCATTTTCATAGAAGTGTGAAACATAATCTTGTGATGTTTGGTTTTGATGTTTACTTCCCTTGCCATTTATTATTTAGTTTATTTATGCTGTCATCCTTTTTTTTTTTTTTTTTACATTAAGATGGCTAGTGGTCATTCATCTGGTTAATTTTTTTCCTCTTAGTTAAGCAACTTTTGGATGAATCATATTTTTATTTTTAACTCATAAATTTCTGCTTTTATCTCAACAATTCCTTCATCTCTTTCTTTTTGTCTTTTTCTAAATTTTTTGATAATAAGCTTAATTACTTTATTTCATTTTGATTTTACTGATAAAAGTTTTCAATACTATAAATTTTCTTCTAAGAACAGCTTTAGCTTGTCTTTTGAATTTGGATGTGACGTATTTGTATTACTTCATTTTCTAGAAATCCTGAATTTTTGCTGTGTGTTTCTTCTTTGATTCATGTGTTTGATAGTTTAAGATTTCTCGTAATTTCCAGGTGGAAAGATCTTTTTGCTTTTTATTAAACTAAGTTTAGCTTTGTTTTATTTTAGATAGAAAATACCTTTTATACTATTTATATATTTGAAATGGGAGTTCTAATGGTGTAGTGCCTAAGGAATTTGACTGTTAACCAGAAGGCTGGTGTTTCAAACCCATTAGCCACTCCCTGGAAGGGAGGTTGAGCAATCTACTTCCATAGTGATAGCACCTCAGAAACCCTGGGAGGGGTCACTGTGAGTCGGGTCCAACTCGGCAGCATTGTGTTTGGTTTGGTTTGGTTATGTGTATGTGTGTGTATACATATGTGCACTAATATATGGTTAATTTTCAGAAACATCACATGTGTACTTATATTCTCTTTTGTTGAAATTCAGTTTATATATAATATCTGTCTTATTGATTAAGTTGTTTGTTGTTGTTGTTGTTATGTGCCGTTGAGTCGTCCCCGACTCATAGCGACCCCTCCTTGGGTTTCCGAGGCAGTATCACTACAGAAGTAGGATTGCCCAACCTTCCTTCCGAGGAGTGGCTGGTGGGTTTGAACCGCCAGCCTTCTGGTGAGCAGTCAAGTGCTTTAGCCACTATAGGTGTCCTAAAATTCTTTTTCCTTTGAATTGTCTTGCACTGAGAGAAGTGTAAAGAAGTTTTTGTTGTTGGTATATTTCTATTTTAGCTTAAATTTTCTTTAGTTTCTGTTTCAAGAAGCTAATTTTAATTAAGTGCATGGAGATATCTGAAATAACTGAATTGTCACCTTTAACATTTCAATGCATATTTCTTTATCTTTCTTATTACTTCTTTAGCCTAACTTTAAGTTGTCAGATATCAAGCTCATGATCGTTGCATTTTTTTTTTAACTTGCATTTTTCTAGCATAGTTTGGCCCTTCTATTTTAAAACCTTCTGAATTTCTTTGTTCTAATGGTAGCTTTTTTACCCCAAATTAAATCCATTTACATTTATTGCTATCACTAATATGCATAATGTTTTGTCTTTCTCTATCATCTGCAGATCAAATTATATAAAGGTGTGTGTGTGTGTGTGTGTGTGTGTGGTGTTTACTCTTAAGATGTAGTTTTTTGTTCCTTCTTTTTGGTATGTCTTTTGGAATATAGCAAAGTTGACATTTTTGTTGAAATGCTATATTTTTAAAATTAATATCCTTATTTTTTTATATATAGATATTGTCTCTTGGTTTGATTCTATAAGCAATAATGAATTTAGTTTATTACCTTTTCTTTCACTTTCCTTAGTATCTAATTCAAACTAATGCTTTTTACTCTTGATTAAAACACAGGAAGGAGATAACCAGTGAGTATATTCTACACAGTTAATTGTATTATATTTATATAACCAGAGCATATTGCATTTACATATTATTTTGCAATCTACCCTCATTATTTATTTTCCAGTTAAATATACTTAAAGCTCACTTCCAGATCTATATTAAAGCTTCTATTATGATACTTCAATTTTCTGAGTTTTTTTTTTTTTTTCCCTTGGACAAATATGTAGCTTCATTACATTTTAGTATGGAATGAGAATATTTAAAGGATCTCTGATGGTGCAGTGATTAGGGCATTGAGCTGCTAGCCAAAAGCTAGTGGTTTGAACCCACCAGCTGCTCTGCAAAAGAAAAATGATGCAGTTTGTTTCTAAAAGTATTTACAGCAGTGGAAACCCTATGCGGGTTATATAAGTCAGAGTCAACTCTATGGTAGCGAGTTTGCTTTGGTTTTGGTAGAGGTTTAGAACTCGTATGCCTATATATTGTTTTTTTCTCTATAAGTGACTTCATATATTTTTATAGAGTGCTAAAGTATTTGCTCCCAAAATCCTATAGTTTTACTAGAATATGTCGTATTCTTACCCTCCCAGGAAACCATCCATTTCCTACTTTTTTGGAGTATGTTGTTGTTGTTGTTATATGCCGTCGAGTCAAACGTGACTCATAGCGACCCCTCCTTGGGTTTCCGAGGCAGTATCACTA
>NW_006921598.1:19559807-19571000 GCF_000298275.1 Orycteropus afer afer
AAAAAAAAAAAAAACTTGCAATATAGGAAACATTTCTATAAAAAGGAAGATTACCACTAAAACTAAATATATATGTATTTTCTTAAATACTCAGTTAATGAGTTCTAGTGGTGTAGTGGTTAAGGCATTTGGCTGCTAATCAGTGGTTCAAACCCACCACCAGCTGCTTCGTGGGAAGAAGATGAGGCAATCTACTTCCATAAAGATTTACAGCCGTGGAAACCCAATAGGGGTTGCTATGAGTCAGAACCATTTCAATGGCAGTGGCTTTTTTTTTTTTTTTTTTTTTAATACTCAGTTAATTGACATTCAATCCAAAGATGTTAAAATCTCTCTTTGATAGAGAAAGTGGAACAAATATTTGTTAATCTAGTTCTCACTATATCACTTCAATAATGGCAACAAAATATGGGATTAAACTGAGACATGTTTGACATAACAAACTTATCAGGCCTATAAATTCTATTTCTTAGAGGTACTCTTTGAATAAAGACCCTGGGATGCCTGCTTTTGTTCTGGTGAGTTTCAAGTTTCCTACCAAATATCTAATAACTAACGAACTGGCAAAGGAGCTCTAGAGGCACAGTGCTTAAGGCCTTGGGATGCTAGCCAGAAGGTCTATAGTTTGAACCCACTAGCTGCTTCACAGGAAAAACATGAGGCAGTCTCCTTCAGTAAAGATTTACAACCTTGGAGACTCTTTGATGGTCACTAAGAGTCAAAATCAACTTGAAGGGGGTGGGTTTGGCTTAGAATGAATTGTCAACACCATCCAGTTATGAGTTTCAAGTGTCATTTGCCTCATAAATGTTAATATTAATAAACCAAATGCTTTTCTTAATTTATGCAAAATATAAACTTCATATGTCAGTATAAAGGTAAAATATGTTTTAATCCTTATTTATATTTTTAAGAATAAAATTGGTTTTCTGAAAATGAAAACACATTCATTGTAATCCGATTTTTTTTGTTTCTATTTTTTGAAATGATAAAGATTTAAGATAGCCCTAATATGAATTTTAGAAATGGAAGGAGGTTTAAATCTTCTCTTAGAAATCTAAATTCTTTGAAACTTTCATGATTCTGGTGATGACAAGTAGATTTAAATCTGAACATTCCATTTCAATGTGGTTATCTCTTGAGTCCAGGGTAATAATAAGTAAGATCCACACTAATTAAACACTTCATTTCCAAAGGGGCTAAAAGTTATGCTAGACAAATACTAAAAGATTACTCCTGGCTTATTGTAATACAATTACATGCTAAATTTTTAAATTCAAATCTGTATTTTTTTTTTTTTTCCTGTAGCATTTTATTGGGATTTGGGTGAAAGTTTACAGAGCAAATTTGTTTTCTATTTCACCAATTCATACACATATTGTTTTGTGATATCGATTGCAATCCCTAAAATGTAACAACACTTTTCTCACTTTCACCCTGTATTTACTGTTTCTATTCTTTCTTTCTTATCCCATCCTAAATTCTGAGATTACTTCTGGGAAAATGCTTCCCTTTTGATCTCATTTGGTTGATGTATTAAGGAGTGCATGCCTTCCTGGTATTATTGCTCACCTTATACACCTGTTTATTGCTTGGCTAACTGTTGAGGTGTGGGGATGAGTTCAGGCTTGAAAATTGTCTGAGAACCATAGTCTCAGGGTTCCACCAGTCTTCGTTGGACCAGTAGACCAGGTTTTTTTTTTTTTTTATGATTTTGAGTTTGTTCCACATTTTTCTCCCACTTTATCCAGGATTTCCTATTGTGATCCCTTTTAGGATGGTCAGCAATGATACCTATGCAGCTTCTAGTTCTTCTGGGCTCAGGACCATAGAGGTTGGGGTTTCACATGCTCCATTAGTCCTTTGGACTAGTTGTTTTCTGTGTCTTTAATTTTCTCTTCTTTGTGATGGCATAGTGCCTAAGACATTAGACTGCTAATCAGAAGGCTGGTGGTTCAAACCCACCAGCCAATCCTTGGAAGGAAGATTGGGCAATCTACTTCTGTATCACCTCAGAAACCCAAGGAAGGGTACTATGAGTTAGAACTGACTCGATGGCATTGAGTTTGCTTTTTTTGGTTTTGTTCCAGATGGCGAGAGACCAATTATTGTACCTTAAATGGTCGCTTACAAACTCTTAAGATCCCAGTAATTACTTACCAAAGTAGGAAGCAGAAAATTGTCTTTGTGGACTACGTTATGACTATTGACCTTGATGTCCCCTGAGACTATGGTCTTGAGCCCATAGGCCCATTGACTTGTTCCCTCAAGGTAAATATTTATGGCTAAGAAGTTTTCATAACTTTACATCTTTTAT
The DNA here is from genome assembly GCF_000298275.1 of Orycteropus afer afer. Classification (NCBI taxonomy): domain Eukaryota; kingdom Metazoa; phylum Chordata; class Mammalia; order Tubulidentata; family Orycteropodidae; genus Orycteropus; species Orycteropus afer. The sequence goes on from NW_006921598.1 coordinate 19,562,125, forward strand.
GCTTTACTGTATAAAGTATATGTATTTGTACCACATATAAATACATATATAGAAATATTCTTAGTCAAACCTATACATATTAATGGGTATAGTCCAATTTGTCTTCCCACATCTATTCAGCTTACATATTGTTATTATTGTTATTACAGGATCATTCATGTGATAGTTTCATTCAATTCCATTGAGGTGTTTCAGCAAAAGGATGCCATGCTGGAGGCACTCAATAGGCTATGCCAAGAGATTTGGAAGACAGCTACCTGGCTAACTGACTAGAGCAGATCAATATTTGTACCCATTCCAAAGAAAGGTGATCCCACAGAATGTGGAAGTGATTGAACAATATCCCCAATATTGCATGCAAGTAAAATCTTCCTGAAGATAATTCAAAAACAGTTGCAGCAGTACATTGACAGAACTTCTAGAAATGCAAGCTGGATTCAGAAGAGGATGTGAAATGAGGGATATCATTGCTGATGTCAAATGGATCTTGGCTCAGAACAAAGAATACCAGAAAGGTGTTGACTTGTATTTTGTAGACAATGCAAAGCATTTGATTGTATGGATCATAACAAATTTTGGATACAATTGAGAAGAATGGGAATTTCAGAACACTTAATTGTATTCATGAGGAACCTGTACATAGACCAGGAAGCTGTTGTTTGAACAGAACAAGGGGACACTGCATGGTTTAAAATCAAGAAAGAAGTGTGTCAGAGTTTATCTTTTCACCATACTTACTAATCTGTATGCTGAGCAAATAATCCAAGAAGCTGGACTATATGAAGAAGAACGTGGCATCAGGATTGGAGGAAGATTCATTAACAATCTGTGATACGCTGACAACACAACTTTGCTTGCTGAAAGTGAAGATGGCTTGAAGCACTTACTGATGAAGATTGAAGAATACAGTCTGTAATATGGATTATACATCAATATGAAAAAAACAAAAATCCTCACAACTGGACCAATAAGGAGCATCATGATAAATGGTGAAAAGATGGAAGTTGTCAAAGACTTCATACTACTTGTTTCTACAATCAACACCAATGGAATTAGCAGTCAAGAAATCAGATGATACATAACACTGGGCAAATTGGCTGTGAAGGACCTCTTTCAAGTGTGAAAAAGCAGATATCTCCTTAAAGACTAAGGTGTGCCTGACACACGTATTTTTAGTCACTTAAGGTACATGACTGCTAACTAGAAGGCTGGCAGTTCAAACCCACCTTGGAAGGAAGATTTGGCAATCTACTTCCATAGTGATACTGCCTTGGAAACCCAGGGAGGGGTCACTAAGAGTCAGGTCTGACTCGACAGCACATAACAACAACAACATCATATGCATGTGAGAGCTGGACAATGAATAAGGAAGACCGAAGGAGAGTCGATGCTTTTGAGCTGTGGTGTTGGTGAAGAATCCTGAAAGTACCATGGATTTCTACAAGAACTAACAAATCTATACTGGAGGAAGTGAAGCCAGAATGCTCCTTGGAGGGGAGAATGGCCAGACTTCATCTCACCTACTTTGGTCACATTGTCAGAAGGAACCATTCTCTGGAGAAGGATGTCATCCTTAGTAAAGTGTAGGGCCAACGAAAAAGGGGAAAGCCCTCAACAGGATGGATTTACACAGTGGCTGCAATGATGGGCTCAAGTATAGCAGGCATCATGGAGCTGGCACAGGATGTGGCAGTGTTTCATCCAGCTGTACATAGGGTTACTATGAGTCAGAGACAACTTGAAGGCACCTAACAACAACATATGTGATAGTATTTACTTCTGTTACCTTTAACTCTTGTGCTCTTCCCATTGTCCTTCTTTACCTTGATCATTTTCTGCCGACCTCCCCCTTATTGTATATTGCCTTTCTTTTCACCCAAGTTACTACATATCTAACCTCTAGTTAGTGATGTACCCTCCCCTCCCCTCCTATCTCTTGTAACCTTCAAAGAATGATTCTTCCTGTCTGTAAACTTTTTCTTAACTTTTTACAGTAATGGACTCATACAGAATTTGCCTATTTGTAATTGACTACTTTCATTCAGAATAATGTCCTCTAGGTTTATCCACGTTATGAGGTTTTTCACAGATTCATCATTATGCTTTAATGTTGTGTAGTATTCCATTGCATGTGTGTACCATAGTTTGTTTATATGTTCATCTATCCATGGACACTTAGGTTGCTTCCATCATTTTGCTATTATGAATAATGTGATAAGCATGAGTGTACATATATCTGTTCATATCACAGCTCTTATTTCTCTAGCCTATAACCGTAGTAGTGATCTCTGGATCATATATTATTTGCATTTTTTTAAGGAAGAATCATCTGTTTTCCACAGAGTTTGTACCATGTTACATTCCCACCACCAATGTATGAAGATTCCAGTCTCTCCACATCCTTGTTAGCATTTGTCCTTTTCTGGTTTTCTGATCTTTACTATTAAAGCTTGGATGAAAAGTACATAAGTTTTAAAGACATTTTTTCTTTAGCCATCGTTCAGAATAATCAACAGTTTTCTTCACATCGTTCACTATATATATAAAATGTATATAATGGTGTCTGAATTTAGAAAAATATTGTTTGGAATTTAAATCTTCTTATAAGGAATTAAATAACAAAAATAAAATAATTCATTATAGTGGAATCTTGATAATAAATAATTACTAACAATTTATTCAGTAAAACCAGGACTTGAACATCAAATAGATGCAAGAGATGGTTCTGTTATCTATTGCTGATAATAAACCACTAATTTTAATGGATTAAAATAGCATCAATTTACCATTTTCTCTCATTGTGTGGATGTGGATCTTCTAGTTCTATTCTCCAATTAGCACTTACTTTATTGTTATAAGTGCTCATTTCCCACCAAAAACAGATTCCTTGAGTGGAGGTATTTTGTTTTATTTATCTGGTGCTTGGACTAGTATACACCAAAAAAAAAGAAAAGAAAAACCAAACTCACTGCCATTGAATCAGATCCGACTCATAATGACCCCTCCTTGGGTTTCCAAGGTGGTATCACTAAGGTAGTTCCTTCCGAGGAGTGGCTAGTGGTTTTGAACTCCCAAACTCCTGGTCAGCAGTCAAGTGCCTTAGGTGCTACACCACCAGAGCTACAATATAATTATTAATTAAATGGTCCTTATGATATCTGGATGAATTTATGTTTCAAAAATTAAATTGTTTTAATAAATAAAAGAAAACAAGATGTGTCACATCAATATTCCAAATCCTTTCCTCTTTAAAAAGTTTATGGATCTTTGGGTTGATGAGTAAGGGTTATGGAATTTGGTGAGCAGTGTGGCAATTTCGATTGGGTTTGTGTCAAGGTTGATTGGGATGGTTTAAATGAAAGATGATTTTGAAAATAAATTTCAAATCCATTTCTAAACCATGAAACAATAAACGAACTGTGTTAGCCGGGGTTCTCTAGAGAAGTAAAACCGGTAAAGCTTATATATACATACCTATATATATATATATATAGAGAGAGAGAGAGAGAGAGAGAGAGAGAGAGAGAGAGTTATCTTATGATAGTGGCTCACACATTTATAGAAGCTGTCAAGTCACAAGTTCTTGGGTCAAATGTCAAGCTAGAGGCTTTCCCTGACTCACACAGCTTCAGGGGCTGATGAGCTCAAGGTTGGCAGGCAGCTGTTGACTCCAATGAATAACAAATCCAAGATCACCAGGCCAAATGGTAGGTTGTTTGCTCATGGACAGTTGTAGGCAACACAACTGAAAAATGTCTCTCAGAAGAATGTCTCTCTTTCCAGATGTCCACAAATGTTTTGGAAGCAGGCATTTCCAATACACCCCTAAGGAAACTCCCTTTCAATAGATTGGCTGTGCAAAAACATATACATCTAATCTCATCATGAGAATAACCCACATCGCAACTGCTTAAATCACTCAGAATTGTGATCCAGCCAAGTTGACACACAACTCCAACTATCACACAAGCTAAACTCACTACCATCGAGTTGATTCCAACTCATCACGACCCCCATTGGATTTCCAAGATGTTAAATCTTTACAAAAGTGGATTGCTCGGTCTTCTGCTGAGTGGCTGGTGGGTTTGAACTGCAGTTTTGTTAGCAGTCAAATGCCTTAGGCATTATGCCACCAGCTCCTTTGAAACAATATGCTCATTCTTATCAAACTCTTCTTCCTAGAACTTCACAGTTCAAAGGAAAATCACTTAGTAATCTAATGCCTAAATCTGGATAGTGACAACGTTGTTGTTGTTATTTGCCGTCGAGTTGGCCCCGACTCATAGCGAACCCTCCTTGGGTTTCCGAGGTAGTATCACTACGGAAATAGGATTGCCCAACCTTCCTTCCGAGGAGTGGCTGGTGGGTTTGAACCTCCAGCCTTCTGGTTAGCAGTCAAGTGCCTTAGGCACTATGCTACCAGAGCTCCTGGATAGTGACAACAAATACCATTAAATGTATTGATTTGCAGTTCTTAGACAATTTCCTGTAAGCAGATCAACAAAGTACTGTGATTGTATGATTTCTATAATAGGTAAAAACAGTTTGTTATGGAGATACTGTCATCAAAATAGAAATAAACTTTATTAATTCAGATTTTAATATTTATCTATAAGAGAACACACAGCTTAAGCAAAAAGTGTTGCCTATTTTGGTTTTAGAGTTGCATTCTCTAAGACACTGAGAGCTGTCATCCAAATAAATAGAAGCTCCGGTAGTAAAGTGCCTAAAGCATTTGACTGCTAACCAGAAGTCTGGTGGTTCAAACTCATCAGCCACCCCTCAGAAGGAAGGTCAGGCAATCTACTTCCATAGTGATACCACCTTGGAAACCCAAGGAGCGGTCAGTATGAGTTGGATCGTACTCACTGGCAGTGAGTTGTTTATATCGTTATGTGTACACTGAGAAACCAATTTAAATATGGAGATGGCTTCAACTTCTGACTAACTGATACAGATTATAGAGATATCATTTTACAATTATTTCAGCCATGTGTAAGTCAGGCTGCCTTTTCTTCCCTGTAGAACCAAGACACAAATAAAAAAGAAACAAAAAGCACATTTAGATTCAATGAGAAAAATGGAATTATTTCATGGTTTTTCTGTTTTCCTTTCCTCTTCTCTTACCAGCTCTTCTTCTCTTTTTACTCCTTAAACTATTCCTCCATCTATTCCTTATTCTTTTTCATAAATTACTAGTAGACATGGTCTTAGAATATGTAAGGGCCATTGGTATTTCTTACTTAAATCCTACCCAGAAAATATGTAGGTATAATTCAGAAGTTGAGATGATCACTGTTAGATTTTTAACATAATGGGTTCATCCTTTCATTATTTGCCAAGTTCTTAGCTTTTTCATTTGACATAATCTTTGCTTCTCATTTCCATACTAACTCCAAAAAAGAAAGTATTTATTTAAATATTTTTCTCAGATGCAAATAACTTTTCTCCTTTCCAAAGCTCTAAAATAATTTCCTATTTCAAAAAACCAATACTAATATTGTGATTACTTTAGCCATTACTGGTTCCATAAATTCAATTAGTAAAAATCAGACTTCACTGTATTATCTGTTTAAACTGTTACAGTGGCATTGCGAGAAAAGCATATGTCAAAAATGTCTTGAGTTCAGGGAATGATAGAGATGATTACAATAGTATGCCTATATCTACTATTTAGTGGCACTAGAGATATTTCTCTAAGAGCAAGGGAGTGGAATGAGAAGAAATCATCCAAAGGTAAAGGAAAATAAAGAAAGAGATGATGAAAAAAGCCAAAGTATGTTCTGGGAAGTAGGAATGTGTTGATTACTTAGCTCTAGCTCTTTTTCTCCTGTTTATATTATGTACTTTACACTTTTCCATTAACCAGTATTTCTAAATGTATTTTTCCTGTTTACTGTACCTCTATATTTCTCTATTCATATAGTGACACTACCAAACAGAGTAGAACTACCCAATAGCATTTCCAAAGCTATGACTCTTTATGGCAGTAGATCACCACGTCTTTTTTTCCCTCGGAGTAGCTGATGGGTTCAATTTCAGAGTAGCTTTTGGTTAGCATCTGAGTGCTTAACACAATGCCACCATGGCTCTCAGTTGGAATCACTCTGACAGCCATGAGTTTCATATTTCTCTAGTATCTCAGTAAAAGGACAATGGAACTGTTCAAAGTCCGAGGAGAATGGGTCAGCTTATTTCAAATGCTTTCAGAATGCAGTCAATCTACTAGAATCCTAAATTTTGACCTTTACACAGAAAGAGAATGAAAAGAGGTCAAATCTCTAAATGAGAGATATTGGATTATTTTTCTTTGTCAACCCCATTTGATTTATATGAAGTAAGCATATTTTCTCTCCAAGGGTTCAAAAAATTTTCATAATAATGATGTGCTTTCCTAATAGCCTCAGAAATAAAACAGTAAAAAAAAAGTATTAAGATTTGTTGTATCAAATTCATGTGAAGTATAAATATACTAGTAACATACTTGTAATTATTTTGAATTTTTAAGGGGCTTTAGAAACATAAATAAAAAGGAAAACCCATTGATCATAAGCTGTGTAAATCCTTTAACCTTTTGGAACCCATAAAATAGAAACAATAAAATATTTACTTCATATAATTTTTTTGAGTATTGCGATAAAATTTATGAAACTACTTTGGATCCTCTGAGGTTTTACACAGCTGTCAAAGATTACTGTTTGAAAATATCCCATTTGGTTTTAATAATTGTCCTCAATAATGACCTATGTATTTTAATCTTTCAGCATTTCTTTTCGTATCTTCAAATTATACGCACATTTTCTAAAGATAGAATTTTACAGAGAAATAATGTCTCTACTCACTACTTTAATTAACAGCATAATGTTAGCACCTGGCCTGTGGGGTTGGATAAACATTAGTTTTGACCTTAAGCTAATTAATTTATAAAATGGGAGAAATATTAGAATCTACAACATACATTTGTTGTGGCTCATGAATAAAATGATGCAGGGTGGAGCCTGGTGCAGTGATTAGAATGTAAACTCTCAAAGTTCTCTTTGCATTATTTCTTATTTATCTCTTCAAAAAAAAAAAAAAATCTTCTTGGGGACTGATGTCTTCTAGCTATATAATGCAACACAATGCAACACACTGCCATCAAGTCAAACCCAACTCCTAGCAACCCCTCCTTGGGTTTCTAAGGAGGTATCACTACAAAAGAAGATTGCCAACCTTCCTTCCAAGGAGTTGCTGGTGGTGGTGGGGTTGAATTGCCAGCCTTCTGGCTAGCAGTCAGGTGCCTTAGGTACTTTGCCACCAGAACTCCTTCTAGCCATATACTCTCTCTCTCTGTTGTCATCATCTTCAGCATCCTTGACCACTGATTTTCTGTTACATCTGCAAAAATCACAACCCTAGATAAACCCAACAGGAAACCTTCCCCTGTCCATATCCTGGCTGGTAAGTACTACTGGATTAAAAAATCACATAGTATTAAATTTATTGCCTTCAAGCAATACTGACTCATAGTCACCCTACAGGGCAGAGTAGAACTGTCCCATAAGGTTTTCAAGGCTGTACATCTTTAAGGAAGCAGATTCCCACATCTTTCTCTCACTTAGCAGCTAATAAGCTTTAGCCATTGGTTAGTAGCTGTGGTAGTTAAGGTTGTATGTCAACTTGGCTGGACCTGGTTGAGTGGCTGGTTAGCTGGAGGTAGTTATTCCCCATAATGAGACTGTCAATTGCCTCCATGTTGGAATCTACCACAAGCAGCTTAGTTGCTGCTTTAAGGATGTGGTCTGCTTGCCATATGTAAGGAGAAACTTTGGGATTGGTCTCTAGCTTATGGCACACTTGAACCCTGCATTTACACGAGTCACACATTGTTCAGCAGCCTGCCACATTGCCCTGCTGATCTTGGGACTTTTTCAAGACTTCAGTAAATGACCTGTGGTTTGGTACTATCAGGACTGCACCATTTTATTTGTCAACCTTGGGCTTGTCAGCCTCAGCATCCAGCAGCTGCCTGAGTGAAGAAAAGCCTCTGGCTTCAGTGGGCTGGGAACAAGAGGCAGAGCTGAAACCCAAGGTGGAGGGCTTTTCACCCAGACCCTAGAGCGTGTGGCACTTTGAACTCAGACTTTTAGCCTCTGTAACTGTAAGAGAATAAACTCTTGTTTGTTCAAGCCATCCTATTTGTGGTATATTCCTGTCAGAGTGGCACTAAGTAACCAAAAAGTAGCCAGCTGCTTTTAACCACTGTGCCACCAGAACTCCTCCTATGTAGCATTAGCCCTATAAAATTCACAGTCTCAGCCTCAATAGCGTTCAGTGCCAAGAGACAAAATTTAAAAAACATCTTTAACAAGCTTCTTCTCTCATTCTTCACAACAGCAAATTCAAATTTTCCTTACTTTCTTCAACCTTCCTCTTTCCTTACCCATACCCCACTCTGACAGATTTTACAAGGAATAATGAAGCTCTCTGATGAGAATTACCTCAACTTCAGCTACCTGTGTTTACTGTCTTTCTTCCTTCTCTCCTCTTGTTCTCTCCTCTGTTCAAAGCTAGGCTTCTCTCTTGTGTTCTAATCCATTTTGATCTATCTTGCCCAATGAGGAACCTTCATCTATTTCCCTTTTTCCCTTAAGTCCTCAATTTCTGTCTACCTAGTTGTTCATTGCCAGCATAATTTATAAACATTGAAGTCTTTATTGTCTTTAAAAATATCTAAAACGTTCCTTGTACCTCACATCCTACTCAAGCTTGCTGTCTCTTTCATTTCATAGACTAACTTTTTGAAAGAGTTGTTCGCATCTATTTTCCTCACTTTCTCCCCACCCTTTTACGTTTCAACTTACTGATGCCTGGCTTCCATATAAGGAAAACTGTTG
>NW_006921598.1:19571270-19595431 GCF_000298275.1 Orycteropus afer afer
TGATACTGTCTCAGAAACCCAAGGAGGGGTCACTGTGAGTCTGGTCCAACTTGACGGCACATAACAACAACAAAAACTTCTTCATTCCATCACTTTTATCATGATATTTATGTTCAAATGCAGCCTTTCATTCTCTTTTCACTTACGCACTCTCTCTTAAGTTGCTTCCACTCCCTTTACACTCTCTCTGGGGTTTCCTCCACTCAATTGGGTCCAACTCTAAGTGCAAGTAGCTCATACATTTATATTTCTATATTGTATTTCTTTGCTTAGTGCCAGACCCATATATCCATCCACCTTCTGGATATGTCTTCTTGACATATCACATTCAACATATCTCTGCCTACCACAGTAATGTCCATCTTTGAAAGCAAAACAAAATTTTGAAAACCCACAAGTCCCCTCTTTCTTCTTTAATTGTTAAGCTAGTTGCAAAAGCTGTGAATCTAATCAACTCCCTTGATCCTCCTCTTCTTCATCCAAAATCTTTCATTACTTCATTAATTTCCCAATTCTAGGGGTTAAACTCTTCTACAACTCTTGAATCTCTCCTTCCACCTACTGCCAGCTCAGCTTTCTCATCCAAGTCTCTAGCATCTCTCTTTAACTGGTAAAAAGTCCTTTTATTAACCTTAATTCTTGTAGTCTTGCTTGCTCCACCTATCTTTTATTTATGTAGTAACCAGAAAGTATATCTCTAAAAGGTAGATCTGATTGTGTAACTCTGCTGCTTAAATTATTAATAGTTTATCATTGTTCTTATGTGGGAACTCTGGTGGCATAGTGCCTAAGACATTTGACTGCTAACCAGAAGGCTATCAGTTCAAACACACCAGCCACTCCTAGGTAGGAAGATAGGGCAAAGAAATCTACAACAATTAAGATATCATGAAAGGCTCTTTAGGTTTGATCTCTATTCATTTCTTCATTGTATAAAATGAAGAAATGTATACTTCAAATGGGTAGTGAATATCACTAAGTGCCAAGTATTGTTCTAGACATGGGATGTACAATAGTACAAAAATGTAACACTCCTGGTCGTTTGGAACTTCTCTTCTGAGTTCATCCTTGTCTGCTGGCTCCAACTATGCAGAATTATTACTAATTATTTGAATGAATTATGCTGCCTGTCTGTCTTGGAGAGGCCATTGCAGGTGCTCTTTTTTCAAGGAAAAACTGTCTACTCATCATCCTTCCATTTGACTGGCTGTCATCATTTGGGCTCATCTTATATGTTACTTCCTCTGGGTATATATGAGGCTATCACAGTATTCCAAGCAAGGGAGGCTGAAAGGTTAAGCATAGATAGATTTGAGAGAGAAAAAGCTAGTACACTAAACAAGGATTTATAGGATATGGAAAAAATACAAAGAAAGGAATTTAGGTTAATTTGAAGATGGCTAGTTTGGGTGGAATGAGATTCCATTTAAGGAAATGAGCATATGGAAATGAGCACAGCATAGGCTCACTATGAGTCAGAGATGACTCAATGGCACCTAACAACAACAACAACAAGGGGAATATTGCACCTTTCCAGTCCTCGGTGTCCAGTATGTCTTTCCTTTCCCTGGTAATGGAGCCTATTCTTAAGTCCCTGGAATCTGAGAGAACACCATGACTTTAAATATCCAAAATGGTCAACCATTTGTAAATATTCAAAATGGCTACATCCTCCAGGCAACCAAAAATCCACAGCTTGGTTTTTCTCCTTCACTGATTCCACTCTTATTCACCAGCCACCAGTGCAGTCCATGTAGCCCCTGGCTAGCAGGGCTGATATTTAATTCTTAGCTCCTGACAGTGCTTAGCAATATCAAAGCTGTCCATGCCACCATGATCGCTGACGGTCTGCAGCTTCATATGTCTCCTTTTCCGCTGTTTTCATGGAGGTGCTTCTACTAGTTGGAGTTTAGTACACTTCTGTATCCTTCCTTTCAAAGCTTGGGTCTCCAGGGTTATCTTCTATATCTGTTTTAATTGATTCCTCTTTTTTTTGTTGAAGCGGATCTGTGTAGTTTGTCAGCCTATTCTGCCATCTTACCAGAACTCTCCAGCTAGTGTTTTAAAAGAGATTTCCATGTACTCCAGATTTCCAAGTACTTCCATGGGACTTGGTCCTAATCTTTGCAAATTAGCTTTGAACCAAGACAATTGTTCAACACTTAGGCCATCTTACAGTAAAACTAGGGATGCATCCACATTGAAAGTGTAGGGTATTCTTAAGTATTTCCTATGTATGTGTATTTCCCTGAACGTGCATGTGGCTTTTTCAATTCCTCTTATACACAGTGCCTTGGAAAGCTTTAATTTATGAAAGAACTTCTCACTCCAGATTCTCCTTCAGCCTTTAGGCTTTAATTTTATGCTATACTCTCACTGAACAGGCCTACAGCCAAAGATCAGACTCCTTCTCTAAAAACAATCTGTCTCAACTACCACTCCAAGACGGCCATGTGCTAAACCAAAGGGGGTGATGAATGCAGACAGCAGAAAATAAAAACTTTCCTGCCATCTAAAAGTCCCCTCTTCCTTGATTCAGTGTTAACTGCATTGCTGCAATCCTTTGGTTGCTTTTAGAGTTCTTAAAATGTTGAATCAATCAATTTGTAATTATTTTCCTTGGTGATTCTAGGGGACAATGGAAGTGTAGAACTGCATCTATCACCATTTTCCAAAAAGCCCCTTTTGTTTAATTTTTAAATAGTGTTTTTTTCCCAATCTTTTGAAAATTAAAAAAAATATATATTTTGTAGATATATAAATATATATTCATAAATATGCATGATTATTTTATTTCATAAATATACATGTATCTATATTTATATTTAAATATATGCATATATATACATATATAAATATACATACACACACACACATATATATATATGTATATATATACACATACATACATATATGTATATACATACGTACTTACATACATGCCCTGGTGGCACAGTGGTTAAAGTTCTTTGCTGCTAACCAAATGGTTAGTGGTTCAAACACACCAGCAGCTCCACAGGAGGAAGATGTGGCAATCTGCTTTCATAAAGATTATAGCCTTAGAAACTCTATGGCACAATTCTTCTCTTTCCTATAATGTCTCTATGAGTCAAAATCAACCTGACAACAATGGGTTTTTTGGAGATTAAATATCAATGTATATTTTTATATTTGTTGTTAGGTGCCGTTAAGTTGGTTCCAACTCACAGCAACCCTATGTACAATAGAACAAAACTCTGCCAGGTGCTGTGCAATCCTCACAATTGTTGCCATGCTTGAGCTCATTGTCTCAGCCACTGTCAATCCATCTTATTGTGTGCCTTCATCTTTTTCTGACTCTCTACTCTACCAAAGAAGACATCCTTCTCTAGGAACTGGCCACTTCTGACTACATGACCAAAGCATGAGAGATGAAGTCTGGCCATTTTCACTTCTAAGGAACAGTCCAGCTGCATTTCCTCTAAGATAAATTTGTTCATTTTTCTAGCAGTCTATGATACATCCAATATTGTTTGCCAACACCACAACTCAAATGAATCAATTCTTCTGTGGTCTTTTTTCATTGTCCAACTCTCACACACATATGAGGTTATTGAAAATACCATTGCTTGGGTCAGGCACACTTAATCTTCAAAGTGACATCTTTGCTTTGCTCATTAATAAATAAACAAGATCTTTTGCAGCAGATGCACCCAATGTAATATGTTGTTTTATTTCTTGACTGCTGCTTCCATGGGTGTTGATGGGGGATCCAAGTAAAATGAGATCCTTGACAATGTCTGTCTTTTCTACATTTATCATGATGTTGTTTATTGAGCCAGTTGTGAGAATTTTATCTCCTTTATGTTTAGGCGTAATCCATACTGAAGGCTGTAGTCTTTGGTCTTCATCAGGAAGTGCTTCAAGTATTCTTAACTTTCAGCAAGCAAAGTTGTGTCATCTACATATCACTGGTTGTTTACTAGTGTTCCTCCAATTGTGATGGTGTGTTCTTCTTCATATAGTCTAGCTTCTCAGATTATTTGCTCTGTGTACAGATTGAATAAGTGTGGTGAAATGATACAAACTTGATGTACACCCTTCCTGATTTAAAACCATACAGAGTCCCCTTGTTCTGTTTCAATGACTGCCTTGGTCTATGCACAGGTTCTTCATGGAAACAATTAAGTGTTCTGGAATTCCCATTCTTCACAATGTTCTGCATAATTTGTTGAGATCCACACAGTTGAGTGCTTTGCACAGTCAATAAAAGACAGTTAAACATCTTTCTGATATTCTTTGCTTTCAACCAAGATCTATCTGATATTAGTAATGATATCCCTCATTCCATGCTCACTTTTGAATCTGGCTTGAAATTATGACAGTCCCCTGTCAATATAATGCTGCAATCATTTTTGAATTATCTTCAGTAACATTTAACTAGTGTGTGATATTAATGATATTATTCAATAATTTCCACTTTGTGTCAGATCACCTTTCTTTGGAATGGACAAAAATATGGATCTTTTCCAGTCAATTGAGTAGGTAGCTGTCTTCCAGATTTCTTGGCATAAGTGAGTGAGTGTCTCTAGCACTGCAACTGTTTTTTGCTATATCTTAATGGGTGTTCTTTCAGTTCCTAGAGCCTTGTATTTTGCCTATTCTTTCAATGCAGCTTGGACTTCTTCCTTCAAGACTATTGGTTCTTGATCATATGCTAACTCTTGAAATGGTTGACCATCAATCAGTTATATTTGGTAAGTGGTTTTGTGTACTTCTTCCATCTTCTTTTGATGTTTCTGGCATTTTTCAATGTTTTGCCCACATAATCTTTCAATATTGAAACTGAAGACTTGGATTTTTTTTTCCTTCAGTTGTTTCAGCTTGACAAATTTACACATGTTCTTCCTTTTGGATTTTCTAACTCTAGGTCTTTGCACATTTCATTATAATAATTGACTTGTCTTCTCAAGCTGCCCTTTGAAAGTTTCTGTTCAGATCTTTTATTTCTTCCATTTGGTTTAGCTACAACTCTCCATTCAAGAGCAAGTTTCAGAGTCTCTTCTGACATCCAGTTTGGTCTATTCTTCCCTTCTTGTCTTTTTAATGACCATTTGCTTTCCTCATGTATGATGTCTTCCATGATGATTCCTCTTTATCTTCAATTTTTACATTCCAATCACCAGTAATTATCAATACATCTTGATTGCAGGTTTGATTAATTTCAGAATGCTGAAGTTGGCAAAAATCTTGTATTTCTTTGTCTTTGCCTTTAGAGGTTGGTGCATAAATTTGAGTAATAGTAACATCAATTGGTCTTCCTATAGATGTATGGATATTAACTATCACTGACAGCATTGTATTTCAGGATAGATCTTGAAACATTCTTTTTGATGATAAATTTGATGCCATTCCTCTTCAATTTGTCATTCCCAGCATAGTAGACCACATGATCTTCTGATTAAAAATAAACAATACCAAGCCATTTCAGCTCACCAGTGCCTGAGATATTGATCTTCATGCATTCTGTTTCATTTTTTACAACCTCTAGGAGCTCTGGTAGAGTAATGCCTAAGGCACTTGACTGCTAACCAGAAGGCTGGTGGTTCAAACACTCCAGCCACTCCTTGGAAGGAAGGCTGGGCAATCTACTTCCATAGTGATACCACCTCAGAAACCCAAGGAGAGGTCGCTATGAGTCGGGTCTGACTGGATGGCAAACAACAATAGTTTTCCTAGATTCATGTTTCACACATTCCACATTCCAATTATTAATGGATTTCTGCTGCAACTGTTCTCTTTTTGACTCATGGCACATCAGCAAATGAAGGTCCAAAAAGCTTTATTCCATCCACATCATTTAAGGTGGACTTTTCTTTGAGGAGGCAGCTCTTCACCAATCATACTTTGAGTACCTTACAACCTGAAGGGCTCATCTTCTGGCACTATGTCAGTCAATGTTTTCCCACTGTTTATAAGGATTTCAGTGGCCAGTTTTTTCAGATGGGGACCTGGCCACTTTCTTCTTCCTGTTTCTGTTAATCTGACAACTCTGATGGAACCTGTCCACTAAGGGTGACCCAGCAACACACAAGTCACCACAATATGACAAACTGGGTATTATGAGAAGTGGGTATTAGTAATAGCTCCCCTTTTTTATATACAGTTTAGCACAATATTCAGATTTGAAAGTACTATTTCTTTCAGAAATGTGGACTAAATATCATGACTCTAAACATAAAGGTAACTGACAACTTGTAACATTCATTACCTGTAAGTTTTCAGGAAAGGAATTCTATGTGCTCTGTTCTGCTGGTGAAGAGGGAGAAAAGCAGAAGTATTATGTATCTGTTTTAATTTACAAGAAGTGTTTTATCTGTTTGTTTTCACATATTCTTATTATCACGGCTCTATATTACAAATACCTTATAAGAAACAAAAGGACTTTGACACATATTTTAACATGTCTGTGATAGTGGCATAATGCCTAAAGCACTTAACTGCTAACCAGAAGGCTGGCAGTTCAAACCCACCAGCCACTCCTTGGAAGGAAGATTGGGCAATCTACTTCCGTAGTGATACTGCCTCAGAAACACAAGGAGGGGTCGTTATGAATCGGATCCTACTCCACAGAAGTGGGTTTGGTTTTTTTGGTTTGGTGATAAGGTCCTATTCAATAACTGGTAAAACGGTTGAGAACCATTGGAAGTTGGTCATATAGTTTGTAAGGTTTCCACAGTGACATTTTGGTGTCTAAGTGAAATATTATATTCTATTTCTAAAAATATGACATTACATATACATTATCTTTAAATTCATGGAAAGTCAAACCATTATTTTTTTTGCAATAGCGAATGCACAATTGACTAACTTAAAACTTTATCTAGAGATTTCTTCATTGTAACAGTTTGCATTTAGTAATTTCAAAAGATGTAAAAAATGACAATAAATAGAAAGTACACCAGTAACTAATTAATGGCAGCCAAAAGTGTCATTGACTCCTTAAAACTGCTTCATTGTGTGTTTAAATTTTTTTTTCAATGTGGAAAAGTTTTCAAATTAAAACAAAAATAAAGTGCTTCTTTCCTGAGTAGAACTTTTCAAATGGCATTTGTATGTCATATTAAAAAAAAAGAAAAAGAAAAAAACTTTTTTTTATAATTATATGCTTTTCAAGTGACTTTTCCATTGTGTAAATGATTTTAAATTATGAGATATTAAAGAGAAAAATGGGAATTGAAAAAGGTTGAGCAATATTTAAGATTTAAATCTTAAAATAGTTACTTTAGATGTGTGTGGCATAATGTTTTATGAATGCCTGGCAAAAAGTTACTATTTACTATACAGTGGGAAGTTTAAAAGGAAAAGCAGTTTTGCATCATGTGGGTTCCTTGGAATAACAGCTATAAATGACCATTATTCAGAATAAGCCAATCAGAGGCTACACTTGGCATGGTGCTGATGAGGCTTTATTTCATTGGCTGCCCTGTCTTCTATGTTCAGAGAGTTGGCTGGTTTGTCTGCTATTGAACTTGGCAGTGCAAATTAAATGCTTACTAGTTAAAAAATCTGGAGGAGGTTTGTGCTAATGTCTTAAGAACATTGTCTACTTAAACATTCAAAACTTGATTTCTTCTTATAATATTTTATAGTGGTATTGTGAAATCATTATTGCTACATGTATTTGACTGGCTTCCCTAAGCTGTCAAAAGCTTCCTGTACCTATTAACTTGTTTTATTTCCACAGCAGCCTAAGGAACCTTGAGGAAGAGGTTAGTACGCGACTTATATAATGTATGGTAAAGGAATTAATTAACTTCAAAACCATACACATGATACATTAAGATTTTTGTTTTATGGGTGAGAAAACTGAGGCCAGGGACACTAAATGATTGGCTTCACATCACATAATGCTGGGATGATGGGAATGCACATCAGCCGACTTAAACATAATTATGTCTTTTTCTTCTTCTTTTTTTTTTTTTTTTTGTATTGATCCTTCAAGGATGAAGCTATAGATAGTGTATGGGAGGGGACTAGTCATTTCATACATAGCCAAACATAAGGCTGAAGCAGTTCAAGAAGCTTATTGAGTTACATAGTTAGCCATTAAAAGAATATAATTCAATTTTTTAAAGTGTTTTAGACTAGTGTTTGCCTGATAACCATGAAAGGCAAAGTGTTCTCAGCACTATGGTTAAAGCTATTATGGTATGAAATATTATAATCTGGCCAGGACTAGATCAGTAACCCAGGGGGAAGTATTCTGCATTTCATTAGTAAATTCTGACTCACCTTCCATTCACTAATCTGGTTTCATGCAACTGCTCTATTAAAAGCTCTTTAACCATTCTCTTTTCCCTAGTCTCAAAGCAATTATACTATAATAGATGAATTGTCTTCTCAGGAAATAATTGGAGTATGATCATCTTTTCCTCCTTTATAAGTCTAAAACCTTCCATTTTTGTGTATTTTAATTTCTTAGCAAGTCCCTTGAGAACTGAGCTAAAGAAAGAACTCTGTTGTTTCAGGTTTTGGGGTTCTTATGCCTCTTAAAGAGTTTGGAGGGCCCAATACAGGAATAAAATAATTTAAAAGAAAAAGAAAAACCCACTGCCATCAAGTCATAGCAACCCCCACTGGGTTTCCAAGGCAGTAAATCTTTACAGAAGTAGATTGCCCAGTCTTGCTTCCATGGCTGGCAGATTTGAACCACCAACCTTCTGGTGCCAGACCCCTTAATGTGACAATATTGGATAATAATTAGGAAATAGAACAATAGCAGTAAACATTTACTGAATACTTACACTTCATCACTTCCAGGTCCTGCTAATATCTCTGCTAGACAGAGATATTAAGAAACTATATCCAAATTACACATCACTTAGTGCTGGTGCCAGAACTCAGTTCCACATTTGTCTACCTCCAAACCATGTGCATTAACCATTATGCTGTTTCCTCTTCTGACTCAGCTCAAAACCCAAGATGTTCAGGAAGAATCTGGGTAACACAGCTTTCACTGAGTGGCTGGTGACAGGAAACTCTAATTCATTTCAGTAGGTAATATTCATTTAGGGGGAAAAAAATAAATGACAAGCTTTCACCACAGAGAAGTAAAGGAAAGCAAGTCAAGGATGAAGGCAAACATTTAACTACTAATGTTGCTGTTATAAATTCAATTCTGCTATATCAGTAATGATGAAGAGACTGAAATCTCATCATCTTCTGATTGTATGCTCTTTCTGGCAAGTTACATATGATTTCTGAGATTCATTTTTGTCATTTATAATATGAGTCTAATCATTATTTTATCTTAGTTTTGTGACAGGTTTAAACACATGTACACACACATATTGTAATGTCTACTCTCCCTCCTAAACACCCAGTAAATGTTAGTGCTAGCCCCTGTCCTAATTTCTACCTATTTTGTTGTTCCATAAGAAGTGAGTGTTTGGTGTGATAGTACCAACACTATGGGTAGCAGAAACCAAGAACCAGGAGCAAGCAAACCTGGCCAAGAGGAATAGCTGAAACTAGACACCAGAGTCTGGATGCTTGAACCCAATCTTGAGTGAGGTACACTAAGTGCATCCCTAATGTCATCAAATAATAGGGTTGAGGCCTAGGCAGTCAAGGAAGAACAAAAAGTCACATATGTACCTATCAGTGTGGTGAAGTCTTCAGGAAAGAGTTTAGAACTTATCTATGTACTTCTGCATGATAGATTTTTCACTTCCAACTACAAGGTGATCTTGGCACCAGATCAAAGTGCTAGCTCTCTCTTTTGCAATGATAATAGTTATGTCATACATTTCAAGGTATAAAAAGTGGAAGTCAAAGATTTTAACAAGATTATTATAATCCATTCTGGGATATGCTCTTTTTTTTAAAAAAAATAGATAAATAAATAAGGAACCAAGAAGTACTCAAACTACTTCAAAAACTTCTAAGCTTTATTGCAAATTTTCAGAGAAGCCTCAAAAACTTATAGAAATCAACAGACAACCTTAGGATAACTGGGTTTAGAACTATCCTGTTGACCACAAGAGCACATGCTCCTCTTCTGGGGAACTGTTAACATAACCTTGCCACGTGCTACGATACCAACTCAAGTCATATTTTCTAAAGACTTATGACCTGGCACCAAAAAATAAGGTGATCAATTAAGTCTATCTTTCAAAATTTTAAACTAATACACCAATATACAGGAGAAACTATGCTAATGGTAGCTGGATAGCAACAAGTAGATGCACAGCCAGTATTGGAAATGATAACTAATGTCAATGAGGCTAATAGAATTTTAATGTCTTGATAAAATATAAACTCACAGTAGTTTTTTTGTGAGCTGTTTTGTTCTGTGTTAATTTCAATGGGAAATTTTGACACCTAGGATTGATTTTCCAAATTCAATGTGCAAAGATACCTATTCATCATTTCATAAAAATTTTGTTAATGAGATACGTTTGAAAAAGACTCCAGTTCTTTTATCAAATGTAAGGCAAGGTGAATACTTCATCATCTCATGTCTAAGTGTTTTATCTCAGATATAATATGTGAACCTGAATTTTCAGATAATTTTTGTCATCCATCTATGATAATAATAACTTTGCCAACATCCTTCACTTCCCTTTTTCAAATGTTAAATATGATCTATATCAGTTATTAAGTTCACATAAGTCCTTACAATGTAATGGTTTTTCCATATTACTTGTAGTATTATTTTAAGGCATATGCTAATAAATATAACTAAGTTATTTTTAAACAAATTCAAGAGTGTATTTCTTATCATTGCTAACACATCATATCCAAGAGCAGAAGATCTATCCATGAGTGGAATTAGAAAGTTAAAGGATGTGGTTTCCAAAAGGAAACAAATACAGCAAACTTGTCCCTGTTCTTTGAAGTCAAGGTTTTAAGGAAAAAATTTTAAATATTATACTCTATTTATAGTTTAGATTAATGAAGTTCTGCTTTCAAGAGGTTTAGCATTTTATAAAGCAAACAAACCATTTTAATTTTGCACTTTCAATAAACAAGGGATTGCTGAATATTGAACTTGGTGACTTCTATCCATAATAGATTGTATTTAGTATGTCAAGCCTTTATAGATTAAGAAGTGGGTGTAAAATATCTTTAACTATCTGTCTAAGATGATTTCCATAATTTGTAATATAATTTGAAATGCCTGTGAGTTTGTTTCTTTTGGGAGAGAACATAAAAATTATGGTTCAACCAAAAGTACTATACAAATGAATGCAGAATTTATTTCTAAACCATGGGAAGCAGAAGTGGATAGGATAGGAACTAATACACAGAAACAGGTGGACCATGTTTTAAAGCCTCTTTGGACACTTAATTACCTTTTTAAGATTCCATTTCTTCATACATGAAATATAATAACAATAGTCCCTGACATCTACATACTTGTTACCATGAAGATTAAATGAGACAATACAGATAAATTTTTAGCACATAAAGGATATATAGTAAGCATTAAATATAAATAATAGGATATCAAATATTGCATCACAAGGTAAAAGGTTAATTATATAAAAAGTGGAAAACTGAAAAAAATTAAGTTGTTTTTAGTATACGAAACGTGTTGGTAATCCTAAAGTCCAAAGTTCAAGTACAGTATTGACAATTGTTCCCTTTTGGATGTTTAAAGTTGTACTATTTTGAAACTGGTTTAGGGCAAAGTACATAAGCTGAAAACAATTACAGGCAGTCCCCAGACTATGAATGACTACATTTGAAGACTACATTTGTCTTCAAGTCAAATTTGTTTGTAGGTTGAAACTCTTAAGTATGGCTGGTATCTAATGTCAGTCAGTCAATGTTTGTCTTAGTATATAATGTACTTCCCTATGCATAAAAAAAAAGAAACACTTTCAGATACACTAAAACATCATTAACATAATATACCCACTCCTCACTTAACAACATGGTTAGGTCCAAATACCAAGTCATTATATAAAAATCAATATTATGTGAAAACAGAGGATGATCACATCATTTCAGAAAGTAGGGGATAATTACATCATTATATAATTTCCAAATTATGTCATTACATGACTGCCAATTTACTGAGAATCAAGGTCCAGCCAAGTAAATACATAACTTCAACCATTACAGCCAACAATACTTTTGCCTTGGTCTTTAGCATTTGTTACTGCCAGATGTACATCATTAATGTGCAAAATAGTTGGATAGTTGATTTTTTACTATCGTTGTAAATGCAAAATTTTGGATAATGAGATAATCATTAAGTGAGGAGTATGTGTGATATAGTAATAATAGTAGTACTTTGATGCATGACTCAAAGCAGCACTCGTTTGTTACTAAGAACCGTTGTAATGGTTGGTAGGGTGCAGGTGGCTGTGGGCAGCTGCTGCCACAGTAAGATGAACAAGATCTAGGAGATACTGGTGCTGTTAGACCTTTGTTTCAGGATCAGTGGACCTGCTGCTGTGCTATGACAACTTACAGGTAGTACGCAACAAGATTTGACCTGTGCTGCATGGCCGCGCCACCCAAGTATCGCCACACACAGACCTGCTATAAGTGAAGGGTGTGGCCTAGACTTCACATGCTGTTGAGTGAGGTGTGATTAGCCAGCAGTTGGAAGACAACCTGGACTGAGTTCAAATTCCCTTCTGTCACCGACTGACTAGCTGCCTCCCCCGAATTCTTGTCTTTGTTCACTCTGGGTCTGCAAGAACTGACACTCTGCAAGACTGTCACTTTCTTTCTTTCCTTTCTCCTGCCCTATCAGTTTCACAAGGAATTGCATCCTGAGGGGAGTGAATTACAACTCAGAGGTAGAAACTGACAGGTTTAGGTATCTCTCCTGTTCTTAATAAAATTCTGGTACCAGTTCATTTGATGATCTAGGAATTGTTTTTGGACATCTTATGGGGGTTGGTTCATAATTATGGGTCGTACGTAAGTCAGACTTTTGTAACCTGGAGTCTCCCTGCACTAAAATATGTAAAAACTGAAACAAATGTATTTTCAGGCCTGGTAATATTCAAAGACTGAATAACTAAGAATATGTTTCTCAAATTCAAGGTGAATCAGTAAATTATAATTTGGCCAAATACATACCAATAACTATTTAGAAAATATTATTGATCAAATATTTAGAACAGATAAGATATAAGAACTTAGTACACAATATGTGAAATGCTGAGCCAGTTTAATCTATTAAAAAAAAAAGTCTGTATAAATTTGCATGATGAGACAGCTTTGCATCTTGAGAGCCACAGAACATAGGACCAGCTATTGTACATGGTTAGTGGTAAAGAGGTTAGTTAAAATAGGTGCACTCCTTTCACAAGGGAAGCAACTAGCTTTACAGAGAAAGTTCTTACACTTTTTGCGCTTGAGTCATCTTGAGCTATTTTCTGGTTGGGTAGTCAGTAAGAGAACACATCTTGACATAGCAGAGTGGAGATAAACATCTGCTTTGATGGCAGAAGTCCAGGGTACTGGACTGTACCTGGGTGCCCAGAGTCCTCTAGTTTTTCCAAGACTTGGTTTCCTCCTCATCTAAAACTGGGAGTCAGGTACGAATTACTGGTATTCAAAGTTGCTTTACTTAACTTTTTATTTCAAGTAAAATCTTGAGGAGAAGCCAACAAATAAAACAAAAATAAATGTTGATGCTCTTTTTGAAACAAGGGGTGTGTGTGTGTGTGTGTGTGCATGCATGCGTATGCACACATACGTGTACATGCACCAGCAGTGCTATCTTTTTACCTTACCCTACTCCACAGCATGGCTTCTCCTTCTCCAGAATGGCCCTCTTCATGCAGCCCTAAGGGTTCTCACAGCCAGAGCACAGAACAATTCAAAGGACAGTTTGCAGAACACTTCATCAGATAATCTTCATTGTTCTTCTGAGCCTTATTTTTGACCTTCTGAAGAATTTATACAGGGAACTTACAAAAGAAAACATGAGGAACTATTTAAGATATTTAAAATTCAACTCAAAATCTTTTTGAAAGAGGAAAGTATCTTTTTTTTTAACTAATAATTATATTAGTAAATATTACAAAGAATAATACTACCTAAAGCTGATGCAGTTCTGGGGAAACAGGTGTTCTCATTCACTGCTTAGTGGAAGTCAAAAATCATTTAACATTTCTAGAGGGTAATTTGACAATATATGCCAAAAGATTTTAAGAGACATGATTTAGCCACAATATTCCTTTTCTAGTAGTTTAACCTAAAGAAATAGATAAGGAAAAAAGAAAGATGTACAATGATGTTTAACAGATTTATTTATAATGGAGTAAAGTGGATATAATCTTAGTATAACATTATGGTAAAATTTAAATTACTATTTAACATATATTATATTGGAGAAGTCTCTGAAATTCAAAAACAAAAAGATTCGAAGAAGTAGTAGCACAGAATCTCCTACTTCTTACAGGATGCCATTGGAAAAAGACAATGAAAGACAGAGGTAATTAATCACTAATTTCAGATGACATGTAAAAGCCAGAGGGTCTCATCAGCACATAAAGAGACTCTCATTTTTAACAGTTAGTAAAAAATAGCTGAGGATCAGGCCTAAGGTACAATTATAAGGGCAACAAAGCTCCAGATAATGTTGAGTACATATTAACCCTGGCAAAACGGCTTTGCTGAGGACCTTGATTGCAAAGGACTTTGTCCCTGAGACGTGGGATGAGGACATCTGAGTCAATGTACCTGAAAATCTTGAATCTCCAGATTCCCCTCAACCCAGGGCCTGCAGATGTAGCCCAATCTTTACTAAAAACTAGCATTTCTTCTGTGCTTTAAGACAATAAAAAGCTAGCATTTCTTCTGTGCTGTAAGACAATATGAAGGCTTCTCTCTTGTAAAACAATCCACATCCTTTCAGGATCTGTGTCTACCTCCCTTATTAGCTGCCAGTAAAATAAGTAGGGCCATGTCACAACATTAGCCATAGGAGGATCAGAGAAAATGCACCTTAAAAAACTGATAAGGGGTACTTTAATGAGTGTGCACCAGCATTTCTGAAAAGCTTGACCAGGGGTCCCTCCTAGCAATAATGCGATAGTGGGTTCTAGAGTAATAGATACCAGGAGACAACATTTAAACAACAGGAACAATAAGATGTAATTATCACAATTGGCATCTAGGAATGAGGGGCAGCCTAGAAGATCTGGCTTATCTAAAAAAAAAAAAAAAACTCATTGCCATTGAGTCAATTTCGACTCACAGCAACACCCTTTGGGTTTCCAAGGTGGTAAATCCTTACAGAAATAGATTACCCAGTTTTACCTCTGCAGAGTGGCTGGGGCAGAGGGTTAAACCTACAACCTTCTGGTTGACAGTCAAATGCCTTAGGCACTATGCCACCAGACCTCTTTATATGGCCTATAGAGAGCTATAAAGATCTTTAATGGAATGTGCTATTCCAGGAGCAAGATACCTGATCCTGTTTTAGATCTTGCACCATTGACTAAAGCAAAGACTGGATTCTCATGAGGAAACATATTGCAACACCTTGTCAGGCATATGTACTAATGTCTTTAAAGTGACCTATGGTCATTTACATAGGTAAGAAGGCTCCACATACATTTTGAAAATTTTTGGACATGAGGCTGAGATTGACTGACATTGTTAACATGGGATCCAATATACCACTAAAGTTCCCTCTGTTTGATAGGGAAGTATACGCAGGCTAGGTAAAAAATGAAATCCTGGCCTATATCCAGTTCACTGGATCCACAAGCCATCTGGTAGCCATTTTGCTGGTCCCTAAATACACACTGAAATAGACACACTTGGTAGGTGACAGAAAACCCATATTTGTTCCTTATTCTGAGGGGTAAAAACTGTCATAATGAGGAAGACCAAGAGGAAGGTCTGAAACTATTCCCTCTCATCAAGATAATAAATCAAAAACAATATCACGTCTCAGGAGGAATGTCAGAGATTAATAAAACCAAACCGAACAAGTTTCTGTTTAGTTGATTCTCATTCATAGTGACCCCCAGTGTTTCAGAGTAGAACTGCACTCCATAGGGCTTTCGATGGCTATGATCTTCCAGCAGATTGCCAGGTCTCTCTTTCAAGGTGCCTCTGGGTGGATTTAAACTATCAAACTTTCAGTTAATAGTCTAGTGCTTAGCCATTTGTTTCATCCGGGAACTCCCTGATCAACATATTCTTAGGTTCATTGGTTGGGTGAGTTAATTATTTTTCTTACTTTGCAATAAGGAAGATTAGAAATAACTTGCATTAATATGAGATAGCCAAGAGTATACATATATGTTTTTGCTCCAGGTCTATGACAAATCTACTCTCAGTCATAATATAGGCTGAAAGAACTTGAACCATCTAGAAATTCTACATTATATTGATGATACCTGGTTAATCAGATGAGCAACTTATGACAAGTATAAGGATTTTGGTAAGATACGTGTCATCCAGAGGGTGGGAGTTACACCCTGTAAGAATTGCCCTCTTTACCCTCATTTTGAGCAATATACTTAGCTACTTTGTGCAGAAAGAAATGACTTGAGGTAAAAACATTTATGGGCTCATTGGAAGTGATAAAGCATTTGAGTGTTTTACAAGGACCTGGAAGGATATAGATGGGGCAATCAATGACCAGAAGGTAAGGGGAAGATATATACAGCTGGATTGTCAAGATCTTTGTATCATATGCTACTGTCCACAAGAGAACATCCACCAAGGAAAAGCCATGAAACAACCAAGAAGACAGGACTAACTAAAAGATGATGTTCAAATGGCATCATTTGATCAACTCAGTACTGACTAGAAGAGCTCATGAACTCATCAACCATGGTGCCAGAGATAGAGGCTACACATATGTCTACTCACAAAAACTAGTCTACCTACCATATTATCTGTACTACTAGTGATAGAGACTCAGGCTGAGATTCAGGAATGGTACCATCCCTTGACAAAACCATCCTGTAAAGATCAAGAATTCAGAATGTCTGGAATCAACACATAGTCTAGATGAGAGTTTTCTTTTCCTGCCTTAGGGGCCTTGGTCAGTAACACTATGTAAAAGTTTACATATTGTTTGAACTTCCCAATATATTACATGATATATGCTTGTACCAAAAGACCCACTTTATAGCTAACATGGTAGAAGAGTGAGTGTATGATTGTGACATTTACTCTTGTCTGTGATAACACATTCCCTAAAACAAACAAGCAAACAAAAAACTCACTACCATTGAGTCAATGCATAGTGACCCCCATTGGGTTTCAGAGGCAGTAAATCTTTGTGGAAGTAGATTGCCCATCTTCCATGAACTTTCTGGTTAGCATTCAAGTACCTTAGACACTATGCCTCCAGAGCTAGTAGTTCTACCTAGAGAGCTTAATTATTTCTTTTCCCCTCATTTTTTTAGTTAAAGGGTCAGAAAGTCAGGATTCTCCTTTCCTTGTTTCAATTGTAAATTTGAGATCTGCTGCTACTTGCTTTTATTCTAACATAGTTCCAATATCAGAAAATGCCCCATGACACACATTTCCACATAAAGCTATTCTGCATTTCAGCATATATTGGATACAGGGTTAGCAAAACAAAACAGAAACAGAAACAAACAGCAAGAGACTCAGTTAAATTTGAATATCAGATAAACAAGTAATTTTTAGCAGGTATCCCTGTATACTATTTATTGGTTATCTGAAATTCAGATTTAACTACAGTCCTGTATTTGATTTAGCATCCTTCATTTGATGGAATATAAAATTGGATTGAGGAGAAAAATTATGACTCTAGGGAAGGAATGGCTTCTATGTGAAGGTAAACAAAATAAATAAATTGCTTATGGGTAGAATGATGAAGGATGTAGGGCCTCTGGGCTAAATTTACAGCACAGGGGCAAGCCCTTGACAGAAATAAGTGCTCATACTGACATCATGTTCGTTGTTACTGGAACTTGAGGCAGTGCATGTTGTTTATATCACAAGCATACACCTCTCTTATTCTGGTCTTAAGCCTGATGGGAACAAGCTAGAGCTCCAGTCTGTCTGGGAAATCTTATATAGCACAGAAAGGCATATCATTATGAGGGATTGGATACAGTTAATCAGAAATCCCAAAACACTAAAACAAGAGAATTATCATTGGAAATAGATAAGAATATTAATTTTGCGTGAGGTCAGAGACATGTAAGAGGCTCTACCATTCTCAGTATTACATTTCTCTTTCCCTTCTGTGCACTTTCTTTCTCTTTGGGACATGACTGATACTTGAATTCTCAGTCCTGTTTTCAGCTGCTCTCGAGTCAGCCTCCAACTCATGGTGACCTCTTGCACAGTGGAACTGGACCACTGAAATCTGTAGGGTTTTCTTTGGTTGATTTTGGGAAGCAGATTTCTATGCTTTTCTTCCTAGTCTGTCTTAGTCTAGAATCTCTGGTGAAACCTGTTCAATCTCATAGCAACCCATAAACCTCCAATGACAGAGAGGTGGTAACTATGCATAAAGTTCTTTGCCCCTTATTTGAACTTAGGTCTCCTTCATGGAAGGTGAGAATTCTGTCACTGAATCACTACTGCCTCTGCATGAAATTCCATTTCTTGGCTTAAATTTTGACCATAGAGAAGTGTCAATTGTCTAAGAAGATCTATTTGGTTGAAGATAATGGTGAGCCAAATTGGTAGATTACCACTGGAGAGCTCAGTCTTACTGCACAGTAGAATTCTAGGAAGTTGTTTCTTTGCTTGTTTTTAATACGAATGTTCTTCCTCCACTTTCAGAGACTGATTCAGTTATTCTAGGGTGGGAATGAAGCATTAGAATTCTTTAAAAAGTTCACTAGTGCTCATACTGACAACATGTTCTTTATTACTGGAACTTGGAGCAATGCATGTTGTTTATATCACAAACATATACCCCTCTTGTTTTGGTCTTAAGGTGTGTGTATATATATATATATATATATACAATATATATATATATTCCTCCCCCCAGGAGCTCTGGTGGCATAGCACCTAAGGCATTTGACTACTGGCAGTTCAAATCCACTAGCCACTCCTCGGAAGGAATATTGAGCAATTTATTTCCGTAGAGATACTGCCTTGGACACCAAAGGAGGGGTCACTATGAGTCAAACTGATTCAACAGTTTGTATCTATATACATATATATTTCATTTTAATATGTAGCCATAGTTGAGCATTAGTTTGTTGCAGCAGGGGTTAGTGTATGTGTGGGCAGCAGGGTGAAATGAAATTGCTCAAGGGCATCAAAAGAATGAGTAAAATCAAGCGGAGGAGTGCTTCAGCCAAGCACATACACAAACACATGTGGCAGAGGTCTTAGGTATTAGCATTTGAAAATCTATGGTGTTTCCTGACCAAGAAAGGCTTTATCTTTATCTGGACTGCAACTGGTAATCCATTTATGAGAAGGTGAAGGCTCTTCTGCCTCCTCCCAATATGCTTACAGCGATACCATTTTCTAATGAAAAAGCCTACTAAATCTTCATCCACCCACATATTTTTTTTTTTAATTTCATTTATTTTGTTTTTGTTGTAAATAATATACACAGCAAAACATATACCAATTCAAGAGTTTCTGTAGGTACAATTCAGCGATGTCAGTTACATTCCTTGAGTTGTTCAACCTTTCTCACGTTCCTTTTCTCTGAGTTTTGCTACCCTGTTAACATAAATTTACTGCTTCATGAAGTTCCCAGCTAATCTTTTGAGTTACTGTTGTCACTTTGATCCCATATATATAGTTCTTAAAAGAGCATAATGGTCAAGGCAGACATTTTTCACTTGCTATACTAAACTGTTGTTCTGTTTTAAGAAGACTTCAGGGGATATTTTTGATTTAAAGTTTAAAGATCATCTCAGGGCAATAGTTTCAGGGACCCATCCAGCTTTCATGGCTCCAGAAAGTCCGTGATAATTTGAATTTCTGTTGTGCATTTTCCCCCTTTTGATCGGGATTCTTCTATAGAATCCTTGATCAAAATGTTCAGAAATGGTAGCTAAGCGTCATTTCTTCTGGTCTCATGATAGAGATGGTAGTTGTTTATGGAAGCAATTAGCCACATATCCTCTTCCTATTCCTGATTCTCTTGTTTCCGTTGTTATTCCAGCAAATAGAGACTGATTGTGCTTTGGATGGCTATTTGCAAGCTTTTAAGACCTCAGGCAGTATGCAATGAATCATGAGACAGAACAGACATACTAAATATGTTACTAGGCCAATTAACTGGGCTATCCCATGAAACCATGATCCTAAACCTCTAAACCAAAGAATCAAATCTTGTGAGGTGTTTGGTTATACATAAGTAGCCTCAGTAGCTATTCTCTCTCTCTTTTTTTTTTTTTTTGACATCATTGTGAATATATTTATTACACAATTTTTGCCAATGCAACTTTTTACAGATGTGCAATTTCTTGACAGCAATTACAAAAATAGCTGTGCAAGCCTACCATTAATCAAAAATCTATGATTTTTTCATCACCGTGAAGCCCTCCTTTCCTCCTCCCTTCCACCTCTGGTAACTACTAATAAACTTTGGTCTCTATATACTTTACTTTCCTTATCTTTTTATATATGTGAGGTCATATAATATTTGTCTTTTTGTGATTGATTTATTTCACTCAGCATATGTATTCAAGCTCCATCCATATTGTAGCATGTATCAAGAATTTATTTCTCCTACTGTATGAGTGGGAGCTCTGGTGGCATAGTGCCTAAGGCATTTGACTGCTAACCAGAAGGCTGGTGGTTCAAATCCACCAGCCACTCCTCAGAAGTAAGGTTGGCAATCTACTTCCATAGTGATACCACCTTGGAAACCCAAGGAGGGGTCGCTATGAGTAGTATTCCACTGTATGATTGCACCACATTTTGTTTATCCATTCATCTGCTGATCAGAGTTTAGGATTTTCTCACCTTTGATTATTGTGAATAATGCTGTGATGAACATTGGTGTACAAGTCTCTATTTGAGTCTCAGCTTTCAAATCTTTTGGGTGTACAACTAAGAGTGGAATATCTGGCCCATACAGTAGTTCTATTTTTATGTTTGTCTTTCAGGTAGATTTAAGACTCAAAAGGGGTGTTGGTGATTTATTCTCTGTAAACTGCATGACTCAGGGCGCATGTGTTCTATTTCAATAGACAAATCTTTAATGGAATAGGACAAGGATTCTGAAGAATGAGTGAAGGGGGGCCTTTTACTTAAATATTACCAACATTATTTAAGTATTAGGAACTTTGATTTGTCAGATTTTATTTTACAATTACTCACTCTTTTTTAAAAAATTGAATCAACCTATATGTGTGTATGTGTGTGTATCTATCTATATACCTAAATATGTATGTCATGCATTATGATCAAGCTATATTTATACAACAATATATTTGATGTATTTATGCAGCAAATATTCAGCAACATATTTGGATTGGGTTGTTTTTATATTGTTTATGGCCTTCTGTCATTTTTTTCTATGAGTTTAATTGCCTTATAATTTCTTGAAAGGAGAAAGGACAGGGTTATAAAAGGCAACATTGTTAGCTTCATCATTCTCAATATTCAATCTTCTTAAAACTAAGAACATATTTTTTACTTTTATTTTTTAGACTACATTTGCATAGTGAGTAATAAGCACATGAAATTAATCATAAGAAGCTGTATAAAAGGTACATACAAAAATATATACAGACAAATTTTGATAAAATTATTGAATTTCAGGGTCATGCTAATGAAGATTAAATCTTGTAGCTGTCCTTTGATACAAACATAGGAAAGAATATCCAATTGCATGATCTGATCAAATACAAAATTTTGTTTAATAGATTTTCTATTTTATTATAAAAGTAATGTGTATTGATTAAAAGAAATAAAAAGTGAGAAAAAGAAAGAAATTAAAATTGTTTGTAATAATAAAGGCTGTGATAATCTCTGTTAATATACTCGATCAATTTCCTTTTGTCTATTTCCATTCATTTGAATGTAATTGGGATATTTCTACATAGTTCAGTATAAAATTTTACATTTTGTTTCTTTCTTTGTATAATTTATTGATTCTTCCATGCAACTAAAAACTCGTGGAAAACATAAATTTAGGTGACTATCGTCCCTTCTTATTATGCTATGAGATAATTAGGTTATTTCCAAATTCTCATTGTTATGAATAACTGTAATAAACAGCATTGTGAGTATATTTTTAATAATTTTTGATCTAATGACCACATGTTTGTAATAGGACTACACTTATCCTACATATTGGCTAGTGAAAGTGTGGTCCATAGAACAGCAGTCTCTATATTACCTGGAAGTTGGTTAGAAATGCAGTATCTCAGGGCCCACCCCAGGCTTACTGAGTTGGAATCTACATCTTTTGCAGGCAATTCTTATACACATCCAGGTTTGAGAAGCACTGCCCTGGTATATAAGGACCTCTGGTGGTGCAGTGGTTGAACATTTTGCTGGTAACCAAAATGTTGGAAGTTTGAATCTACCAGCTGCCCCACAGAAGAAAGATAAGGCAGTCAGCTTCCATGAAGATTTACAGCCTTGGAAACCCAGTGGAGGTCACTAAAAGTTAGAATCAACTCAATGGCAGTGAGTTTTATTTGTTGTTTGTCCTGGTGCATATTTCTTCCATATGAGGCAGATTGCTTCACAGGGACAAGGCCTCAAATCATATTGAGTGGTTATCAGAAGACCACTTCTAGCTGAGCTTCTTGCAGTATTTCCAATTTAACTCCTAACGCCCTGTAAACAAATGCTTCTCAAGTCTGGCTACACATTAGAATCACACGGAAATGTTTAGAAACATATATATTACATTTGGGCCACACACAGCAAAATCAGTTGTTGCTGAGTTCAACTCATGGCAACTCCATGATGTAGAGTAGAATTGTACTCATGGATTTTCATTGCCTGATTTTTTGGATGTACCTTACCAGGACTGTCTTCCAAGGTGTCGCTTGGTGGATTAGAACTTTTACCCTTTAGGTTATCAGGTGAGTGTTTGCACCACCTGGGGACAGTCCTATTAAATCCGACTCTCTGAGGGGAGAGGGGTAAGTTTATAAAGTTGTGCAGGTGATTCTAAGGAGCGGTCAGAGTTGACAACCATTGCTGAGGATAAACAAAATGAAGAAAAGAAAACAGACGCCAGATGATAGTTAGAACATGATTGCCTCTCATGCATGTGTCCTACTGTCAAAATCTTTAAACTTCTATGCCATTAGTGCTGAACATGAGGAGCCATGAAGAAAGGAAGTGAAGGCAGGAAATGGAGTTTATCTGGCTAGTGTTTGAAGACTGAAGGAATTTTAATGGAATTTCCAGTAAAGGGCTGTAATTCCAAAGAATTCATATCCAAGTTTAAAAGCCCAAATAATCAAATGACTGTATTGTACACCTTGTGAAAGGCAGGCAGGTTGAAGAGATGGCTGCCATTTAAAGCAAGACTTCCAAGAATGGGAAGAGTATAAGTAAATTAAGTAAATGAGATTTTTTTTTTCCTGGAAACAATCTCATATTTTATTTATAATGATTGACATTTCAAGGACTTTCAATATATATCAGATTACCTGGGAAGTCAAAAAATATATTGATAATTCCTATTTAATTACAAATTATGAAATAAAAGAACTGGAGGCATCATTGTTTCTCAAACCATGCAATTTTCAATGCCCTTATTTTCTTTTTAATAGGGTTTACAATTTCGATGTTGGCTATCACCTCAGTTCATATTTGTTTTGGCCTTTGTTCACACTAAGCCTTTGTGAAATGCCTAAACTGGTGGCAGTGTTTCTAATGGCAAAATCCTTGTTTTTCAACTACAGTAGGATTAAGAAGAATTTAAAATGTTAATCTTTATACTGATAGGTATAATTTAATTTTATTCAGCCCAGTCATTTGTTTTCATTTTAAATTATGTATCTAATTCTTCAAAAACAGAGTCCTAGTGGTGCAG
This sequence comes from Orycteropus afer afer, assembly GCF_000298275.1. NCBI lineage: Eukaryota > Metazoa > Chordata > Mammalia > Tubulidentata > Orycteropodidae > Orycteropus > Orycteropus afer. The sequence goes on from NW_006921598.1 coordinate 19,595,212, forward strand.
TGGTTAAAGCACTTGGCTGCTTATCTAAAGATTGGTGGTTCCAACCCACCAACCCTGAGGTGAAAGAAAGTTGTGGCAGCCTGCTTCTGTAAGGATTTAAAGACTTGGAAACCTTATGGGCCAGTTCTATTCTGTTCTACAAGCTCACTAAAAGTAGGAACTGATTCAACAGTGCTGAAAAACGTTATATGTAATCTCTCTGTCTCTCTCTCTCTATATA
>NW_006921598.1:19595951-19615726 GCF_000298275.1 Orycteropus afer afer
TGCCTAAGGCACTTGACTGCTAACCAGAAGGATGGCGGTTCAAACCCACCAGCCACTCCTCAGAAGGAAGGTTGGGCAATCCTACTTCCATAGTGAGACTGCCTTGGAAACCCAAGGAGGGGTGACTATGAGTCGGGTCCAATTCAATGGCACATAACAAAAACAACATACACATGTATATATTTCAACACCTTTCTTTGGAATGGGTAGAAATATGAATCTCTTCCAGTCAGTTGGTGGGTAGCTGTCTTCCAAATCTCTTGGCATAACCAAGTGAATGCCTCCAGTGGCACTCCATATTTGTACCTATTCCAAAGACAGGTGATCCCACAGAATGTGGAAATTATAGAATAATATCATTAATGTTACATGCAAGTAAAATCTTACTGAAGAGAATACAAAAACATTTGCAGCAGTATATTGACAAAGAACTTCCAGAAGTGCAAGCTGGATTCAGAAGAGGACAATGAATGAGGGATATCATTGCTGATGTAAGATGGATCTTGGCTCAAAGCAAAGAATACCAGAAAGATGTTGACTTGTGTTTTATTTACTACTCAAAGACATTGATTGTGTGGATCATAACAAATTGTGGATAACATTGAGAAGAATGGGAATTCCAGAGCACTTAATAGTACTCATGAGGAACCTGTACATAGACCAGGAGGCTGTCAATCGAACAGAATAAGGGAACACTGCATGGTTTAAAATCAAGAAGGGTTGTATCTTTTCCCCATATATATTCCATTTTTATGCTGAACAAATAATCTGAGTAGCTGGACTATATGAAGAAGAACGTGGTCTCAGGATCAGAGGAAGAATCATCAACAACCTGCGATACGCTGATGACATAACTTTGCTTGCTGAAAGTGAGGATGATTTGGAGCACTTACTGATGAAGACTGAAGAATACTCTCTGCAGTAAGGATTACATCTCAATATAAAGAAAACAAAAATTCTCCCAACTAGACCTATAAGCAGCATCACAATTAATGGAGAAAAGATTGAAGTTGTCAAATAGTTCACATTGCTTGGTTCTACAATCGAGGCCAATGGAAGCAGCAGTCAGGACATCAGATGAGGTATAGCACCGGGCAAGTTGGCCACAAGGGACCTCTTTCAAGTGCTGAGGAGCAAAAATGTGTCCTTGAGGACTAAGGTGCGCCTCAAACAAGCCACACACAAGCCATGATATTTTCAATTGCCTCATATGCATGTGAGAGCTGGACAATGAATACAGAAGACCAAAGAATAATCGATGCTTTTGAGATGTAGTACTGGCGAAGAATGCTGAAAGTACCATGGACTGCTAAAAGAACTAACAGATCTGTCCTGGAGGAATTGAAGCTGGAATGCTTCTTGGAAGCGGGAATGGCCAGACTTGGTCTCACCTACTTTGGTCATGTTGTCAGAAGGGACCATTCCCTGGAGAAGGATGTCATGCTTGGTAAGGTGGAAGGTCAACAAAGGAGGGGAAAGCCCTCAACAAGATGTATTGACAAAGTGGCTGCTGCCATGGGCTGAAGTATATCAGGGATTGCAGAGCTGGTGTGGGACCAGGCGGTGTTTCGTTCTGATGTGCATAGTGTCGCTGTGAGTCACAGATGACTCGACTACATCTAACAACATATATTTCAACTTATTGCCTTATTTTTCTTTTCCATAATGTTAAATAAGAGCTCTGGTAGCATAGTGCCTAAGGCACTTGACTACTAACCAGAGGCCTGACAGTTCAAACTCACCAGGCACTCCTCCGAAGGTAGGTTGGGCAATCTACTTCCATAGTGATACTGCCTCGGAAACCCAAGGGGTCACTATGAGTCTGGTTCGACTCTACAGTTTGTTTTTTTTTTTTCCCCCTAATGTTATATATTTAGGATACCCTTTTAAAACTGACTAAATTACACATGCTCTTTTCCTGGATTATAATAAAAATTAGTTTCTTAACTTTTTTTTTTTTACCACTTATTTAAGCTCTAGACCAATGAAACCTTACAATTAATCTGTAAATAAGTAACTAATCTAACCTTTTAAAAACTTGAAGGAAATTTAGAAACTGTTACTAATGAAAAGTCCCCTCTGCAGACTGATTTTGTGCTGTCTCTTTACTGGGCATAAGTCTTACAATTCACTAATAAGCTTTAAATGTAGAATATAATCCTTTTAAAAAAAATCACCAGCCTTCTGGTTCTCAGTCAAATGCCTTAGGCACTATGCCACCAGAGCTCTCCTACTTCTATAGTCAATGATAAAACAAACAAACAAAAAACCATATTTTTCACGTATTTTGAAAAATTTGCTCATGTTTTTAAATAACTCACTAATTGTGGCCAATAGTTGTATAGATTATACTTGAAAATTGTTGTTAGTTGCTGTCGAGGGGATTCTGACTCCTGCTGGCCCCATGTGTGCAAAGTAGAACTACTCCATAGGGTTTCCAAGGCTCTGAACTTTCAGAAGCCGATCACAAGGGCTGCCTTTCCAGGTGCCTCTGGGTGGGTTTGAACCACCAACCTTTCAGTTAGTAGTCCAGCACTTAACCACTGTATTACGTAGGGACTTTCACACTAGAACTATGGTTAAATCAAATTAAAATTTTGCTTTCACTTTAGAAAGACCCTCAAGAAACCCCCTAACTCTCTTTTAATATCAGTAATGAGTGAGATCATCCACCTTGATATTCCATTTTACCTTACCATCGTCTGAGATGTTGTTCTATACTGGGGTCCACTGTGATTTTTTTTTTTCCCAACATTGTTGAAGTTTGAAAAGAATATTTCTGTTTTTCAAAAACTACTACAAGTTAAAAAAAAAAAAAAAATCATTAGAAGCGTGCAGAAAACTGTCTTTATGCCCTTTTTGCCTTCATCCAGGAGTCTTCTCTTCAAAATCGTGTGAGGTTCTCCAAATACTCCCAATAGAGTTTAACCGAGTATTGTGTTGTTCTGCTTTCATTATTTTGAATGTATCATTAGCCTTTCTATGGGTCAAAATAGGTATTAATTTGTCAATCTTGTTCATCACAACATCCTTGGAAGTTACGAAAAGGCCAAAGGGATCCCCTGAGTTACCAGAAATTTTCTCTAGATTTGTCAGAACTAGAACTAGAACTAGAATTAGAACTCTTTCAAAGACTAGAAAATCTTTGGATTAAGCAAATTTAAAACGTTATCTTGACCTTTATTTTTATGAGCCTTAAAATATCTTCTAGAAAGTGAGAAAATGGCAAAATAAATTCTGTGACTGAGATGCGAAAATGATTAGATAATGCAACTGAACCAAATATCCAAGACAAACTAATGTGATCAGAATAATTTGAGCCTAAACCAAGACAATGGAGTCATTTTAGAAGAAGAATTTCATGGGTTTCTTAGACAATTTTGGTTTATAACTCTATTTTCGATGAACAGTTTTATGGTTTAAAAACAAACAGCTGTAAAAACTGAAGTTCGTGATCTGTATATTTCCTTCACTAAATACTTGATTCCTTTCTCTGTTTCTTTATTTTAATGCTATTTTCTAATCTACTGCATCCCTTTGTTTGTTAGGAAGTTAGCCTTGTGAGACCAGTGGAATAAACACCAAAATGTGTTTTTCATTTCCCCCAACTACAATCTTTATTGTTTTTCTCCTTACATTTTAATTTTACTTTTATTCCTCAAAAAAAGAAAAAAAGAAAAAAAAAACAATCGTACCAGATGACACAAGTCTGATGCTGTTCTTTGCCTCTTTATGTAAAGTCAGGTGGCTGGTAATACAAAACATTTAAAGCATAAAAAATTAATTGAAATCACTTAGCTGGTACAGCCCCAGGCAAGAACATGAAGTAGGTGAAATGAACTTTGTTTGATCCACTCCTACATTTTATAATGGCACTTCTCTTCCTTAACCTCATCGAGGCCCAATCCTGTAAATAATTTTGTTTATAGAGTTCTTTTAAAAAAATTGTTACAGGCAATAATAATTGAAATATTAGCTGTTAATATGAGTTGGTGTTCTGGTTACCTAGTGCCGCTCTGACAGGAAACATACCACAAATGGCATGGCTTAAACAAATAGGAATTTATTTGTACAATTAAGAGGCTTTAAGTCTAACTTCAAGGTGCCAGACTCTAGGGGCTGGGTGAAAGCCCTCAACCTTGGGGTCCAGTTCTGCCTCCTGCTTCTGGCCCACTGGAGCCAGAGACGTTTCTTTACTCAGACAGCTGCTGGCTTCTGAGGCTGAGAAGCCCCAAGGTTGACAAGTCAAAAGGCACAGTCCCAATGTTACCAAACCACATGGCAGGCCATTAACTTAAGTCCATTGTAAGTCCCAAGGTCGGCAGAGCATAGCAGGCTGCTGAGCAATGACACGGCTACATGCAGGGTCCAAGCATGCCACAGGCTAGAGACCATTCCAAAGATTTCTCCTTATATACAGGAAGCAGACCACATCCCAAAGGCAGCATGGTGGTAGATCCCACCATGGAGTTGATTGCCAATCTCATCATGGGGATTAACTACCACCAGCTGCCCAGCCACTCAACCAGGCCCAGCCAAGTTGACACACAAACATAACCACCACAGTTGGTTTTTAATGGAGTCTGTTCAGTCTCTATTGTCTGTAGTAGATGACTGGATGGGAGCCTGAATTCCTGGGGAGTGTTCAAGACCACACAGTGGATCCTTGAAAAGAGAAGTTACCTATATATGGTAATCAACCTGCACTGCTCAATAATGGAAGTGTTATTTCCCTCAAAGTAACCATGCCACCATAAAGTAATATATGAATGAAAACTCACCACAAAAGACAGGTGATAAGAATTTTGAGTTTCCTAAACTGTATGGATTTTTTCCATAGTGATTGACATAACTACTCAGCCCTTTAATTGTTTGCCTAGGGAATGGAATGAGGATGTTTTCATGAAGAAAGCTAGATACAGTTATAGATCAGAAATACTGTAATAGTTCTAATTTAGATAACTAATATTAAATATAAATAATAAATTATCTTATTGCACACTCTAGCTACAATAATCCATTTTATCATCATTATCATGCATTATTCTAGCAGAAAGCATGGCCTCCAGCCTGAAATCTGACCACAGACTTGAGACATCTCTACAACCAAGTGAGCCATTTAAATCTCCTTTTCTCTGTGTGTATATTTATATGTGTGTGTATATATATATATATATATATATATATATGTATAGGAGCTCTGATAGCATAGTGGCTAAAGCACTTGACTGCTAACCAGAAGGCTGGCGGTTCAAACCCACCAGCCACTCCTCGGAAGGAAGGTTGGGCAATCCTACTTCCGTAGTGATACTGCCTCGGAAACCCAAGGAGGGGTTGCTATGAGTCGGGGGTCAACTCGACGGCACATAACAACAACAACAACAACATATATGTATATATATACGTATATATGTATATACCTATATAAGCTTCACTGGTTTTGCTTCTCTAAATAACCCATCTAAGGAAAAGTATTAACACCATGGGACCAGGGTGTTCTATCACTTAAGTTGACATGCATTTTTCTTTTCAGAATGGCCAGAAGAATCCTTTAGGGCCAAAGCTGAATTATGATGACTCATTTAACAAGATGGGAGAACTTCTTTGCCAGAATTCTTAGTATGCTAGAAGAGTTCAAAGCATAGTGAGACAACTTCCCCTCTAATATGATTAAATATGAGTAGATGGTTATTAATTGTCTTCAAAGAGAGAAGTGGAAAAAGTAATTAAGCACAAGGCCTTATTTTTTGGCTAGACACTGCTGAGTGTGGGTCCAGCAAAGTGGAAGAGCACGGTGGCAGGAAAAGGCAGAGAATGAGAGAAATAGGTCACACTACAAAAAAGGGGAAAAGACAGAATAACATCTCTGCTGAGATTTATTGAGAAAGGAGATAAAACTATATTAATGTTTCTCTGCCTCCAACTCCTACAAACAATAAAGAAAGGGTATTTGGTCAAAATAACAGTCATTCCAAGCTCTCTTCTATTTCCAGAAAGATGCCTTGGTCCTCTCTCTGGAATGCTTTTGCTCCCTTTCCATTCCTGGCACGTTTCTACTCCTCCTTTTTAAATTACTTCTCTTTTGAAAACTTTGTGACACATGCTACGCTGAGCTCATGTAATGTATGTCTGAATGTTTCCCCGAATGGACTACAAAGATGTCTGGGCACAGGCCAGACCTTATTTGCTATTATACCATCTCTTTTCACTGGTGTAGTACCTGGCAGAAATGCTTAATTTAGTGTTCCATTGTTGGAATGACAAAGAATTATACAAAATTATTCAAGCAGACAGTTGGCAAACTCATTTAACTCATTCAATTTTCTTCTTCAATATGAGTTGTACCAGCTGGCTTGGCTTTTATGCTTTCTCTCTCTTTACAGACTTTTGGAGGAATTTTTGCTGGGGAAATTTGTGTTCCTTTCCTCCTCTGTCTTTTCCTTTTTGCCTTCTTTCTTTCTTTCCTCCACTTTTTCTTTCTTTCCTGAATCCTTCCTTCCTTTGTCCTGCCTTACTTTCTTTCCTTTTTTCTTTTTTTTTTTTTTTCAAACAGTACACTGATTTCTGCAATGTCCCAGGTAATGTGCTAGTCATAGAAAATAGAGACATAACAGACATGTGGCCCTAAGAAGATAATATTTTTAGAATGAAAAAAGGAAAGAAAAAGTAATCATATTAATTAGAGTTCTCTATTAGAGGCAAACTAAAGTAAGCTCTTTGAGCACATGGGAGAGCTACCTAGGAAACCAAAGGAACACATCCTGGAGGGAGTGAAAATTGAACTTGATCTTGAAGAAAGTATACAAGTCACTAGACAACAAGAAAAGGATGACAAAGATAAAACAACAATAGGCATCAGCACTTAAAAAGGTAGAAACATACAACAGAGTATGTCTCATTCAGGGAAATGAAGAGATCACTGCTGTGAAAAGAGTGCAATAGACAAGTTGCCATTGGCAAGAGATAAAGAGGAGAAGCATCTAAAAGGCCATTCATACTAATAAATCTATCTGCCCTTTATCCCAATGGCTTCAGGGAGTCACTTAAAGATTTTAAAGAGGGGAAAGGTCTAATTATATCTGAATTCTAGAAGAACACTTTGGCTGCTGGGTGGATATGAAATGGAAGGAAATGAGATTAGAGGAAGGAAGACTCAAAAGTACCTTCAGAAAGCTGGGGATACTCAATGGAGCTATTAAAACAATTTAAAATAGTAAAACTAGAAGCTTTCTACAAGGAATTAAAAAAAAAAAAAAAAAAGGAAGGGGAGTACATAGCACTTGTTGTTTTTTTGTTGTTGTTGTTATGTGTCGGACTTGACTCATAAGGACCCCTCCTTGGGTTTCCCAGGGAGCATCACTATGGAAGTAGATTGCCCAACCTTCCTTCTGAGGAGTGATTAACAAAAACATAATAATAAGAAAGGAGTTGTCAAGAGCATCAAATGCAACTGAATACCCTAGAAAGATGTGAGCCTCTGGAGGGGGTCTTTGAATGATGCATTTCTACCTAATCCAGCACCCTGACTGAAAAAAAGAAAATAACAAATAACTCAATCTCATTGAGTCAGTTCTGACTCATAGCAACCCCCATTACCCCTTATTCCAAGGCTGTAAATCTTTACAGAAGTAGATTGTCCCAACTTCCTCCCATGGAGCAGCTGGTGGGTTTGAACCACTGACCTTCTTGTTATCATCCAAACCCACGACTCCACCAGAGCTCTAGCACCCTGATAGCTATCAATATCTCTTCAAGTTTCAAGTTTCAGGGGTTATGATTATCTGGTAACTGTGAGGCTTTCTTATTCTCAGTACCCTTTTTCATATCCTACAATCTTTTTGGAATAAAGGATAAAGTATAAATTAACTTCCTTAAATGTTGCATTATAACTCATACTAAGAATGGAGCTCACTATGTCCTCCTATATGCAGACTTCCCTGCCTTTGTATCTCCATCCCACTCTGTAGCCCGCACCCTTTTAGTCTACAGAATAGTCTCTTCAATGATTCTTTTCTCCCTTTCCCCTTAGAAAATCTCCAAATCCTACTGATTCCTTCTTAGGTCCCTCCCATTCCTCTAGCCTATAGCTATTGTCATATATCTACCCAAGTGCTTTGAACTCTTTATGGTACTAGGTAGGACCTACCCAAATAAAATAGAACATACATTTGGATCCCTAATTGCACTGCAAGTTGATTGCCACAGCCTCTTATCTGGTTTCCCATATCTTTAGTCCTGTCCCTTCATTCAGTCCTACACAAAGAACATGAGTCATCTCGCTCAAGCCCTGTTTTGATCATCTCCCCCCTTCTCTGAGCCCTCCAGGATCTCTGAGTTTCTGCTTATGTCAAATCAAAACTGATCATGAGTCACTTTTTATCTAACTGTCCTCCACTTTCATCATAGGCTGATTGTTCTCCCTGCTTAATTCAAGCTGGCTGATGGTTTGTTTTGAGCACACACACGCTGCTTCCCTTCTCCAGGGCATTCACAGAGCCTTCCGCCCACCTGGCATATTTCTGCTCCTTTCTGCTACTCTGACCCCCTTGCTGCTTGCTTCAGAGCTCAGCACAGTCTTCAACTCTCTGGAAGGCTTTCCAGCTTTACACATGTTCAACTCAGTCACTACCCTCCACCTTGCTCCATCTTTACAGCTACCACTGAACATTTCTGTTCATTTATTCATCCACGTACTTGTTTATATAGTTGCTTACTCATTTAGTTGACAAAAAGTTATCAGGCCTGTGATAGGCCAAGTTGTGGTAAGACATCAGAGACACAGCTGTGAACAAAATGGTCATGTCCTGCCCTAAAGGGGCTTATCGTTTAGTGTGGAAGACAAATATTAAAACATCATCACAGTTCAAAGGGAAACAGTTTCCCTAATAAACTTTATACCAGTAAAAACAAGGGACTGGTAACACCATCCCTTGGAGTATATCATTACCATGTTTTCTAGTCCTCCCAGTCCATATACAGTTCTTCAATCATGGGTTATTTTCACAATAAAATGTGCTGTCTGTAAACCAGTGCCCCCTCCTCCCCAAAAAAGGAAAAAAACAAAAACAAAAACATCATCACAAGAGAGATAATCACAAAGAGTAATAATTACTGTGAAATTTTAACAGTTGAGGAGAACCAAGAATGTTTTTCTGAGAAATGGCATGGGATGAATAGGATTTCATCAGTTGAAGTGTTGGGAGAAGAGGATTCCAGACTGGCAGACAGCAGGTGCAAAGTCCCTGAGGTGGGAATGGGCTTGGAATAGTGAAGGAACCATGAGAAGACTAGCTAATTACAGTAGAAAAGGTGAGAGAGCTTCACACTCATGTGACCATCTCATCATCATGCAGGTGATTACGTGCATGTCATATTCTCACAGGCCTCATATCACCAACAATTTCAAAGTCCACCTAGTATCTTCAGTCTAGGGCCTCAAAAAGATTCATTTCAATTTCACCCTCTATTGAGTATTTGCATTTCCACCTTAGATATACTAAATCAGAACCTCCATTTTAGCAAGATCATCAGGTGCTTCTTACAGATCCCTAGGTGATCCTTATGGGGAAATTCTGATTCTGTGGGTCTGTGTTAGGGTTCTGCAATTTGTGTTTTTTAAAATAACTCCAGGTGTTTGTTATCATCAGGGTTGTTTGTGATTCGTTGATTTTTATGATGGGTAATTCTAAAGTGATACGAAGAACAGGAAGTGAAAGAAGGGCAAACAGTAATATAATCAAATTCTTAAATCCTCACATATTTTATTTTAAAAGCAAACATTATCTGACTGCTGTGCATATTAACCTGTCTTTGGAAGTTGATTACATAAATCTTTGCCTACTCCCCAATTTGACCAAAGAATAATGAATCCCAACGCTGACTTCTTGTCAGAATTCCTCCCTCTGTGCCAAGACTCTGGGGTATAGCCGAGGCATCTGTTGCTTTTAAAAGCTTCCAGCTGCTCCTGATCCATAGCCAGGGTGGTCGACCACTGCTCTTGGTTGTTTAAAGAAAGTAGGCGGTCTGTTTTATTTCCTTTGCCTCTCCCTAGGGCTTATTATCTGTTCTTCAGATAATATAAGTTCAGGAATTCTGTTGAGCAACTGATCCACCCTTACTCTGTGCTGTGTGATCACATGCTTATAAAATACACATGATCAATTACTGGCCACCTCTGATCTCTAAGGATGCCCCTCCCTCAAACACAAGCATAATAACTGTCCTGTCATTAACAGAAACAATGTGCCATCCAATGGTATTAATCTGAATAACTACTACGATTCTCATTAATTCTCTTTTTTTTTTTTACTGTGGAATCCTAAACATCTGCATGAATATTTCAACCACTTTTTCAAAAGGTAAGAATTATTTTAATAACTATACCATTAATGGCAAGAGGTTTGTAGCTGTGGATGAAGCCTTGAAAAAAGGAATAATGTGTTTACTATATTATATGAAATACAGAAAATTAGATGAAGGAGGAAGAAGTATATTGTGTGTCAGTTCACAACTGAGAATGACTATTTAATGTAGCATGTTAGAGAAGCAGGACCTAGTACTGTATTAAATTAATTATGATTGCCATGAGAAAGGCCCAATTAACAGAAAAAACATAGTACCCTCAGGTCAAAAAAGAGATAAATGACTAAGCAAGTGAGGCAATTGGAGTTCCATTGGTTGGTAGAGAAAAACTATGGGAAGTTAAGAGGCTAGTGATATTCAGAGGTTCTTGGATATAGAAAGACAGCTGGTACCAGTTAAAAACTTGAAACACTGGGCTGGATAGGAGGGGAAAACATACATTCGTCACAAAGAGGTTTGGGACATTAATAAAATTATAATAGGCACTCCTCCCCCAACACCCCCAAAAGGTCTCTGGCCAAAGAGCAAGACAGGTCTATGCTACCATAATTGAGACCCAATTAGTATATGGACCAAGCCTGAAGCCTCAAATTAAGATTCACATTTTGCCTACTTTAGCCATTAACAAGGAGCACTGGTGGCATAAGTGGATAAGGCATTTGTCTGCTAACCAGAAGTTCAGGGGTTCAAACCCACCAGCTGATCCATGGAAGGAAGATGAAGAGATCTACTCTCATAAAGATTTACAGCCTCGGAAAACCAATAGGGGTTGCTTTGGGTTGGAATTGACCCAGTGGTTTGGTCTTTTTTGGTAGGCGTCAACAGTTTTAAGCTGGTGCCAGTGTGTTGGAATTGAGTCCCCTGATTTCCTCTTGCTCATATTAAGTATCATATCTCAAGAGTGGCTGTGGGGTCCCAAGCATGAATTTAATGGTTAAGAGTATTTATGATTGCAAAGAGGTAGACTGAGCACTAGAAGTTTTTCTTTTCTTTTTCTTTCTTTTTTTTTTTTTTCTGTTTTGTGAATATATCTAACTTCCCCAACTGTTGTTGTTGTTGTTATATGCTATCAAGTCAGACCTTTCTTGGGTTTCCAAGGCAGCATCACTATGGAAGTAGATTGCCCAACCTTCCTTCAGATGAGTGACTGGTGGGTTTGCTAATGTTCCCTAGGAGGGATCCCATTTTTAGTCAGTAACAATTATTGCCTGATCTTCATAGGTGTCCTACTTATTAATTCATTATAAACAAAACACCAAGCCAAATCTGTTGTCATCAAGTCAATTTTGACTCTAACGAGCTCTGGTGGCATAATGCCTAAGACATTTGACTGCTAACCAGAAGGTTGGTGGTTCAAATCCACCAGTCACTCCATGGAAGGAATACTTGGCAATCTACTTCTGTAAGGATTTACCACCTGAGAAACCCAAAGGGGGTCACTATGAGTTGGAATTGACTCAATGGTGGTGAGTTTGGTTGCTTTGGTTTTAGTGACCCTGTAAAGTCAGACAGAGTAGAGCTGCCCCATAGAGTTTCCAAGGCTGTAACTCTTGAGAGGCTTCTTTCAGTGTAGCACCTAATTATTTTCCAAGTTGTTTGAGGAACATGATCTTCTCTTAAGCTAACAGCTAACCACAGCTTAGAGGTTTATACAGGCAACAACTTCTGAAAGTCTGCTAGGTCTTGAGTAGAGTGCATGACTCTGCAATGGCAGAATAAAGAACCAAACCAAAGTATGAAGAAAGATGACTTCTCCATATACATGAATTAACAATGAAAAACTAGGGCCTTAATCCAAATTTTCAAATCCTTTCTGTACTAGGGGATTGCAGTAATAGTTTATTGAAGTGGTTAATCATTCAACTGCTAACCAAAAGTTTGATGGTTCGGGCCCACCAGTCACTCTGCAGGGGGAAAAAAAAAAAAGTGACAGTCTGCTTCTGTAAAGATGTACTATGCTGCTATGTCCTGTAGGGTTACTATGAGCTGAAATAGACTCAACTGCAATGATTGTGGTGATGATGTGTAAGTATAAAGGGGTTCTTAGGTCTTGTCCATGCTATGATTAATTAACAACTTTTTCCAAAATATTTGGTACCTTGTCAGAACTGTGAGACAGCTTTGGTGGTGTATTTAAGGCATTTGGCTGCTAATCAGAAGGTCGGTAGTTTGAACCCATCAGCTGCTCCATGGAAGAAAGATGAGGCAGTCTGCTTCTGTAAAGATTTACAGCCTTAGAAACCCAATGGGGGTCACTATGAGTCACAATCAACTCAATGGCAGTGAGTTTGAGTTTGGTCAGAACTGTGGTGGTTGTTAGTTGCCATTGAATTGGCTCCCACTCATAGCTACCTTATATACAGTAAAAGCTGTGAAAGCTGGAACCTGTGGTGCATGGTCTTGTGCTATCCTCACAACTGTTGGTTTATTTGAGCCTATTGTAACCACTGTGTTGATCCATCTCATTGAGGATCTTTCTCTTTTTTGCTGACACTTTTATTTTACAAAGAGTGCTGTATTTTTTTAATTTTTTATTTATATTTATATATTTTATTTTTTATTTTATGAAGAGTGCTCCAGCAATTTGTCCCTCCTGATGATGTGCCTGTATCTCTCATAATACTTAGGGCTCTTATTCAGGACTAGGGGTTACACCAGAACCTTCTTGCTCATGTGGGAGGAAAGCAGAAGAAATTATCTCAGAAATAGAGAATTAGTTTGTGGAAGAGTAATGGAAAAGCATAGTTTAGATGTTGATACACACACATATAGAAATTCCTAATGGAAACGAACTAAAGTTTAGAACTAGAGAAAAAGAGCTGTTAACTACATCATTTTGTATTAAATGGTGGGAATTTATCATGAAACAAAGTGAACTGAGCAGGTAAGAAATCTAACACTTTTTTTTTTTTTTCTTGGAAAGTGGTTTATCATTAAAGCTTACTGCTGTAAAAAGCTCTAAGGCTGTGTAACATTCATAATACAGATTTCTGTCATTCCGGTTCTCTATGAAAAGAGTTTAATCTCCTCTTTGGTTTTCATGGAGTCTTTGAATACAAAACAATACACTCTAACCTGATTTGGTAACTACTAAGTGGTACAAGGGTCCCAGAACTGTTTGTCTTTCTATGTATGTTGAGGAGGACCCATGAGAATTGATGGCAAAATATGTAAGTCTTGATAGAGAACAAAGGCTCTTAGATACTCTCAAATTTCTCCTCATGAAAACCTGTAACTAAGAAAGCACAGATACTTTCTGATAAATCAATTTCCTCTAAAACCTGGAACTATCCCAAGATACATGGTTTTTAGCCAACATTTTACTCAAAGAGTATTTATCCTGATTTATCCCAGTAAAATAAATATTTTTATCACCCTCCTGATTTAACCATGTCCTGATATATAGTGCTTATACTGATATGTAAGGAACTCTGGTGGTGTAGTGCCTAAGGCATTTGACTGCTAACCAGAGGTTGGAGGTTCTAAACCCACCAGCTGCTCCATAGAAGGAAGATGGGGCAATCTACTTCTGTAAAGATTTACCACCTTGGAAACCCAATGAGGTCACTATGAGTCAGAATCAACTCAACGACAGTGAGTTTGGCTTTGCCTTATTATACTGATATATAAGTGAAAGATAAGTGCATTTACCTAAAGCTACAAAGGTTAACCTTTGGTAATTTGATGGTATCAGGTGTATATTCACATTTCTTGATATTTCTTCTTCCTCAGTCAGAGACTTAAACCAGGGATCACTTTCTTTTCTTTCAACTAATATCAGTAAAGGTCATGAGATAAGCAATCCTAAAATAGGGATCCTCTAACAGAAAATGAAATTCTGGAGTTAGAGGAGTTGAAAAATACTTGTAAGACCTTATTTTAGAAGTATAAATGTGAAGATTTGGCTACTGCAGACCCACTGGGGAGAAATTTGCCAATGTGTTGGTGACTAAGAATGCATCCTTCTTCGGAAGGACTGAGAGCCATTTGTAGAGTTAGGTCACAATAACGGCTTGCAAATTCCTGAATTTGTTTTACTACATGTCAAAATATGTTCCTCTTACATCTGGCATATAGGGCAACCCCACTTTTAAGCACAGAAGAATGCTTGATTTTTTTTTTTTTTTTTCATGGTAGTCTTCAGCCTGAATTTCTCTCAACCAATGCCAAGTAGAATTCATCATATAAGAGCACTTGACTTACAGAATTTTAATGATTTCTTTCTTATCTTTTTTCTCCTGTATTATTGAAGAGAAGTTGTAAATAAAGGTTCTCAGTGCTGCTTTCATTACAAAATAACTAAGTAATCACCATTGGCTCATTTTGTAGATGTGAAAGCAATACCTTCCTGGAATAGCAGGCTTATAGTTAGTTTGGAATTGTGTTGTGGTGCCTTGTAAGAACTGACTTAAAATGTAATGAAATTTAAAAACAAAAACACAATTAACTAATGAGGAAATATTTAATCTTTGCCATAAAGTATCTCAAATACATAAACATTGCACAGAAGCATTTAGTTCTTTTGATAGTTGTGTCCAGTTGTAGTCAAGTCAACTCTCTAACTCATGGCAACCCCATAAATGTCAGAGTTGCACTGTGTTCCATAGGATTACCTTTGCTTTTTCTTTATATATATATGTGTGTGTGTGTGTGTATCTATATATATATTCTTGTCATTTTTGTTAAGAATATATACGGCAGGACATACACCAAGTCAACAGTTTCTACAAGTACAATTCAGTGATATTGATTACATTCTTTAGACAATCATTTTAGATCTCCTTTCCTGAACAGTTCCTCCCCAATTAATATAAAGTCACTGCCCCCTGAGGTTCCTATCTAATCTTTCAAATTGTTGTTGTAATTTGATCCTATATAAATAGGTCTTAGAGAAGCGAGAGGTTCATGGCAGACATTCTTTACTAGCTAAGCTGAACTATTGTTCATAAGGATTTCAGTGAGTGGTTTATTTGGAAGTAAATACTAGGCCTTTCCTCTGAGTCCCTTCCAATCTTTTGATTATCAGCTAATATCTTAACCATTTGTACTACCCAGGGACTCCTTTTGGTAATTAATGCCTATAATATTTTGATGGAATTCACGTGGGCAAGAACCTGTTTTAAAATGTTTAAGTATTTGTAGCTTGACTTAAGACATTATTTCATTTGAAATAGTATACATAGAATGTTATTGATAACTAGAAGAAATCTAATCAGTATCACTGCTGCAAGCACATCTGAATTCAACACACTGATTTAACTGATTTAAAAATATTTTTTGCAGTACATTATCCATTATCTTAACCTTAAAGATACGGCTTTTTGCTCGCTGAGTGGGTGAAATTTCCCCTTCCCCCGTTAAAAATCATTAGCATTTACCCAGTTTTGATAGTAAAACAAGGACCAACCACTGGTTATTAGATAGATAGATAGATAGATAGATAGATAGATATAGTATGTATCTCAGAGCTCTACATCTATATAGATTTTTAAAGTCAAACATTAGTGCTCTGTCTGGCTCAGCTAATGTAAGTGTGGCATTGTACTGTTTATCACCCAAAAAAATCTGTGATTAATTTTCAGAATGACCTTCTCTACTTTTCTGGGTATGTGGTTTTGTCAAATCAATATAAAAGTCACATTTTCTTCATCCTTCACATGGTTGAACACATAAATACTCAAGAAATCACTGGACAAAATGGTCCTTGGACAAAAGAATGTGGGAAATGGATGGAGGAAAGTAATTGGGTGGGAATTTAGTTGCAGTTTGTCCTTTTGTTGTTGTTGTTATGTGCCGTCGAGTCGGCCCCGACTCATAGCGACCCCTCCTTGGGTTTCCGAGGCAGTATCACTACCGAAGTAGGATTGCCCAACCTTCCTTCCGAGAAGTGGCTGGTGGGTTTGAACCGCCAGCCGTCTGGTTAGCAGGCAAGTGTCTTAGCCACTATGCTGTCCTAGATGCCTCTAAATCCTTAGCCCTGTTCCACATTGGCAGGATACAACAGTATTAGAGCTGGAAGTGCTCACTGTGTTGATTTCCCTGCTACAAAGTCAGCAGAGCATTAGCTCTCATGCTTTTGTAGAATCGTCTAAATTTTCAATGATTTCCAGGTTCATAGTATTATGATTTTGCTAATATGTCCTTTCAATATTGACTTCCTAAATAAGGAAATTCTTCCTATAAACCAAAAAGAACTTGAAAAATAAATGTCAAGAATGGCAAATAAAGGGAAAAGAAGGTCTTCCTTATGTCTGAGCAATTCCCTGAAATTCAAAATTCTCTATCTTCTGTTACTAATTTTTGTTAAAGTAAAAGGCCAGCTGATCAATGATTTCTCCAAAATAATTCTTCCTATTCAAAAAAATGGCCATGAATCACCCAATGGATATCTCTTCCTCAAAGAATTATACCTCTTTTTGCTTTTGTTTCCAATCCATAATTCTGACATTACCCCCTGCCTATACCTCCTTTATTTACCTTTTCTGAATCCTTTCTGATCACTATCTGTATTCTTAAATGACAGAAACAAAATTGGATACATTTAAATCTAACTTTCAGTGTTAACCGGTTTTCATACCATGAGATGAAATGTAACCAATTTTTCTTAGGTATAAAATGCTAATGTAACCAGAGGCTGATTTTAAACATTTCGGTTTGCAATGCATGCCAAAATTGTCCTCCTACCATGGACAGGAAATTGAAAATATGAAAACAAGTTTATCTTATCTTTACCCCTACTGAAATATTCCGCGTTTTATTTTGAGACAACTGTTCTTTCTTTCTTTCTTTTTCTATAAGTACAAAACACTGGGGAACAATTTTCTTATTTCTAGGAGTCCAAAAGGACAATACAGAAAATGTGCATAAATAGTTCACCTCGGAAATGGAATAACATTTGGTCAAGCTTAATAATAGATTCAATAATTTATCATTAAATGATTTTTTTAATGACTCACTGTTACATAAAAATTGCTTTCCAAGTACTATACAAAAAAACCCCAAACACTGCAGTGGCATCAGATCTGACCCATAGCAACCCTCCTTGGGTTTCCCAGGCAGTATCTCTAGGGAAGTAGATTGCCCAATCTTCCTTAGGAGGAGTGATTGGTGGGTTTAAACCACCAGCCTTCATGTTAGCAGTCAAATGCCTTAGGCACTACCCTACCAGAGCTCCCTCAAAGAACTATAAAATACATAAATTCTGTTTTGGAGAGATGAGTTGCATTTTACAACAGTATTTTTATTCATTTTTTTTTTTTTTTGTGACTTTCTAAAATCTTTGAAAACTTTATTATGATAAATAAATACTTATATATTATACAAACAGTGCCTAGGGCATTTGACTGCTAACCAGAAGGCTGGCGGTTCAAACCCACCAGCCCATCCTGGAAAGGAAGGTTTGGCAATCTATTTCCGTAGTGATACTGCCTGGGAAATCCAAGGAGGGGTCACTATGAGTCAGATCTGACTCCATAGTAGTGAGTTTGGTTTTTGGATTTTTTACTATAGAGTCAGAAACTACCACACTGGATGTTTACTTTGATGAATGAAACAAAATTTTATTATTTATTTATTTTTCTTAATAGACGTTGTAGTCTGATTGGGGATACAGATGATCATAAAGTTTACAATGATACATTTATGATTACTAATTGTGACAGTGCTACCTGGAAAACAAAATAAGTGCCATAAAACGGAATGACGAGATAGATGTAGGGGTACGTACATAGTTAGAGTGGTCAGAGTAGATGTTAAAGAGGAAGTATTAATTAAGATGAGAACTGGAGGTTAAGAAGTAATAACAGGAGTAGGGAAAATAATATTTCAGATAATGGAAACAACCTGTGACCTGGTCATACAAAGACTTTGAACAGTTGTCTTTGATTCTGATATGCCCAGTGATAGCTATTTGATTCCCTAGACTTGGTCTTCTGAACATGTTACTAATAACATGCTGGATAGCTGATTGATGGCTGACAGTATTGATGGCATTTAGATCATCTGATCCAGTTTCAGTTCCCTCTTTTGAAATATGCCTGTTATTACAAAGGTAAACATCAGTAGAATTAAGAAACTGTTGCAGAAATGATGGAACATCAATTCATAATTAAGAGTGGAATTGTTCTGAAGTCACGGATCTTTTGTTTAGCTTTGTACTAGAAATAATGAGTATATTAAGGCTACATTTTTCAATAGATTAAATCTCATGTGTAGATTCTGTTAATTCATAGGTATAAGTGGAAATATCTTCTCATTCTTTAATTTATAAAAATAAAGGATATAAAGAGTAGAATAAAACAGATTTTCTCAAAGCACTAAACCCACATTTTTTAGAAATAAATCAAAGAGACAATCCCCCCTTAGACTTGCCTTCTGCAGCATCTAAACAGACATGGCAATCCAGTGGGTACCAGCACTAAACAATTGCCACCAAGTCAACTCCAACCCATGGCAACCCCATATATGTCAAGTGGAACTGCACTCCACAGTTTTCAATGACTGATTTTCTGTAAGTAAATAGCCAGATCTTTCTTCTGAGGGCTGTGAGTGGACTTAAGCTTCTAAATGTTTAGTTAGTGACCAAACATGTTAACTATTTTCACTATCCATGGATTCTACCAGCATGCTATATCTCTTTAAAAATGAGATTAAATAAATGAAAAAGATAAAGATAAAGAGAAAAAAATTTATATTTCATTACATGAAAATACAAGTAATATCCTTTGTTTCATAAGAAATTATATCTTAAAAATATGAGGTCTAAATCTCTTAAAATCTTAGACATTTTCAGAAGTGACATGACAATTAAGTCAGTTGAAAATCAGAATTCCAGATGCTTCACAAGGGGAAGGGAATGTTATGTGAAGACACCCACACTATGTTTAAGCTTTAGCCTATGAGGTGGTTTATTCAGCATAAAATTTTTTCTGTGGGTCAGAGCAATTGCTGTTTTAGTGCTTCAAATCAAACATACTCTGAGGTTTAAAGATGAAAAAATAAATATTTGCAAACAGTGGTTGAATCAGGGAGACTGTTCACTTTAGTTCTCTTTGAGGATTCTCAAATCTTCTATTTCTGAATTTACTAGTAAAAACATTCACCTTGGCCACCAAGAAGGGTGTTCAGAAAGAGCTATTATCCAGGTCTGTGAATGTTAACAAAAGAGTGTTAAAGCTTAAGAGGGTCCTTCAAAGGAACTAAATCTTAATGACACACAGGTCCCTTTGTCATCAGATATCTATCCTCAGAAAGACAATTGTTGCTAATGCCCTACAGAAAGGACATTGTAAATAATAGAGAAATCCTTTAATTGTCTCTGTAAAATTCATGTGTTATAAATATTATATGTATTATGTAATTATTACAGATTATTAAATATTATATATTATATTATATATAGAATTATTATATGA
>NW_006921598.1:19615826-19617595 GCF_000298275.1 Orycteropus afer afer
CATAGAGCCTAAAGCATTTGACTGCTAACCAAAAGTCTCGTGGTTCAAATCCACCAGCAGCTCTTCTGGAAGAAGACTGGGCAATCCACTTCTATTAAAGGTACTTCCTTAGAAACCTAAGGAGGTGTTGCTATGAGTAGGGATCAAGTCGACAGCAGTGAGGTTGTTTTTTGTAATATTATATTATAAATGTAATGAATATTATAAAAGCATATACTACCTAAGATTTTGGAGAAATGTAAAATATATATCTAATTTAGAGCTGAGTGATTTTTCTGTTCTTGTTGTTTAAATATTTAGTAATGGAATTTCGGAACAGATTTAACCAGTATAAAGATTTCCTCATTTAATTTACAGGTTTTGAGCAAATATACATACGTCTAACAACTCATGTTTATTGTTTTGAGTGGAATACTTTACCATGTTTTCTGCTTTTACTCTCTAGGAGCTTTAATGGTACAGTGGTTAAAGCATTCAGTTGCTAATCAAGAAGTTGGCAGTTTGAACTCAATAGACATTCTGCAGGACAAAAATGAGGCAGTCTGCTTCCATAATGGTTTACAGCCTTGGAAATCCTATGGGACAGTTCTGCTCTGCCCTATAGGGTCAGAATCAACTTAATGGCAGTGGGTTTGGTTAGATTTGGTTGTTTGGTTTCTGGAGACTATTAAATGATAAGTTCAGTCATAGAGGGAGAATGAGAACAATATACAACAATATTTGAAACCAGAAATTTACCCCATGGTGTGTGTGAAGTAAGTGTGTATGTTGGGGGGATGTCAGCAAACAGAAATCATCAGCTAGTTTACCCCAGAATATTGGAGAGCCTAAAATTACAACTCTGAAATTATCTTTATATGACACTCTGTTCAGGGCAAATTTGCATTCTCTGAAATACTTAAGTTCCTGAAATCCAAAAGCCCAATATGCAAATGCATGAAAGCAGCTCTTTATTTTGATTTTAGGTCTCCAAATTTCTTTCTGTTAATATTATTCAAAATTCCATTCATAATAAAGCATATTGAATGTAGAATCTGAAAAATGTGTGTGGATGGAGACCTCAGAGCACATCAATTTGTGTAATGTGTGAGATGCTAATAGGTTTTCCGGGCTTCTTGAAGGGACTGGTCACACTGACTTGCCCATGAATTTTAAGCATTTCAAAACAAACTCAGGCTTCAGTTAGGCACCAAACATTTGTTTTTGATGGTGTTATTATTTTATTTATTTATTTTTTAAACACGTAAAGATGGGCTGGGGATATTAGTTTACATCTGAGACCAAAATCAGAATTTCTGTACGTAACCCAAAGTCTAAATCTTCTACATCTAAGGAGAGAACCTAGACAGCATATTCACTCATCTCACAGCTGTCAGAATCGTCAACTGACTCTTACCAACCAAGCCCCACGGGAGTTGAAGACTGAAGTAGGTCTATGGACATGATTCTGAATCTGAGCCTCACAGGAAAGTTATGTATAAAGCGTTGGATGGAAAGGTTTTATTTTTCCCATCTTCTCTCACTCTCTTTTTAAAAGAAACTCCATTGAGGTATAATTTAGATAAAGTAAACTACATGTGAAGTTCAGTGTGTACAGCCTATAATATGAGTTTTGACAAACTTAACCAACCATAATCATCACCACAATCAAGATATAGACCGTTTCTGTCACCTAAAAAACTTTTTTATTCACCTATGTGTCAACTCCCAGCCCCACATCCAGGCTTTTAACAATCTACTTTCAGCCAGTTTAGTTTTCATGTTTCCAA
>NW_006921598.1:19617746-19636909 GCF_000298275.1 Orycteropus afer afer
ACCTACTGATACATATTTTTTCCTAGTTTTTGGATATTATGAACAAAGCTTCTATGAATATATGATAGTGAAATATGTATATATTTTATTAGTATATACATTTTTCTTGAGTAAATAAGTAAATACCCATGAGTGAAATTGCTGGGTCATGGGGTAAATTTATATTTAACTTTGTAAGAAGCTGACAACTTGTATCTAACATAGCTATATTAATATACATTTCCAGCAAAAGTTGTTCTGAATACTTGGGATGGTCTTTTTTATTTTAGCCATTCTAGTGGATACAAAGGGGTGTCTTGTTGTGTCTTAATTTACACTTCCCTGATGATCAGTAATGTGGAACATCTTTTCACTTGCTAATGAAGCCCAGTTTATAAAATATTTCCTTTAGATTTCATGCTTTCTTTGTCCTACATATGAAGTCTTGAATTTTGTCCCGTGTCACCCTGAGCTAATAATGTTGCAGCTATTCATGGGGAGTGCTTTTGGGGACAAAAGCCACAAATTCACAATTCTTACCTTTTGTAGTGGTATCTTAAGAGTAAATCCTTCTTCTTCTTCTATCAAATTTAGGATGTTTTTCCAATGTCTTTGAATAGTTCTTTAAAAAATTTTGCACAGTTTTTGTAAATTATTATTGAGCTTAAATAGTGTGGCATATGTTTGAATTGTGTAGAGATAAAAGCATTAGTCTTTTACCTCAAAGACCTTCTAGACTTGATTGGGAGGGAGGATGTATAATCGGTAGAGAATTAATTTTTATTAGTATAGGAGAAAAGGAAAAAAAAATAGTAGTAATTAAGACCAAGTATTGTAAACCAAGGAAAACTCATATCAAGATTAACATATCAGAGAGTGACAGGTAGCATGATATTTAAAATTTCATGTTGCCTAAGGCATTTGACTGCTAACCAGAAGGCTGGTGGTTCAAACCCACCAGCCACTCCTCAGAAGGAAGGTTGAGGAATCTATTTCCATAGTGATACTGCCTTGGAAACCCAAGGAAGGGTCTCTATGAGTAAGATCTGATTCCACAACAGTGGTTGCATTTGGTTTTGAATTTTTCTAAATCTTAGAAAGCAAGTGACTGTCTTATTGACACAAGATTATAAAGTCCTATGTACAAGACTTCACTCCTCTCCAAATTTTTCAGCAGAAAATTGCTTTACTGAACATAATATGTCAATAACAATAGTTAACATATTCAGTTGTTTAGGATGAGCAACTTAATGTTATAAGGACTTATTGAGAAGTAATGATGTATACATGTTATTATTTAATGAAATGATCATAATAATCCTATAAGATCCTAATAATACTAATATTTCTTAATGTTTAGGAAAAACAATTCATCTCACATTTCTTTATGAATTAGGTTGATATTTTTCAACCTAATTTCATTATCATTTTCTTTTTTTAGTATGTATATGATGCATGTATATATTTTTAAAGTGATGATTCATCATACCTGTGATAGTTGGAGTTGTGTGTCAACTTGGCTGGACCACAATTCTGAGTGGTTTAAGAAGTTGTGATGGGGGTTATTCCCATGATGAGATCGGATATATATGTTTTGAGCAGCCAATCAGTTGAAAGGGAGTTTCCCTAGGGGTGTGGCCTGCTTCCAATATATTTATGGACATCCTGGGAAAAGGGGACATTCTTCTGTGGATCGGGATCCTGTTGTGCTACCCATAACTATCCATGAGTGAACAATCCACCATTCAGCCTGGAGATCTTGGATTCGTCATTTGTTGGAGTCAACAGCTGGTAGACTGCCCACCAACCTTGAGCTCGTCAGCCCCTGCAGCTGCATGAGTCAGCAATAGCCTCTAGCTTGGCATTTGATCCAAGAATTTGGGACTTGCCAGCTTCTGTAAGTGTGTGAGCCATTTTCCTAACATAAATTTGTCTGTCTCTCTCTCTATATATAAGCTTTACTGGTTTTGCTTCTCTAGAGAATCCAGCCTAACACAATACCTCTATGATTATTAGGTGCTGTAAAGTCAAGTTTGACTTTTAGTGACTTCATGTGACAAAATAGAGCTGCTTCATGCAATTTTCTTGACTGTAATCTTACAGAAGCTGATCATCAGGGGAGCTGCTGGGTGAGTTTGAATAGCCAACTTTTGAGTTAACAGCCAAGCGCTGTGCCACCAGGTAGATTTACTATTACAAAAATAAAGGACATATTAAGTAAACTAAATTTTCAGCTCCTTCCTTGGAAAACTCAAAAATACACATGCTCATACTTACACAGCTATTGGGAAAGTTTCAAGGTAACTTTTCATTATATGACAGGGTAAATGCTTTGAGAAATCAGTGTTATCTTTCATAAGTGTATGAATAGATTTAAGCAAATTTATTTTATGTCAAGTTTGGTTTAAGACCAGTGAAAATAGGTGAACATTTGGTCTGCATGAGTTAAAGAGAGTCCAAATCCTCACTTACTTCAGACTTTTCCACAGTAGACCCCCAAATTTGACATTATGCCAATTTGGGGGGCATATTCTTGGAAGTTTCTTTTATCTGTGACCTCCCTTAAGAGCGCTGGTTTGACGTTATTTCAGATCCTAACACATATACTTGTCCAGCTAGGTAGCTGTTTTCAAACAAAGGGTTGATCCTTGGTATTGTAAGCCACACAATTTGTCCATTCATTTAACAAATGCTTATATTTTAAAAGTCAGTACAAGGAAACAAGACTAGTAAAGAAAAGTCACATCTTACATGGGGTTATAATGTAAAGTCAACACCTAAACCAAAACAAAAAAAACAAGTCATGTAATCAAATTTTTTCTTGAAAAATCACTACAAAATTTCCAGGTTGGAGACTTTCATATCATTTCTCAATAAATCTAAACCAGCATATTTTCCTAAAGAATTACAACAGATTATTGTCTTTTCAGATGAGCATCTGATGAAGTAATTGGCTTGCATAAATAGCCATATTTCATGAAATGTGCCCATTTTAAAACTAGTGTCACACTTGGCAGTGCAGGATGCCCACCCAATGAGAGACACATAGCAGCCAACTGGGGCTAATACTCATGAACTAGAAGGATAGATGGTTCACTTACTTGCTCTATTTAATTTCTCTCCCTTGCACTACTGGAGGCATGTAACTGAATTTGGGTAAGTTACATACATGTGTGATGCAGCCCTGATGCATGCCCAAAATACTATGAAAACTCACACTGAGAATGCCAGAGAACTTTCTGAAGCAGAGGTGATGCTTGACCTGTATTTGAAGGATGACCAGGCATTTAATAGATTGATAATGAACAAAATCATGAAAGGGTGAGAGATTCTGGTACATTAATGAATATGTCAATGCTTCTCAATGACAAGAAGATAAAGCTAGAAAGGTACCAAGAGGCTAGATTCTGAGGAAGTTTCTTCTTTGGAGAAACCAGAGGACTCATTTTAGCAGCAATATGAAGGATGATTAGTGGGAAGACCAGAATAAAAGCAGGGCCATCAGGACATCAGACAGCAATTGCTGAGAGAACTCTGGCACAGAGAACTCCAGTGCTCTCCAGCAAATGCTGTTTCCCAGTCCAGAAAAGGACCAGACTTAGAGTTCAATATTTTTTTCCAGTTTACCACACTGCCTCTTTCCTTATTTTTTCCATTATGTTCCTAATGAAGACTAATATTTTAGTCATTTTTCTCAGATAATTTCTACAAACTTTCTTTAGTCATTCTGAGGATGCATGAAGAGGCATAAGTGTTTTCTGTCTATGGTTGCCTTTTAAAGCCTGTCTTTGTAGTATAGTGCCTAAGGCACTTGACTGCTAACCAGAAGGCTGGCGGTTCAAACCCACCAGCCACTCCTTGGGAGGAAGGCTGAGCAGTCTACTTCCATAGTGATACTGCCTCGGCAACCCAAGGAGGGTTGAGTCAGGGCTATGAGTCAGGGCCTACTTGAAGGCACATAACAACAACAACAAGTTTCTCTCTAATTGTATAAAAGCATAATTTAAACTTCAGGTTTATTTATTTTTTATGCTATTATTTATTATTATGTTAAATTTTATAATTATTTTTATTAAAAAAGTCAACATTGTGTCATTAACTCTCACATGATTCTGTATTCACAAACACATTTTCTTATGAACAAAAAGTAAAAAAAAAATAATCAAAATATACATACTTTTTCATTTATCTATCTTTGCTAACTCTGGATTGTATTATGCCAGTCAGATAGGAAAATAAGTGTCTTTTTATTTTAATTTGTATTCTTTCATTATAATAAGGTTAATATTTTTCATATGTTTGTCAATTTGGGGTTTCTTCTTTGACAGCAAAATATTATTGTTCTTAGCCATTTTATTGGTGTATTTAACTTTCTCTTACTGAGTTATAACAACTATCTATATAAAATTGACAAATATCTTTGATATTTGTTGTAATTGTTTTGTTTAAACATAGTGTTTGCTTTTGAATTTTTTTTTATGTTGTATAAGACATCGTAGGGAACTCTGGTGGCATAGCACATAAGGCACTGCTAACCAGAAGGCTGGCAGGGGTTTGTAGCTTTCATGTAATTGACTTACTATTTTCTTCTTTTAATTCTACTTTTTGCTTTATACTAAAGAAATCTGTTCCCAAATGACCTACATTTTTGACAGATATTTTATTTTGTTTCTTTTCATGTTTTATATTTTAGCCTTAAGGCTTTAATCAATTTGGAGTTGATAGTAGCCTATAGAGTAAAGTAGAAATGTTCTTTTCAGTGCCTTTAATAGACACAGAAACACACTTCTCATATCTCCCTTTAAGAATGAACTCATTGTTCAGCTGTGAGGAGTGTGGTTAGTAAGCAGCTGTCAGTTTCTTCAGAGTCCATCCTCACCTTGGGATGGCCCTGGGCCAATGTCAGTACAAGGAAGTAGTGCAAGGGCCTGACTTTTTCTTCTCAACATGGGACTCATCTGATAGCCATCTTTGCTGCATATCTCCCCATTGGGCTTGCAGAGACTTCAGTTAGCTCTGCATCATGGTCTGACAGCTGCCCCTGCCCAATCCCTCTTCCCCTGTCCCTTCACAAGTGTCACTCTCCAATAAATGTTTATGTCATTAATTCTATGCCAAAGTCTGCTTTATAGATAGATAATCCAACTGATACTATGATTTACCACTTCACTATTCCCACTCCACTTAGAAACAAGAGTACCTGGGTGATGCAAAAGGTTAAATGCGTGACTACTAATGAAAGAATGACAGTTCAAACTCACCCAGAAGCCCCTTAGAAGAAAGACTTGGTAATCTGCTTCTGAAAGTACACAGACATTGCAAACCCTGTGGAGTGTAATTCTACTCTGTAACATATGGGGTTTCTATGAGTTGGAATCAACTGGACAGCAACTGTTTGGTCTTTTGGTTTACTTAGAAACACCCCTTAACAAGTTCTGTATTATAGGATATCCTCGTGAGTTTTGTATTTTGTGGCACTGATGTTGATTTTTTTCTTTTACTGGTTACACAGTTTAAATGACTGTAATATATGTGTATGTATACATATATCATATATAGTATATATGTGTGTGTATGCATATATCATATATATGGATATATATATGTGTATATGAAGAGAGAGAGAGAGAAAAAGCAGTCTACACTCGGCAAGCTTCTTTATCAATATATTCCTACATTGCCCATTTTTTAGCCAAATAAAATTTAGAATCATTTCATCAAATTCAAAAAGATTTCTGTGCTTTTGTTTTCTCTAGCCAGGAATATGCTCATCTTTTCTGTTTTAGTAAACTCTTGTAGACTATATATATATATATATATATATATATATATATATATATATATATATATTCTGTTTATTTATTTTTTGAGTTTCTTTCTAAGAGTTTTATAATATTTCTAGATGTGGAATTTTTTAATGGCTTACTAGTATAAGAAAGCTTATGAATTCTGCATGCTGAATCATCCACATTGGTAATCTTTCTAAAGAATTCTAATAGCTTTTGGTTGATTATTTTAGGTTTTTCATGTTGTGGTGATATTATCTGCAAATGTCATGTCATAAGTGCAGCAAGTTATTGAGGGGGGGAACACTAAGGTTTATGCAGCCTAATGGGAGGACCTAATCCCATGGTCCTGTAGGCTACAGCAAAGCATTGCTGATGGACCGGTAAGTGGTGATGGGACTCTAGGCAATGTGGTTCAATGCAACTGTGTTCAGATCAGCCAAGGGCAATGGGGGACTAGTTCAGGAAACATTGGAGCAATGGAAGGTGACCTCAGGCACAGGCCTGGAGAGACTGGTGAGAGCCATATCTGGAGCACAGAGAAGGCAGAGGCATGGCCAGAGGAACTATTTACTTCTTTTTAAAAATAAACTCTGTTTTGAGATTGAGAGAACTAAAAGAGGGATAGGATAGACATGGTACCATGTGGTACCCAGAGCAATTGATCAAGCAATTTCTGACAATGACTTATAAGCCCCTACATTATCTAACATCCAGGTAATCACATGACATACTCCTTTTTAAAATATCACTTCTTCAGCAAAGCAGAACCTCACCAACTCATCTATAATAGAAATTTCATTGCTTTCTGTCCCTTATCAGTTTTATTTATTTTATTTTTGACCTAGCACACTTGAAACTATATTACTTTGTAATTGTTTATTTTTAAATTTACAATCTTCCTTATTAGATAGTTAAGTTCCACAAGTTCAGGCAATGAGTCTGTTTTGCTTACTGCTAAATCTTCTCCACAGAATGGATTATACTCAGTAAAACTGGAGGGCCACTGGTAACCTGAGATAGAAGATATTATAGTTGCTTTATTAAACTAAGAGTTTTTTGTTTTGTTTTGATTGATTAGAATAACATTTAATATCCTCAAATGCCATACAGGGTGCTCTGATGATTTTTCTTTTTTGACCTCTTCAAATGGTAAATTATGTTAATATGTTCTCAAATATTAAATCAATCACACATTTCTAAAAGAAACTATGATTGATTGCACTATGTTAACTTTTAAAATATTAGTTTGAGTACAAGTACTATAGTTTATTAAGGATTTTCTCATCTCTGTACATAAGTGTATTGGTTTGCAGTTTAAAAATTATTCTATTTTGATCAATATCTGGTTGTTAAAAGCACCCAGGGGTAAAGCTCAGAAGGCAAGAACAGATAGGAAAGAAGGACAAAGGGAAATGGTATCCACGGGGAGGAAGCAGGAAAAGTACTGTTGCATTGTTGGGGTTGTAATCCATGTCACAAAACAAAATGTGTATGAATTCTTGAATGGAAAACCAATATACTCTTTCACCCAAAAAAAAAAAAAAAAAAAAAGTATTGCTAAGCCTCCTGTCTTGCTTATGCTTTTAAAATAGGGTTTTTTTTAAATTATATTTTAATCAAAGTAATACAAGTGCACTAATACAAATTTAAAGACTCAAGAAGGGCTTTTAAAGAAATTCAGCCTTCTTCTTCACCATCCCTCATCACCTTCAGTCTGGCTCTCCAGACGTATCTCCTTTTATCCATTTCTGTTTAAAGGTTTCTGGCAGTTACTCCCGTATCTCTGAATAAGTTTCTTTTATTTATTAACTTGGATCCCTGAGTGGTGCAAACAATTGTGTTTCATTTTGACTTTCCAAATAGGATGAAGGATATAGAGATCCTTTTCAACTTCCTGTTCTCATTCATCCATGCTCCCTCTATTTTCCAATTAAAAAAAAAAAAGTAGATTAGTATTAATTTACCCTATTTTGCTGTGCAAACATTTTCACAGCAGAACCAGGCAGAAAATAAAGATTACTTGTTTTTTTTTTTTTCAAAATAACTTTTTATTTCTCTGTAGTTATTAATGATGCTGGGTTTTTTGTTTACTTAGATTTCTATGTACTTAATTAAAAAATACATCCACATTTTGTAAAATCCTTTTCATTAGATTCAAGAATACCAAGCATTCTATGAGTATCAGCATCTTAAAGGAAATTCTTCCTGAGACTTCTGGCCTCCTCCAGTCTGTATTCCTTGCCTTCTCACATGGGGATTTCCTTGGCCTCCATCCTGTGATATAGCTTCCATTTCTAATATCTGATGGCTTCATTTTCCTTAGCTTACTTTCTTATTTTGTGGAAACTTATACTCTAATTCCTACCTGAGAAATTTCATGAGAAGAAAATTTTAAAATAAGTTTTAAATTTCCACTTTTAAAGAAAGTTACATCCAAAGGGACAGAAAAGTTGCCAGAATAAGAACAGCATAAAGGACTTAGTATTCCTTCTATCTAGATTGACCTGTTTTCACCATCAGTTCTTTTGCTCTATTATATATCTTTCTAGTTTCTCCCTTTCTCTCTGTGGATATGTGTATATATCTACCAAACTATTTTGTCTCTTTATATATATATTTACCCATACATCTATACCATTTTAACATTGAAAGTAAGTTACAAATATCATACATCATAGTTCTTTACTCTTAAATATTTTAGCACTTATTTCCTGAGAATGGGCATATTCTCTATCATAACCACAGTATCTTTATCAATGTCGTAAAATTTATCGATTGATACTTTATTCTATCAACCATACTCCAGTGTTATCAATTGAGTTAGTAATGTCTTGTATAGCACTTTCCCCATCCCATGTAGACAATCTAGGGAGCTTGGGTTTTGGAAATGGTGTAATTTATCCTTGAAATTCTCTTCTGTTCTCTGAACTACTTCTCTTTCCTTTACTAGAAGTTTTTCAGTTTGAGTCTCTGTCTTTCTCATGTTACTGACCTTCCTTAAATATCTGTTGATGAATTATCCAGTCATATTTTAGGAATAAAGAAACTGCAGGGCTGACTCAGAGCCTAGAGTAACTGGGTGGCTTATCAGCTGTCAGACGTCAGCAGGGCGGACAAGATGTGAGCCATTACATGGTACGATCCCCTACTCCTGGAACAAAGAGTACTTCAGGGCATGAGCGTCTGTTTTATCTTCCTACTTCTCCCTGTATAGCTCATTCTCATTCATAGTATCCCTCTCTCTCTTTCTTTCTTCCCGACATCTTAATTTAATTCCTTTTGGCTGGCTCTTCTATATGTAGAGATGACAGAGATGCAGGAAGGATGAGTAGGTAGAGAAATCAATGTCTACACATTCTGAATTTTAATTAGTTCCGATATAAATAGCCCCACTTCTACCTGCTGTTCCTGGGCTGTTTCTGAATACCACAAGCTCTCTGAGCTCTTCCCCAGTACTCTGGATTCCTCTCCTGCTCCAACTACTTCAAGCCAATTTTACTGAGCTTTGCCTCAGGGGTTAACACAGGTATTTCCTTCCATCTTCTAGAAATTTGTTGAAAACTCTTTTCTTCTTTTGTTTTTCCTACTCTTCAGTATGTAGCTTTAAATATATATCTCCTGCTATCCTTTATTGCTATTTAATGTAGTCTATTGATAAAGAGTAAGTATATATATATATATTTATATGTATGCATATATTCAGTTCCATATGTTGACTTCGAAATTGAAAAAAAAAATGAAAGCCTGGGAATATTAATTGAAATTAGGAATACGTAAGTAAGAAATGATTCTTCACTTACCCACTCTTAAAGCCTTGGATGATTATGTCATTATGTTGAGGTGTTTATTAATAATATTTTCAAATTTTTTGATGCCCAGATATTGTATTTATATTACCCAAAGTGAGAGACATGCATTTGATTAGAAACTTCATCAATTTCTTTGATATTTTCAACAAGTAATAAACATAATATTCTTTCAAACTTTGTGAATATCCTTGTCAATGTGGTCATAACATCTTCCATATTTCTAATAATGAGTACTTATAAATTATATTTCTTCACTTATTTTTCTGAAAGCTAAAAATTATTTTATTTACAATTATTCCCCTTTTTGCATTTGTAAAATTAAACTTTTTGTCTTTCCATTTCCTATCTGAAAAATGGTATTATTAGCACTACCTACCTCATTGAATGGTTGTGAGAATTAAATAAAATTCTACATATAAACAACCTAAGAAAATAAGACCTCTTATATTTGCCACCGTTTATTTCTCCTGATTATGCTGGGTTTATTTTCTTGTTCTATTCCTAATTTATTAGGATATTTAGTTAATTTATTTTTATTCCTTCCTTTTTAAGCATGAAAGCAGTGATGTCTTCTATTTCTTTTTCAGAGTAGTTTTGGCTGTATCTAAACATTTTTACACAAATCATTTTTATTATTGCTATTTTCTAAATATTCTCTGATTATAGGTTTTACCTCTTTCTGTTTTAGGAAATAGCTTCATCCAACCATAAAATCCATTACCAGCTAGGATTTAGCTTTCCTTTAGGCATTACTCAGACAATTTTGTTTTACAGCGGTGATAAGAATTCTTCCTTTTTCCAGAGCTCGCAATTACTGCTTCTCAAAAATGGGAAATACAAATGGGCTTCTCCTAGGTTGTTTGCTGCTTTCTCGTGAGCTGTGTTGCTTTCTTAGGAAATGAATTTGTGAGTTGCCTCTAAATATCTTCCTTATATCTGGCTTCTTGGGCACCATATAAAGCAGATATTCCTTGAATTTAGTGGCATATGGATAATACCTTTCCCAGCCATGGTATTTTCCATAACCTCATATGCATATGAAAGCTGGGCATTGAATAAGGAATATCTAAGAAGAATTGGTTCCTTTGAATTATGACATTTGTGAAGAATATTGAATATACCATGGGCTACCAGAAGAATGAACAAATCTGCCTTGGAAGAAGTATAACAGAATGCTCCTTAGAAGGGAGGATGGTGAGACTTCATCTCATGTACCTTGGACATGTTATCAGGAGGAGTCCATGGAGAAGGACATGATGCTTTGTAGAGTAGAAAGTCAGTAAAAAAGGAGAAGTTCCTCAACAGATGTAGTCATGTTTATAATGGACAATCTTACAGCACATACAAATATGTATGTAGAAATATCATCAGCCAAACTTATAAATAGTCATGGATATAGTCCCTTTTGCCTAGACATGCCTGATCATTCAGCCTGTGTACCTATGTATCAGAGCTCTGGTGGCATATTGTGTAAGACATTTGACTGCTAACCAGAAAGCTGGTGGTTCAAACCTACCATCCACTTTTTGGAAAGAAGATTGGGCAATCTACTTCTATAGTAATACTACCTTGGAAACCCAAGGAGGGGTCACTATGAGTCAGATCTGAATCCATGGCAATGAGTTTAGTTTGGTTTGGCTTATCTTTGTATCTGCTGATAGATTAATGTTTGTTACTACTGATAATGCAATATTGTGTATATAAAAGTGTTAATCTTTGTTATCTGTACGTCTTGTGCACTTCTCTGTGTCTTCTTTATCCTAAGTTCCATAATTTCTTTTTTTGAAACTAAAACAAAAATTTTATTGAAGGAATAGAGTCATTTTAAATGGGGAGACATTTATAGACATCCATGTGAGATGTTGCAGTGCTCTGAATTGCAAAGAGAACAGTGAGGGTTTTATTTCTTTTTAAATTTTTTGTTATGATTTGGGTGAAAGTTTACAGAGGAAATTCATTTTCCAAAGAGCATTTCATACACATTTTGTTTTGTTTCACAACATCATCTGCAATCCCCACAATATAACAGCTCTCTTCCCAGTTCTTCCCTATAGTTACCTCTTCCCTGTGTCTTTATTTCCATGCATTCCTGCTCCCTGAGCTATCTCCCTGTGCAAATATTGCCCTTCTGTTCCCCCATGATTGATACTTCT
Source organism: Orycteropus afer afer (assembly GCF_000298275.1). Lineage (NCBI taxonomy): Eukaryota > Metazoa > Chordata > Mammalia > Tubulidentata > Orycteropodidae > Orycteropus > Orycteropus afer. The sequence goes on from NW_006921598.1 coordinate 19,629,477, forward strand.
AAGGTATGTATTTATATAGTGTAAATGTTCATCCTATATGCCTGTTTATCATATGGCTGGAAGGCACAGAAGTGAGTTCAATTCCAGGCTTGAAAGGTAACTAGGGACCATAGTTTCAGGGGTTTCACCAGGCTCTATCAGACCAGGAAACATGCTTTTTTTTTTTTTTTTTTAATGATTTTGAGTTTTGTTTCACTTTGTTCTCTGACTCTATCCAGGACCTCTTGCTCTGATTCCTTTCCAAGTGGTTGACAGTGGTACCTGGGCACTATCTAATTCTGGTCTCATAACCCGAGGTCTGCATGGTCCAAAAGTCCTTTGGACTAATTGTTTCCTTGTGTTTTTGTTTTCCTTCATTGTTCTTTGCTCCAGACAAGGAGAGACCAATTGTTGCATCTTGGATGGCTACTTGGAAGCTTTTAGGACTCCAGTCACTACTCACCAAAGCAGGATGTAGAACAATATTTATGTGTAAGATGTTATGCTATTTGAGCTAGTTGTCCCTTGCAAACATGGTCCCAAACCCACACGTCCAAGAACTTGCTCCATCAATGTGGTTGACTGTGCCTAAGAAGGTATCATAACTTTGCCTCCTGTCAGTTCTATTTATATGGACATTCTTATAGCACATATAAATATGTGTGTGAAAATACCATCTGCCAACCTTATATATGGTGATGGATATATTCCCTTTTGCCTAGACATAGCTGATCACTCAGCCTCTCTACCCGTCTATTTACCCAGGGATTAATGCTTCTTATCACTGATAACACAGTGTTGTGTATGTAAAAGTGTTTACCTTTGTTGTCTATACCTCTTGTGCACCTCTCTGTGTCTTCCTTTCCCTTAGCATTATTGTGTTGGTCACTGTATTTTACTTTGCGTTTTCTTTCACCCAAATCAATACTTATCTCTTACCTATCTAGCAATTTTTTCCTCCCTTCCCCTCTCATACCCCTGGTAACCAACAAAGAAAGTTTCCTTCCATATATAAACAATTCCTTGACTTTTTGCAACAATGGACTAACACAATATTTGTCCTTCTGTGATTGACTTATTTCACACACCATAATTTCCTCCAAGTTCATCCATGTTATCCAGTGTTTCACGGATTCTATGTTATTCTTTACTGTGTATGTACTTTAGTTTGGTTATCCATTCTTTTGGTGATGGATACTTAGGTTGCTTCCATTTCTTTACTATTGTGCATAGTGCTACGATGAACATGGGTATAAATATATATGTTTATGTCCTAACTCACACTTCTTTAGGATATATACCTAGTAATGGGATTGCTGGATCAAATGGTATTTCTAATTTCTACTTTTTAAGAAATTACCATACTGCTTTCCACATTGGTTGTGTCATTTTACAGTCCTACCAGCAGTGTATGAGAGTTCCAATCTCTCCACATCCTCTCCAGCATTTGTTATTTTCTGTCATGTTCAACTTTGTCATTAGTGCTTGGGTGAGATGGAATCTCATTGTTGTTTTGATTTGGTGGCATAGTGCCTAAGGTATTTGACTGCTAACCAGAAGGCTGGCAGTTAAAATCCACCAGCCACTCCTTGGAAGGAAGGTTGGGCAACCTACTTCCATAAAGATGCTTCTCTGGAAACACAAGGAGGGGTCACTATGAGTTGCAATCAACTCGATGGCACTGAGTTTAATGGCTAATGATTGCAAACATTTCTTCATGTGTTTGTTGGCTGCCTGAATATCTTTGGTGAAGTGTCTGTTCCTGTCTTCTGCCCATTTTTTAACTGAATTGTTTGTCTTTTTGATGTTGAGGAGATGAAGTTTTCTATAAATTTTAGAAATAAGTCCCTTTTCAGATATGTTATTGCCAAATATTTTTTTCCCAATCTGTAAGTTCTCTTTTTGTTCTTTAGAAGATTTTTGATGCATATAAAATTTAATTTTTAGAAGGTCCTAATTATCTAGCTTGTCTTCTGCTGTTTCTGTATCTTAGGTTATGCTTGATAGTCTATTTATGCCATAAATTAGGGTCCCTACATTTACCTCCATTTTTTACTTATGAACTTTGTAGTTTTAAGTTTCACATTTAAGTGTTTGCTTCATCTAAAGTTAGTTTTTGTGTATGATGTGAAGTATGGATCTTGTTTCATTTTTCTGCAAATGGATATCCAATTTGGCCAGCAGCATTTGTGAAAGAGACTACCTCTTCCCCGTTTAATGGAATTCTGCTCTTTGTCAGCTGAACACAGGTTGGTGGGTCTATTTCTGAGTTCTCAATTCTGTATCACTGATCTATGTTTCTATCGTTGTATACATACTAGGCTGTTTTGACTACAGTGGCTGTACAGTAGGTTTTGAAATTTGGGAATTTAAGGCCTCTTACTTTGTTCTTTTCTTTAATAGTGCCTTGCTTATCTGAGGTCTCTTTTCTTTCCATATAAAATTAGTGATTTGTTTTTCCGTGTCCTTAAAGAATGTTGATAAAATCTGGATTGGAATTGTATTGAATATGTAAATTGCTTTGGATACTACTGACATTATCACAATATTCAATCTTCCTATCCATGTTCATGATAAGTTCTTCCATTTATTCCATTTCTTGAAGTAGTGTTTTGTAGTTTTCTTTTTATCGGTCTTTTGTGTCCTTGATAATATTTATTCCCAACAATTTTATCCTTTTGGTAGCTATTGTAAATGGTGTTGATTTCCTTATTTCCTTTTCAGAAATCTCTTTGCTTGTATAGAGGAATCCAACTGATTTTTGTATATTGATATTATATCCTGCCACTATGTTAAATCTCTTAATTCGTTCCAGTAGTTATCTTGATGAATCTATTGGATTTTATATGTATAGGATCAAATCATCTTCAAATAGGGAGAGTTTTACTTCTCCCTTACCAATTTGCATGCCTTCTATTTCCTTTTCTTGCCTTATTACTCTGGCTACGACTTCCAATACAATGTTGAATAAAAGTGGTGATAGAGGACATCCTTATCTGGTTTCTGTTCACAAGGGGAATGGTTTAAGTCTGTGTCCATTGAGAATAATGTTGTTTTTTTTTTATATGTGCCCTGTATTATATTGAGTAATTTCCCTTCTATTCCAATTATTCTGAGAATTTTTATTAGGAATAGGTATTGGAATTTATTAAATGACTTTTCTGCATCAATTGATATGATCATGTGAATCTTTTCCTTTATTTTATTTACATAATGGATAACTTTGATTGCTTTTCTAATATTGAACCAATCTTGGATACCTAGTATGAACCCCACTTGGTAATGGTATGTTATTATTATTTTTTAATATGCTGTTGGAGTCTTTTGCCTAGGATTCTGTTGAAGATTTTTGCATCTGTATTCATGAGAGATATTGATCTGTAGTTTTTCTTTCTAGTGATATATATTGCCTGGTTTTGGTATCAAAGTTATGCTTGCTTCATAAATTGGGAGGTTTCAGTCCTTTTCTGTGTTCTGGAATATATTGAGTAGGATTGGTGTCAGTTCTTCTCTGAATGTTTGGTAGAATTCTCCAGTGAAACCATCTGGGCCAGGATTTTTTTTTTGTTGTTGTGGTTAGTAATATATACCTTTTTTATGACCTGTTCAATTTCTTCTTTTGTTATGGGTCTGTTCAAATTTTCCATCTCAGTCTGTGTTTGTTTAGATAATTTATTCTTTTTTATTTCAGTTGGTTCTGTTGTAACGTTCCCCTTTCATTTCTATTTGTGTTATTTGTGTCTTCTATTCCTCTTCCTTTGTTAAGTTTTCAAGGGGTTTGTCAATTTTATTAATCTTTTAAGAACCAAGTTCTAGTCTTATTGATTTTTTTCTGTTGTCTATTTTCTGTTCCATTTATTTCTGTTGGAATCTTTACTATTTCTGGTGATTGTGGGCTTTTTTTTTTTTTTTCTGCTGCTCTTTTTCTAATTGTTGGAAATGTTGGATTAAGATTGTTGATTTTGGCTCTTTCTTCTTTTTGATGTGTGTATCTATTGCTATAAATTGCTCTCTGATTACTGCTTTTATTATGTCCCAAAGATTTTGATATGTTGTATTTCATTATCATTTGATTCAATTTTTTTTAATTCTTTTTTTAAAATTTTTTCTATTACCTAGTTTTTTTTTTTGTGAAGAGAGTTATTCAGTTTTCATGCATTTACTCTTTTCCAGCGGTCTTCCTAGTGTTGATTTCTAATTTTACACCAATGTGATCTGAGAAGATGCTTTGAAGTATTTCAATACTTTTAAATTTACTGAAGCTTGCTTTGTGACCTAACATATGGTCAATCATGGATAATGATCCATGTATACTGGAAAAGAATATATATTTTGCTGTTGTTGGGTGAACTGCTACGAAGATGTCTGTAATGTCAAGTTGGTTGATCGTATTGTTTAGTTCTTCTGCATCTTTGTTGAGTTACTTTCCTGTTCTTTCTTTCATCAAAAGTGGTGTATTAAAATCTCCTACTATTACTGTGGAGTCATCTTTTTGTCTTTTCAATTCTGTTAAAGTCTGATTTAGTATTTGATGACTTTAATATGATTAAAGTATTTGAGGGCTCTTTCATTGGGTCCATGGACATTTATTATGGTCATGTCCTCCTGTTCAATCAATCCTTTAATCATTATATAATATCCTTCCTTGTGTCCTGTGGTGGTTTTTTTCTTAAAGTCTTTTTTATCCATTAATATTGCCATTCCTGCTCCTTTTTTTTTTTTTTATTGCCATATGCTTGATTTTTTTTTTTCTACCCTTGAATTTTCAGTCTATTTTTGTCTGTCTCTAAGATGTGTGTGTCTCTTGTGAACAACATATTAGTGGGACATGTTTTTTTTTTTTTTTTAACCCACTCTGCAGCTCTCCATCTCTTGAGTGATACATTTAATCCATTTACATTCAGTGTAATTATCAACAAGTATGAATTTGTGAATGTCATTTTATTATACAAAAAATATATTTTATTTGTGGTGTTGCTGAATTCTTTGTTCCATATAATTTTCTGTGCTGAACTCATTTTATTTATGAATCATGTTATCATTTCCTTCATTGTTATTGTTTTAGTATTTAAATATGTGTGCCTGTCCTCTTTTTTATTTTGATGGGAATGTTTATTATTTTTCTCTGTGGTTACCTTCTGATTTTTTTCTTTCCAAGTTCACAACAGTCTGTTCTATCTCATGGGAGCTCTGGTGGCATAGTGCCTAAGGCATTTGACTGCTAACCAGAAGGCTGGTGGTTCAAATCCACCAGCCACTCCTCAGAAGAAGTTTGGGCAATCTACTTCCACAGTGATACTGCCTCGGAAGCTCAAGGAGGGGTCTCTATGAGTCAGATCCGACTCCATGGCATTACGTTGTGTTGAGTTGAGTTCTATCTCATAGTTTTCTTGATTTTCTCACCATCTAAAAGTTCTTTAATTACACTAATATTCACTCTTTTTAGTCTGTGATTGCCCTCATTTACCAATTATTGTTTCTGGTTCCCTGTTTGCAGTCTTGTAAGCTCATTTTACTTTGGGTATTTTTATAACTGATTTAGGTTCTAGGTTATGTCATTATGTGTGTTAATCATAGGTTGTTGTTTGTGGTTTTTGGTTCTTTGTCTGAAGGACTCCCTTTGACATCTCTTGTAAACTTGGTCTGGTTTTAACAAATTACTTTCATTGTTATTTATTTAGAAATGTCCTAATTTCACAATCATATTTGAGGGACAACTTTGTTGGGTATATAATTCTTCATTGGAAATATTTTTCTTTCAGGGTTTTACACAGGATAATATACCATTGTCTTCTTGCCTGCATAGTTTCTGCTGAGAAATCAGAGTTTAGTCTTATTGGTTACCCTTTGTAGGTAACTTTTAGTTTTTCCTGTGCTGCTTTCAGGATTCTTTGTCTTTGGTTTTAGTGAGTTTGACTGTGATATGTCTTGATGATTTTCTGTTGAGATCTATGCTGTTTGGGATTCAATGAACATCTTGAATAGATATATTCTTGTCTTTCATCATATCAGGGAAATTCCCTTCCAACAAATCTTCAACAATTTTCTCTGTGGTTTTATTTGTCTTTTCGTGTTCTGGAATTCTCTTTCTTCTTTTTTAATTTTAGTAAAAAAATTATAGGAAAGCCTTTTTTTTTCCCTATATATAAATCTTTCCTTTCAATTCTGTTGCATTGATCTATCTGTCTATCATTGTACCAATACCACACTGTTTTGACTACCCATTGCCTTATTTCTTTATCAGAGGAGTCCTTGCTGGTGTAGAGAAATCCAACTGATTTTTGTATGTTGATCTTGTATCCTGCCACTTTTCTGTACCTCTCTATTAGTTCCAGTAGTCTTTTTATTGAGTCCCTTGGGTTTTCTATGTATAGAATCATATCATCTTCAAATAGAGATAGTTTTAATTTCTCTTTGCCAATATATATGGTTTTATTTCTCTTTCTTGCCTTATTGCCCTGGCCAGGACTTCCAATACAATGTTAAATAGAAGTGGTGATAGAGGGCATCCCTGTCTGGTTCCAGTTCATAAGGGGAATGCCTTGAGTCTTTCTCCATTAATAATGATGTTTGCCGTTGGCTTTGCATATATATCTTTTATTATGTTGAGGAATTTCCCTTCTATTCCCTATTTTCTTTATGAGAAATGGTATGGCATTTCCTTAAAAAACTGAAAATAGAAGTACCATTTGACCCAGCAATTCCTTTACTAGGAATATATCCTAAAGAGTTGAGAGATAGCACACAAAGAGACATATGTACACCTGTGTCCATTGCAGCACAATTCACCATAGCAAAGAGATGGAAACAACCTAAATGGCCATCAATGGATGAGTGGATAACTAAATTATGGTATATCCATGCAATGGAATACAATCCACATTAAAGAACAATGAGGGATATGTGAATCATCTTGCAACATGGATGAACCTGGAGGACATTATGCTGAGTGAAATAAGTCAATTGCAGAAGGACAAGTACTGTATGAGCCCATTACTGTAAAAAGACAGAAAGGTTTGCTTGGGAAAGGGAACTCACCTAGTAAGTTACCAGGATAGGGAGGGAAAAGGAGGGATTAATTTAGAGCTAGTTGGGACTTGCACACTGACATGGGTAGGGGGAGGGATATATGGGAAGGATATATTACCACCATGATAACATTGGAAATGAGAGGACACTGAACTGTGCACATAAGAGACAGACAACAGATGTTAAAACCAACCAATGTGTCCACAATACCACATTGCCGTTAACACCAAACACTAAGCTGTACAGATAAACATATAAACACCTGAGATGATAGATAGGGATCACTGAATAGAGGTATCCTCTAGACCAAGGATAGACTCAGCTGAGGCTAATCTTGTACAGACACCAATGATACAAACTACCTGCAGTCCTTACAGAAACAATAGAAGACAGACACAGAGTAATCCCTCACAGACATCCCAACA
>NW_006921598.1:19637569-19639703 GCF_000298275.1 Orycteropus afer afer
GACCAACATTCAAACTGAGGAAATGCAGGACAAACAGGAGTGCATAATTATGAGGGGCACAGGGTGAGTGTTGCAGGGTAGGGAGGGGAGGAGACTGGGTTAAGGCTGGACATGGTAATAGGGAATGAAACTAAATGTACACATGACTTTGAATGTAAAACAAGCACTTAAAATAAAAATAAAAAAAAATAAAAATCTTTTCTTGACTTTTTACAATAGTGTAATAATATAGCATTTGTCCTTCTGTGATTGACTTATTTCAGTCAGAATAATGTCCTCCAAGTTCATTCCTTTTCTGGAATTATGATTACACATAAGTTATTCCTCTTGATGGTATCTCACATGACTCTTAGACTTTCTTCATTTTGTTTTGATGTCTTTTCTAATATACCCCTTAACAAATTAATATTGAGGTAATTTTCTTCAATCTCACTAATTCTGTCTTCTATTGATTTGTTACTCCTAATTTGCTCATTCACTGTGGTATCTATTTCTGAAATTTTATTATTAATCTTCTATATTTCTTTTTGTACTTTTTGCATCATTTCTAATTTTTCATTTATTTTGTCAGTTTGTTCTTGTATTGTTTTTTTAAAATTGTTCTAGAGTTTTGTCTGTTTTCCTTAATTTTGTCAGTGTTTTCTTTGATATCTCTCAATCCATTGATGGTGCCTAAATGTAACTTTTTGAATTCCTTATAAGAGTATTTTGATGTTTCTTCTTCCTCAGAGATGTTTTTTGAGTCTCTATCCTGGTCCTTTGTCTCTACTGTTTTCTTGTGGTTTTTAATATAGACTAAGATGGTCAGTTGTCCCTGAAACATTGTGATATTTTGTTTATATTTATTTATTTATGTTTAATCGATGATTGTATGTTGGTTGGATTTGTCCAAGATTTTTTTTTCTTTACTTTGTTTTGACATATCTGTGAGCAGGGTACTGTGCTCCTCTATTCACTAGTTGGCAGCACTCAGGCATTCATCACCTGTCTTCTACTGGATGTAATTGAAAAATGACAGTTTATACACAGATCTCTATTAGCTGTTCATAAATCTGGTTAAAGATGAGTTAGTCTGGTATTGACTGCTGCCTATCTTTGGTCAGCTGGTACAGAAGCAAGTGCTGGCCCTCACTCAGTGGATAGGGCTGCAGGAGATGTCAGTGATGTTGAGTCATATCATTGCAGTTGCTATCTCCCACTCTGACAAAAAATTAAAAAAATTAAAAAAAAACTACAAAAATAAAACCAAGAGAACAAAAACAACAAACCAGATAAACAAACAGGAAAAACTGCAAAAAAAGAAAAGAAATGAATGCATGAGAAGAATTATTTTAAAAAATACAGAAATATATTAAAAAGGAAAAAGAAAGATAAATAGAAAAAAGAAAAAAATAAGAGAAAAAGCAAGAGTAACAGAATAATAAAGAATAAATGAATTCCAGTAAGATGGCAGAATAGGCAGAAAGACTGCACAGACTCTCTTCAACAAAGAAAAGGGGAACAAATTAACACAGATACAGAAGATAATCCTGGACCACTAAGCTTTTAAGGAAAGGATATAGAAGTGGACTAAACTCCAATTAGCAGAAGAATTTGCATGAAAATACCACAAAAGGAGACATATGGAGCTGTGCTTTGGCATCAATCCTGATGGCACAGACAGCTTCCATATTGCCAAGTGCTGTTAGGACCTAAAAATTAACATAATAACAGCCCTGCTATCCAGGAACTGCACAGGGGACTGCTCTGGTGGTTGGTGAATAAAAGGGGAAGGAGTGAAGAAAAAGGCAGGCTGAGAAGTGGACTTTTGCTTGTCCAGAGGCCACAGCCATTTTGAGTGCTTACAAACGGTTCAGCCATTGTGGATATTTAAAGAGACAGTGTTATCCCATATTCCAGGGATTTAAGAATAGGTTCCATTGCTGGGAACTGCAAGGAAGTTCCAGACACCAACAACTGGAAAGATGCAATATTCCCCTTGTTACTCTTTTACCCCACACCCTCTTGGTGAATGGAAGTGCAGCCATCCCTCACTCCCACCCACCTTCGAGGCTGGCAGGAATTACATTCCAGACTGTGTGCTCAGATGGAGACTAGGTGCCCTGCTTCACCCTGCCCAGATTTTTTTTTTTTT
>NW_006921598.1:19639915-19643005 GCF_000298275.1 Orycteropus afer afer
TTTTTTTTTTTTAATAATTATTCTTCTCCTTCTCTACCTTTTCTCTCTTATTGTCCTCTCCCCAGATAGTGTTTTTTTTTTTTTTTTTCTTTTCCCCTTTTTTTCTGTTTTTGGTTATTGTTCCTATGTGATTACATAGTGTGTTTTTTGTCCATTTGTTTTAATTTTTTATGGTTATTCAATTGTTATTTTTGTGTAACTGAGTGGGAGAGAGCAATAGTCCCCATATGACACAACTACACTCACAACTCCTACAGCATCACTTATTGAGTAAGAGCCACCACTTCCTCTTCCACCAACTGGACAATGATAAACAACCACTAAGAAGAGCCTGACTCACCCTTAGCTGCTCTTCACAAACAGTTAACAGAGATATAAATACAATAATGTCACAATGTCTTGAGACAACAGACCATCACCATACACAAAAAGAAGAAAGATAAAGTGGTAGAAACAAGGGATCAGGTTACAGAACCAGGATACATCCCTGAGGAAGAAGCAGCATTGGAACTCCCTGAAAAGAAATTCAAAAGAATTATATTTTGGAATCTTCAAGGATTGAGAGACAGATCAAGGAAAATACTGACAAAACCCTAGAAGAATTTCAGAAGAAAATACAAGAACAAAATCACAAAATAAGTGAAAAATTAGAAATGATTCAAAATCTACAGAAAGATATCCAGGAGATTAATACTAAATTGTCAGAAATAGATAACATATTGAAAGGGCAAAGGAGTAGAACTAATTTAATGGAAGACAGAATCAATGAGATTGAAGACAAATATCTGAATACTTCTTTGGAAAGGGATCAATCAGAAAAAAAGATCAAAACAAAATGAAGAAAGCCTTTAGCTCTGCTAGTGTAACGCCTAAGACACTTGACTGTTAACCAGAAGGCTGGCAGTTCAAATCCAACAGCCACTCCTCGGAAGGAAGATGGGGCAATCTACTTCCATAGTGATACTGCCTTGGAAACTCAAGGAGGGGTCACTATGAGTTGGATCCAACTGGATGGCACATAATAACAATGACAACAAGGTTCATGTGGGATATCATCAAAAAGAATAACCTATATGTCATTGGAATTCCAGAACTGGAAGAGAAAAATAAAACCACTGAGAAAATTGTCCAAGATTTGTTGGAAGAGAACTTCCCTGATATGATGAAAGATGAGAATATATCCATTCAAGAAGTCCAATAAACCCCAAGCAGGATAGACCCCAAAAAGAAAATCACCAAGACATATCATGATCAAATTCATCAAAACCAAAGACAAGGAAAGAATCTTGAAAATAACATGGAAAAGACAAAAAGTTACTTACAAAGGACAACCAGTAAGAATAAGCTCTGATTTTTCAGCAGAGACCATGCAAGCGAGAAGGCAATGGGATGGTATATATAAAACCCTGAAAGAGAAAAATTGTCAACCAAGAATTATATGCCTGGCAAAATTGTCTCTCAAATATGATGGTGAAATTAGGAGATTTCCAGATAAGCAGAAACTAAGAGAATTTGTTAAAACCAGATTCACCTTACAAGAGATAATAAAGGGAATCCTTTGAACAGAGAACCAAAAATAGCAAACAACAACCGACAATTAATACACAAGATGACATAACCCAGAAGCCATAGCCAGGGACGTATCCAAAGTAAAATAAGCTTACAAGATTGTAAACAGGGAACCAGAGACATCAATTGGCAAGTGAGGACAACTACAAACGAAAAAGAGGAAAAATAATGTGTAGTTACCGAACTTTTAAATTGTGAAGAAGCCAAGAGAGTTGCAAGATAGAATGGACTGTTCTAAATTCAGGGAGAAAATTATAAATCATAAGGTAACCTCAAAGAAAAATGATAAACCTTCACATCACAATAAAAAAGAGAATGAGCACATATATTCAGCAAATACTAAAACAACAGCAACAAAGGAAATGATAACACGATTCATAAACATAATGAACTCAGCACAGAAAATATTATGGAACAAAGAAACCAGGGTCACCATGAAAAAACACATAACAAAATGACAGCAACCAATTCACATGTTGTTGTTGTTTTTGTTGTTATTATGTGCCTTCAAGTTGGACCTGAGTCATAGTGACCCTTTCTTGGGTTTCCAAGACAGTATCACTATGGAAGTAGATTGCCCCATCTTCCTTCCAAGGAGTGGCTGGTGGTTTTGAACCACAGCCTTCTGGTTAGCAGTCTAGTGCCTTAGGCACTACACTACCAGAGCTCCCAAGCAATTCATACTTGTCGATAATTACACTGAATATTATTGGATTAAATGCACCACTCAAGAGACAGAGAGTTGTAAATTGGATAAGAAAACAAAACTCATCAATATGTTGCCTACAAGAGACACACCTTGGAGAAAAAGACAAAAAAAGACTAAAAATCAAAGTTTGGAAAAGATATATCAAGCAAATGGCAACCATAAAAGAGTAGGAGTGGCAATATTAATTTCTGATCAAATTGACTTTAAAACAAAAACCACCATATAAGACAAGGAAGGACATTATATAATGATTAAAGGATCAATTGCACAACAAGATATAACCATAATAAATACCTGTTGACCTAATGAAAGTGTCCCAAAATACATAAATCAGACCTTAAAAGAGTTCAAAAAGCAAATAGATGACTCCATAGTCATAGAAGAGCTAAACAATACAATCCAACAACTTGACCTTATAGACATCTACAGAGCACTTCACCCAACAATAGCACAATATACATTCTTTTCCAGTGAACATGGAATATTTTCCATGATAGACCATATGTTAGGCCAGAAAGCAAGCTTTAATAAATGTAAAAACATTGAAATACTGCAAAGCATCTTCTCAGATCACAATGCTATCCAATTAGCAGTCAACAATAGGAAGACCAATGGAAGAAGAGTAAACACATGGAAACTGAACAACACCCTCATTACGGAAGACTGGGTAAGAGAAGAAATAAAAATGAAATTCAAAAATTCCTTGAACCAAACAAGACTGAAAACACAACATACCAAAATCTTTCTGACACAGCAAAAGCAGTGATGAGAGGCCAATTTATAGCAATAAATGCACATACGAAAAAAGAAGA
>NW_006921598.1:19643755-19647163 GCF_000298275.1 Orycteropus afer afer
AAAAATGTTCTACAAAATCCTAGCCAATAGATTCCAACAACATATCAAGAAAATCATTCATTATGACCAAGTGGGGTTCATATCAGGTATGCAAGGATGGTTCAACATTAGAAAAACAATCAACATCATCTACCACATAAATAAATAAATAAATAAATAACCACATGATAATATTAATTGGTACAGAAAAAACATTTGATAAAATCCAACACCCATTCCTGATCAAAACTCTCGGCAAATAGGAATAGAAGGGACATTCCTCAACATAATAAAGGACATCTATGGGAATTCTGGTAGCATAGTGGCTAAGGCACTTGACTGCTCACCAGATGGCTGGCACTTCAAACCCATCAGCCACTCCTCGGAAGCAAGGTTGGGCAATCCTCCTTCCGTAGTGATACTGCCTTGGAAACCCAAGGAGGGGTCGCTATGAGTCAGGGCTGACTCGAGGGCACATAACAACAACAACAACATGCAAAACCAACAGACAACATTATTCTCAATGGAGAGAGACTGAAACCATTCACCTTGCAAGCAAGAACCAGACAAGGATGCCCTCTATCACCACTTCTATTCAGCATTGTACTGGAAGTCTTAGCAAGGGCAATAGGGCAAGAAAGGGAAATCAAATGCATCCAAATTGGTAAGGAAGAAGTAAAAATATCCCTATTTGCTGATGATAAGATCCTATAACTAGAAAACCCAAGAGACTTACTCAAAAATCAACTGGAACTAATTGAGAGATTTAGCATCATGGCAGGATATAAGAGCAACATGTAAAAATCATTTGGATTCCTCTATACCAGCAAAGAAATTGCTGAAGAAGAAATAAGGAAATCAATATCGTTTACAATAGCTACCAAAAAAATAAAATACATGGGAATAAATCTTACCATGGACACAAAAGACCTGTACAAAGAAAATTATAAAAAAATTACTTCAAGAAACCATAAGATAGCTATATAAATGGAAGAACATACCATGCTCATGGATAGGAAGATGAACATTGAGAAAATGTCAATTTTACCCAGAGCAATCTATACATTCAATGCAATCCTAATCCAGAGTCCATCAACATTTTTTAAGGATATGGAAAAACCAATCACTAACTATACATGGAAAGGAAAGAGATCTCGGATAAGCAAAGCACTATTGAAGAAGAAGAACAAAGTAGAAATTCTCACACTGGCTGATCTCAAAACATACTACAGAGCCACAGTAGTCAAAACTGCCTAGTATTGATACAATGACAGACACATACGCCAATGGTATAGAATTGAGAACCCAGAAATAGATCCATAGACCTATAGTCAGCTGATCATTGACAAAGACCTAAAATCCATTAAATGGGGAAGAGAATATTTGTTTAATAAACGGTGCTGGCAAAACTGGATATCTATTGGCAGAAAAATCAAACAAGATATATACCTCACACCATACACAAAAACTAATTCCAGATGGACCAATGACTTAAATGTAAAACCTAAAACTATACAGTTCCTCAAGGAAAAACTAGGGGCAAATTTAGGGACCCCAATATATGGTATAAATAGACTATCAAGCATAAGTCAAAATGCACAAAAGCAGAAGAGAAATGAGACAAACGGGACCTTCTGAGAATTAAATTTTTATGTGCTTCCAAAGACTTCTCCAAAAGAGTCAAAAGAGAACCTACAGATTGGATATATATATATATTTGGCAATGTCATATCTCTCAAGGGACTTATCTCTAGAATTTATAGAAAACTCCAACACCTCAATAACAAAAAGACAAATAGTCCAATTAAAAAATGACAGAAGACTTGAATAGACACTTCACCAAGGAGGATATTCTGGGGCCAACAAACATGAAGAAATGCTCATGACCATTAGCCTTTAGAAAGATGCAGATCAAAACAAAAATGAGATACCAGCTTGCCCCTGCACTAGGACCAAAGTTCAACAAGACAGAAAATAAAAAATGCTGGTGAAGACACATGCACACCCATGTTCACCACAGCACTATTTACAATAGCCAAAATATGGAAACAACCTAGATGTCCATCAGCTGAGGAATGGATAACCAAACTATGGTACATACACATAATGGAATACTATGCAACCTTAAAGAATAATGTAGAATCTTCAAAACACTGCATAACATGAATGACCTTGGAGGACATTATGCTGAGTTAAATAAGTCAATCACAGAAGGACAAATATTGTATTAGTCCATTATTGTAAAAGTCAAGGAAAGGTTTATCTATAGAAGGAAATTTTCTTTGTTGGTTACCAGGGGTGGGAAGGGAGGGGAGGGAACCTGTTAGATAGGTAGAGATAAGTATTGATTTTGGTGAAGAGAAGGCCAATGTGACAAATGTGAGTGATCAACATGGTGGGATTGAGGAAGAGGAAGACATATAGAGGTACATGGGAGGTACAGATAACAAACATGAACCCTTTTGCACATACAGTACTGCATTGTCAGTGAAGGCAAACACAGATATTCAGGTGAATAGATGGATGCATGGGATGAACTATTAGGTATGTCTATGCAGTGGAGAGTGTACCCAAGACCATGTATAGGGTTGGCAGATAATGGTTCTACAAGTACTTGTACGTTCTGTAAGAATTCCCAGGTATATAGTAGAGCTAACAAGGGACAAGTTTGTAGTCACTTCTTGGTCACAGCTAGCTACCCAGAGAGAGTGAGTAGTTGAACCTGTGGGCTTGGGACCATAGTTGCAGGGGACATCAAGCTCAATTGGCATAACATATTACATAAAACATTGTTCCAACTCCTACTTTGGCAAGTAGCGACTGGGATCTTAAAAGCTTGCAAACAGCCATCTAGATGCAACGATGGGCCTCTCATCATCCAGAGCAAAGAAAAATGAATAAAACCAAAGATTCTTGAAACAATTAGTGTAAGCGACTGGTACGCCATACGATCTGCAGCCCATATGACTATTAGGCCAGAAGAACTAGATGGTGCCCAGCTACCACTGTCAACCACTTGAAGGGGGATCTATGTAAGAGATCCTGTATACAGAGGGAGAACAATGTGGAACAAAACTCAAAATCATTTGGAAAAAAAAAAGGGGACCAGGTTTGCTGGTCTGACAGAGCATGGTGGAAACACTGAGGCTATGGCCCTTACCTGCACTTCAGGTCTGGAATTGAATCCATACTTGTGGCTTCCAGCCATACAAAAGACAGGCATATGTATTCAACATTTATCTGAGGTAGATACACTCCTTGGAGAGAACAATCATGGCAGAATAGAAGGACTGTTTATGCACAAGGAGAAAGCTCAGGGAGCAAGAGTGCATGGAAGGATGGACACAGGGAAGAGGTAAGTATTGGGAAGTGGGAAGGGAACTGTTGCATTGCAGTAAATTATAGTCAATGTCATGAGACAAAGTGTAT
>NW_006921598.1:19647306-19680633 GCF_000298275.1 Orycteropus afer afer
GAATGGGAAGAACTAAGAGAAAGAGGAAAAGATGGGACCAGGAAAAAGGGAGAGAAGCAAAAACAAGAACCAGGGAAAGGAAAAGTTAAAGAAAAGAGAGAGAGAGAGAAGGAAGAAAGGAGGAAGAAAAAAAGCATAATTTAATAACAAAACTGGGTGTAGGGTGCAGCAGGGCACCCAGGCTCTGTTAGGGTATACAGACCCAGGATGGAATTCCTGCCAGTCCAGAAGGAGGGTGGAGGTGGGGGGTGGTCACACCTTCCTTCACTAAGAGGGTCTGGGGTATAAGAGTAATAAAGGGAATATCACATATTTCTAGTCATCAGCCT
Source organism: Orycteropus afer afer (assembly GCF_000298275.1). Classification (NCBI taxonomy): domain Eukaryota; kingdom Metazoa; phylum Chordata; class Mammalia; order Tubulidentata; family Orycteropodidae; genus Orycteropus; species Orycteropus afer. The sequence goes on from NW_006921598.1 coordinate 19,647,636, forward strand.
GTAGTGTGGTTGCCTGTGCTGTCATCAGCAAGCAGATACTATTCTTAGTTTGCTATTACAATCAGAACGCCACTTGCAAATACTCCAAATGGCTGCTTCCTCAGGACAGCCAAAAGCCACATTTTAGTTTGTCTCCTTATTTGCTGTTTTCTTGTCTAGTTGACAGCCACCACTACAGCTCCATGCAGTCCTTGGCAAACAGAGCCAATTCTTAAGTTGTTCCCCAGATAGTAATGCCACTTGTAAGTATTCAAAGCAGCTGGGCCATCAGGTCAGTTGATAGTTCATAGCTCAGTTTGTCTCCTTATTCACAGTTTTTGATCAAGCTCTCCTATTAGTTGGGATTTAATCCACTTCTTTATCCTTCCCTTCAAAGCTCAGGATTCCAGGATTATCTTCTGTATCTGTTTCAAATGGTTTCTCACTTGTTTGTTCAAGAGGGTCTGTGTAGCTTGTCTGCCTATTCTGCCATCTTGCCTGAAGACCTATCCCATAATTTCTTTAAAAAAAATATTTTATATGATTTAAAAAACATTGCTTTGATAACTCTTCTTGCCTACTGAATTATATTTTAACTTTTTATAGTTTTAGAGCACATCTATATTGGACAAAATAAAAAATTTTGTGCTGGTAAAAAATATGTTGTCATATACATGTGTCAGAAGGAAGACTGGACAATCTACCTCTGTAGAGATACTACCTCGGAAACCCAAGGAGGGGTTGCTGTGAGTCAATTCTACTTGATGGCAGTGAGTTTGGTTTTTGGTTTATACATGTCTAAAGTTTCTATCAATGGCATTCACTATAAAACAACTACACCCTGATTTTAATATTTGTAAAAACCATTTACCGAGGCAGCCTAGAAATATTATCTAGCAATTAAACCTTTGCAAGTAATTTACAACCTGAACAAAACCTTTTTTAAACAAAAGTTACAAATAACAAGGGATCATATGCTTAAGTACTAAGAAACTAGAACTCTGAGGTTTGATGCTTTTATGGTAAAGGCTTACTAGATTTTTCTTGTAGAGTTCCATGGTTTCTCAGTGTCTATTATTTTCTTAATGTGGCCTTAATACCATATTTTTGTCAACTTTACATATTCCCAGGAGAACCTCTCCTATGTTTTTTCTTCCCTCTGGTCATCTGTTACCCCATCATCTTATCTCCTTGAAAAAGAAAAAAAAAAGAGAGAGAGAATGTATGTGTGTAAATATATCATATCAGTCATATGTTTCAATTAAAAAAAAAAATACAGATTTGAGATCTCTAATATCACTTAAAGATCAATCAGAACCATACAGAACAGGCTCAAACTCTGATGTAAGTAATATCCATAAGGCTTGCTTGAATAAAGTAGACATTCTTATGTCCCTTTTAAGAACTACTGTATCAGAATCTCTGGGTGTATTGCTCAGGAACCTTTATTTTCTACAGGCCTTCTAGGTTCTGAAATGCATTGTCTATAGCTCTCAAGTAAAAGTAATACTAATTGGAAAGGAGGAGGGAGAGAGAACTAGCTCATTATAACAGGAACTTAAAATAGATTAGTTATCATAGCTGCATGGTGAAATTCTAAAGAGAAGCAGATTGATCTACTTAGTTTCTCATCGCCAAATAAAAGCAATATTAAAATCTATCTGAAGAAAATCTTTTCCTAACTGAATTCTAGGAGGAATTTATCATGGAGATTCTTATGAAAGAGACAATGAGTAGACTGCTAAATGTCCAAGGTTTTAATTTCACCTGTACAAAAGCAGAGAATATAACATTAAATCTTAACCTTTAGAAGGCATTTCTGAAAAGAGCTAGAATAATACAACCTTAGAACATGACTTTCTTATATTATATCTTGAAACAGATTAAGCTGGAAAAAATGGAGATTTAACCATTTCATATCCTCATAAAAGTCAAATGTTTCAAGCAAATTTTATGCAAAGCCTGAATAGCAGAGAACCTATTTGAATTCTCTTCCCAGTGCCACAGGCCCTGATATACTTTGCCACGAATAGAAGAAAGATCCATGCAGTTAAAATCCAAGAATTATAGATGGCAAATTTGAAGTTATAAACATTTGAAGTTTGAGCTCAAATCTACAAGAAGCAGGTTCTATACATAGGGCCCAACCCAGTGTCTTGTCACTTTCCATTTTGTAGCACTATCTTTTCTCCATAAAAGATGCATTGATAATTATTGGTGATTGGCATGTGAAAGTGGGAAATAAAGAAGAAAAGGAGACAGTAGATGAGAAAAGATTGTCTTCATGATAGAAATGACTTTAGAGATTGCATGATAGAATTTTATAAGATCAACAATTTATTCATTGGAAATACTATTTTTCAATAACATAAATGTTGACTAAAATGTGGACCTCACTGGAGGAATACACAGGAATCAAACTGACTACATCTGTGGGAAGACACTAAGGAAAAGCGCAGTATCGTAAGTCAGAACAAGATCAAGGGCTTACTGTGGAATAGGCCATCAATTGTTCCTATGTAAGTTCAAGGTGAAGCTAAAGAAAATTAAAACAAGTCTATGAGAGCCAAAACACAGTCTTGAATATATCTCATCTGGATTTAAAAACCATCTCAAGAAGAAATTTGACACATTGAACACCAATGATCAAAGACCAGGTGAGTTGTGGGATGCCATCTGTTGTTGTTGTTGTTATATGCCGTGGAGTCGGACCCAACTCATTGCAACCCCTCCTTGGGTTTCTGAGGCAGTATTCACTACAGAAGTAGATTGCCCCATCTTCTTTCCGAGGAGTGTCTGGTGGGTTTGAACCACCAGCCTTCTGGTTAGCAGTCAAGTGCCTTAGGCACTAGGCTACCAGAGCTCCTAAGGATGACATCTAGGACATCGTATATGAAGAAAGCAGAAGGCCATTAATTAGACAGGATAGAAAGAATAAATGAATGTAAGAAGTGACTCTGAAACTTCCCCATGAAAACAGAGCAGGTAAAGTGAAGAAATGATAATGTAAAAGAGCTGAATAAAAGATTTCAAAGGGTGGCTTGAGAAGACAAAGCAAAGTATTATATGGAATGTACAAAGACCAGGAGTTAGAAAACCAGAAAGGAAGAATGTACTTGGCATTTCTCAAGCTGCAAGAACTAAGAGGGGAAAAAAAAAAAAAAATCAACCATCAAGTTGCAGTATTGAAGGATTCTTGGGTAAAATATTGAAGCATAAAAAGAAGATGAAAGAAATACAGAGTCACTGTACCAAAAAGAATTGGTTGACATTCAACCATTTTGAGATGTAGCATCTAATCAAAAGAAGTCCAATTTCACTGAAGGCACTGGTGAAAAACAAGTCTCCAGGAATTGATAGAATACCAATTGTGGTGTTTCAAAAAATGGATGCAATGCTGGAGGTACTCACTTTTGTATGCCAAGAAATTTGGAAGACTGCTACCTGGCCAACCTACTGGAAGAGATTCATATTTGTTCCCATTAAAAAAAAAAAAAAAAAACTGATCCAACAGAATGTGGGAAAAATTGATTGATATAATTTATACCACACATGAGAAAAATTTGCTGAAGATAATTCAAAGATGGTTGCAATAATACATGGACAGGAAACTGCCAGAAATTCAAGATGGATTCAGAGAGGATGTGGAATGAGATGAGGGATATCATTGCTGATGTCAGATGGCTGAAAGCAGAGAAAACTAGAAAGATGTTTACCTGTGTTTTATTGACTATGCAAAAGCATTCAACTGTGTAGATCAAAACAAATTATGGAAAACATTGTGAAGAATGGGAATTCCGAAACACTTAATTGTGCTCATGTGGAACCTATATACAAACAAAGAGGCAGTTATTTGAACAGAATTAGGGGATACTGTGTGATTTAAAATAAAAAAAAGATGTGTGTCAGAGTTGTATCATTTCCCCATACTTATTCAATCTGTAGGATGATCAAATAATCTGAGAAGCTATACTATATGAAGAAGACCACTGCATAACAGTTGGAGGAAGATTCATTAACAACCTGCAAAATGCAGATGACACAGTCTTGTGTGTCAAAAGCAAAACAGACTTGAAGCACTTACTGATGAAGATCAAAGACTGCATCCCTCAATATAAATTATATCTCAATATAAAGAAAACCAAAATCCTCACAACTGGACCAATAAACATCATGACAAATGGAGAAAATATTGAAGTTGCAAAAGATTTCATTTTACTTAGATCCACAATCAATACCCATGGAAGCAGAAGTCAAAAAATTAAATGACATAGTGTTTTGGGCAAATCTTCTGCAAAAGATCTATGTAAAGTGTTAGAAAGCAAAGGTGTCACTTTAAAGACTAAGTTGGGCCTGACCTCAGGCATGGTATTTTCAATTTCCTTATATGAACTTAAAAGTTGGACAATGAATAAGGAAATTTAAAAAAGAATTGGTGTCTTTGAATTATGGTGTTAGCAAGGAATGTTGAATGTACAATGGACTACCAGAAGTATGAACAAATCTGTCTTGGAAGAAGTATACCCAGAATATTCCTCAGAATGAAGGATAGTGAGGCTTTGTCTCACTTATTTTGAAGATGTTATATCTCCAATCCTTAGAGAAGGACATCATGCTTGGTAAAGCAGAAGGTCATAAAAAAAAAAAAAAAAAAAGAAGAAGAAGATCTTCAATGAAATAGATTGACATAGTGGCTCAAGCATTGCAACAATTGTGAGGATGGTGCACAATCAGACAGTGTTTCATTCTGTTGTACATAGGGCTGCTATGAGTTGGAACTGATTCTATGACACCTAACAACAACAACAAAAAAATCTCCCCTTTGAGCACTAGTGGTACAGTGGCTAAGTTCTTGGCTGCTAATTGTAGTGTCAGTGTTTGAGTCCCCTGGAGCAAAGACCTGGTGGTCTGCTACCCTAAGATTATTACAATCTTTGAAACCCTATGGGAAAGTTCTACTCTGTCTTGTAGGGGAGTGATGCATCAGTCAGCTGGAAGGCAACACATGAGCTTTTCCTCATCCATTTATATTCAATTATTTTTAGAAAGAAATATGTGTCAACGTCTCTGACATTCAGCCCCACTGCTGTGGAGGCGAGGCTAAGTGTTCTCTTCCTGTCACCTTCCTTTGTCAAGGTTGTTCAAAACTAGGAGTATTTTCCAGGTGCACTAAGAAACTGGAAGGATGGTATTCCTTATAGATTTGCCAGATACTTGAGAGCCCAAGGCACATGCTCCACTAATTTGAAAATAAAGCTGAACTTGAGTTTGATCGTCATCTTCATTTCTTCTCATTGTCTATGTGATTTTCTACCTCAACTTTAATGCTAACAAGAAAATAAAGATGATCCTGGATTTAATAAAGAAAATAGCTCTTTGTCTTGACTCTCTATTTTGGTAACTTCATGCTGCTCTAGCAGAAAGTACCACAAATGGAAGGCTTTAACAAACAGGAGTTTATTCTCTTACAGTTTTAGAGTCTAGAAGCCCAAGTTCCTTCCAAGTGCCAGGCTCTAGAGACTGGGTGAAACCCCCTCGACCTTGGGCTTTAGCTCTGCCTCTTGTTCCTGGCCCACTGAAGCTAGAAATATGTCTTCACTCAGGCAGTTGCTGGCTGCTGAGGCTAACAAGCCCAAGGTCCACAAATAAAATGGCACAGTCCTGGTATTACCAAACCACGCTGCAGGCCATTGATTCAATTCATTAAAAGTCCCAAAATCGGCAGAGCATGACAGGCTGCTGAATGAAGACTTGGCTACATGCAGGGTCCAAGCATATCAAAAAGCTAGAGACTATTCCCAAAGCTTCTCCTTATATATGGGAAACAGACTACATCCATAAAGCAGCTACTCAGCTGCTCATGGCAGATTCTACCATGGAGTTGATTGCCAGTCTCATCATGGGGAACCACCAGTTGCCCAGTCTCTCCAAACTAGCCCCAGACAAATTGACACATAACCTTAACCACCCTACCATACTTTCCTATAATTTAGTCAATGAATTAATTATCATCCTATGAATGATAATAGGTAGGACCAGTGTTCATAATGATTAAATGCCCAGCTGCAAGGGAAATATCAAATGCATAAATAGTATTATACCTAAGAATCAAAGCAATTATAATATTGCTATTATAAATTTTGGAAGCAAGACTGGAAAATCTACTTCCATGAAGATTTACCACCTTGGAAACCCAATGGAGGTTGCTATGAGTAGGAATCAACTTGATGGCAGTGAGTTTGGTTTTATTATAAGTCTAAAGTTATACATCCTTTGAGACTTCATAAAATGTTCAAGTATTATGTTGCAAGTTTATCTGTTTAAATTTTCCTTATCACTCGCTAGCTAGGAGGAGGAAAAATAACTTGCTATATCATAAGGAAAAAATCATTGCCACATGAAATTGTCTTTTTTTTTTTTTTTCCTTAAATGGAAGCAAAGTTTTTGTATGTTTATTGCTTTTCAATTAGAGTTACCATTAAAGCAAAGTCTGTGGAAGGAAGATAGATCCTTGGGTGGCACATACCGCTTTGAGATTGGATCCTAATTTAAAGCTTGGAGGTTGAACCCACACAGCAGAGCTGCTGACGAAAGACCTGGCACTCTGCTTCTGTAAAACCTACAGTCAAAACAAGCCTACAGAGCACTTGTACTCTGCAACACATGGGATTGCCATGAGTCAGAAATGAGATGATGGCAACAGGGTTATTTTGTGTGTGTGTGCATACAGAAGGAAACATTTCCCAAGATAGACCACCTTTTGAGTCACTTACAAGTTTAAAGCCTTTATTAAAATTTGATTTTCCACAATTTTTCTGTGATTGCCACCTGGAGTGTTCGTCAAAATGTAGATTTCTGCACATAACACCTAAGGTGTTCCCTTTCTTTCATTTGGAAATAATTTACCTGTTTTTTAAAGTCATCTTAGAGAAATGTTTCTTTTACTCTCTCTTTGAAGTTTCTTAAAGCTAGACTAAAGTCCCACAGAAGTAATTTTAGAAACACTGTAGATAACACCCTGTGTCTGGCCATGCATGTTCTATAAAAGGACTAATGAGTCATGCAAATACATTCCATTAGTGGCCTTGTTATAAATTCCATATTTACCACATTTATGAGAAAGTCCTAATTTTAAAAAGCCTTAAGATGGATGCCACTCTCAAAAAATGTGCCCAGAAATCACACACAAGATTAATACTCTGATATGTGTAGGTTTTATTTGATTCAACTAGGGGACTTCTATATCTATTCTAAAAGTGTACTGAGTTAAAAAGGGGGAAAAAAAATCACTCAGCAATCAAAACTCCTTTTCAGCAATGCTCACTTTCTCAACAAAGCTATTTGCCAAATTCAAATTACTGGACCTTGACTGTTAACAACATTGACATTCATTGCCTATTTCAGAAGCTGTGTACAGCACTTTGTTTTAAGATTTTAGAAGGTGCCATTATTAAATCCTAAAAAGCTCTTTCATAATGGGTTAAATCTGATTTTCCCATTCATTTGATTTCAGATATAAATCTGTTGAACCAGCTGGTGGTGATAAGTTGTTCCTTAGCCTGCTTTTGAAATTTGCCTATTCACCACTATTCAAAACAGTTACAGGGGTTTGTGACCACTGCATAGAGGTGTGTAGACTCCTGGAATGCTTGTTTTGATTCTTTTGGAATACAGATTTCTGGGTTCTTGGAATGGGAGTGACCCACCCAGGCCATCCACCCTTAGGTGTCCCTTTAAACCTTGAAGGAACTGGATCCCTGGAATCACCTTCAGGTCAAATAGTAATTTAGTAAGCAGATTAGTTGAGAGACATTAGGTATTCAGTTCTTATGGAAAATTATTTATGTGAAGTCACCTACAAGAAGCAGAAAATACAGTGTTTGACTATACGGTGTTTTAGGATGTCTTCAGTGACTATTTCTATCATCTGCTCTGTGCTTTGATGCTATCTGTTAAGAAATTAACATAGCAGTGTTAATTGTTTTTGCTGTCTCCTCATCATTACACCTTCCTAACATATTTGGGTGATGCTGCCTGATTTGAATTGTGTCTAATCACAATAAATATTTTCTGTTTTTCAGTAAGCAAGTTAGATATTTGACAATTGCTGGTGTCAGAAGTGGAATCCATAGTGGGTAATTGATGTACACAGAGCTCTCACTAAACACAGGTGTGGGGTTAAAAAAAAAAAAAAAAAGCCCTTTCAGCTGATTTGCCATCTTGGCAAATGCTCATAGATTTTTTAGCTCTATTCCTTTGTGTTTTGAGCTTGACTCCAAAATTTGTTGTGAGTTTGGTGAATTGTATTTATTTTTAGCACTTAGGATTGCCTCAAAATATTGTTGTTATGTGCCTTCGAGTCAGATCCAACTCATAGTAACCCCTCCTTGGGTTTCTAAGGCAATATCACTACAAATATAGATTGCCCAACCTTCCTTTTAAGGAGTTGCTCGTAAGTTTGAACCACCAGCCTCCAGGGTAGCAGTCAAATGCCTTAGGCACTATGCTACCAGAGCTCCCAATCTAATAAAACAGTGAATTTTCCTAGTGGGACTCCAGCTTGCTTCATGGGTAAGAACTATGGGTCCAGGTTGTGAGTGTTAAGTTTGTGTGTCAACTTCTCTGGGCGTGTCAACGTTGAATGGCTGAGCAGGTGGATATAGTATTCCCCTTGATGAGACTAGTAATCAACTCCATGGTGGAATCTACTGTGAATGCCCTAGGGATGTGGTCTGGTTCCTGTATATAAGCAGAAGCCTTGGGAATAGTCCCTAGCTTATGGCACGCTTGAACCCTGCATGTAGCCATGTCACTGTTCAGCAGCCTGCCATGCTCTGCCGACTTTGGACTTCATTGAATTAATGGCCTGCCATGTGGTTTGGTAACATCGGGACTATGCCATTTTGTTTGTCAACCTTGGGCTTGTTAGCCTCACCAACTAGTAGCTGCCTGAGTGAAGAGAGGCCTCTAGCTTCAGTGGGCCGGGAGCAAAAGACAGAGCTGAAGCCCAAGGTAGAGGGGCTTTCACCCAGCTCCTAGAGCCTGGCACTTTGAATTTGGACTTAAACCTCCAAACTGTGAGAGAATAAACTGTTTGTTAAGGCCATCCCGTTTGGATATTTCTGTTAGACTGACACTAGGTAACCAGAACACAGAACTTGTTTGTATTTAGATTTTTATTTCACCTGTCTAACAGCAGCTTGTCAAATCAGTGGCCTCTTTGGGGTACTTCCCAATTAGAGAGACCAGTATATTCAAGGTCTAAATTAGAACACCATGGCACCAAAACCAGACAGAAAAAATGGTATGGTCATTTTGATTGGTATTCTGAAGCTCCACATGTATCCAGGATGGTAAAATAGGCTTTCTGAAATACATTATTAAAAAAAAAATTGTAATTTGTGAGAGACTGGGTCTGTAGTTGGTGAAATGAACTGGGTTTAGAAGCAAAGTTTTCTATGATTGCTACAAAGGAATTCTAGAGTATTTTAAGAGACAAAAATGAGTGGGCAGTGTGCATGAGTTTGAATATTGCAAGGGCCTCTAGGGTGCCTGCCACGACAGAAAGACACTCTTACAAGGATAAGATGGATATGAAATGGGCCATAGCATTAGGCTGTGCCTCTCCCCCCACCCCAGCTGCAAGAAAACTCTCATGGAGCAGAGACACACTGGAACAAAACTTTGACCAAACCCAGCAGCAGACCCCCTGCTAGGAATTTATTTGAGCCTGGGAAACCCAAGTTTCAATGTAAGAGAATAAGATATTTGACACTAAGAGAAGTGAGCCTGGAGCTACCCCTACCAGGACACTAGTTTGGGATTCATGTTAAAAAATGCTGTGAGCTTGAATATCCTAGAAGTAATTTTTAATTTCAGTGATCACATTGGGAAAATGAGTTTCCGTTTCCGTTGTCTTTTCTTTCCTCCTTGGGGAACACTTCTTTGGTGCTCAGGTTTTGTCAAAGGGTCTAAGAGCCCTCCATGTGAGACTCTGGCAAGTTATTGAGTTTTATCTGGAAACTGGTTTTCAACTGAACTGAGTTGATATTACCAAAGAATCACTGAACATGTTTTAAGAAACTTGTTTCCCCTTTTACTTCATATTGTGTCAAGAGCAAGTCTTTTTTTTTTTTTTTTTCAAGAGCTAGCCTCACAAACCAGTAGGTTTGAGTGATTTTTATGTCTCATTTTGTTCTGAGATATCCTCACTCTGATCTAGAAAGAGCATTGTATCTGGCTGGCAATTGAGCTTTTTTTTTTTTTTTTTTTTTCCTTGAGGCCATATAATTCAGTTCTTTTTCATCCATAAAAAAACTGCTTCTTGAATCTGGCTTATGATCTGGGCTCTCAATATCTACTCTGATAAACTCTGAAATAAATTAGTCTATTTGAAAAGTACACTGGAAAAGAGTGGATTGTTTACATTGACTGCTATACCGAAAAAGATAAATTATTCTAAATTACTTGTCTAAAATAGTGCCTAAGACACTTGACTGCTAACCAGAAGGCTGGCAGTTCAAACCCACCAGCCACTCCTTGAAGGAAGATGAGGCAATGATACTGCTTCAGAAACCCAAGGAGGGGTCACTATGAATCAGGTCTGACTCGACAGCACATAACAACAACAACAACAACAAAAGATTCCTTAAACTTGCAGAAAATAAGATTATAAAAGAAAGTAAGATTATGAAAGATTATGAAAATAAGATTGTGAAATTCCTACCTCTAGATGATATTGTTAAGTTAGATTATTTTATTCCGTCAAAGAATATTTTTCTAATCAACTTAGTGATAAATAAGTGCTTATGTAATTTTAATAGTATGAATATTTCCAGGAATCAATAAAAGTAAATTCATTCTGACAAAGATTTTTATATTATGCATTATGTCAATCTTAAAATAAAAGCCTCACTAAGTAATTTAAACAAGATATTATATGAAATGTGTTTTATTTAGGGGAAAAAGGAGTAATTGTTTATTAGTTCTGAGACAAGAAGAAGGAAGCATACGAGAAACCTAGATTTAAACAAAGAGAGAGAGAATTTTTCTTTTTTAAAAAAAGCTAAAGAAGAATTGATGGGTTCATTTACAAAATTGCTGAAGAACTTTGGTATTTACTGGGTGGATAAAGGCTTATGATATAGAGAAGGCAAAACTGCTTATTAAGATAATAGTAAAGAATGAAAGGGAAAGAATTTGGTTATCTTTTGTTTTTCCAAATACCTAGAACAACTTAAATATATGTTAATGAATTGTTATTAACCGATTCTTTCCTTTCAGCCTTAGAGAGTGAGAGTGGGACAGGATAAGCCCTCCTTGTCTGACACCATCTAAGGTCTATGTTGTTCCAAGGGAGCTTTTGAAGAAAGAACTCTTCTGAATCAGGTGAAGACTTTCTAATATAAAATAATATAAGATGAGGTTTAAAATAAGAAAAATGCTGTCTGAATACTATTATCAGAAATTGGGTAGAACTCCATCATAAAAGAATTGTAAACAAGTTGTATTTGGGAGGAATTTTAAGATGTCAAAAGATAGATGTCACAGTGAGAACTGAACTGAAGTGAAATGGTAGGGTGGATCAAAGATATTTTTGATTCCAAAAAAGAAATCAATGAAATCTAAGGTGACATTGAGACAAATACGGGAAATGGTAAAGTTTTGAAAGAAAATAAACACTACCTATTTCAATAGTAATTGTGTTTTGAGGCATAGAAGCTTAAAATAATTTCCAAGATTTGTAGATAATTTACTGATATTGAGTTAGTAGATATTCATTACAATTTAAGTTTATATATTTTTGCTTTTTATGTCACAAAATTTTCTTTAATTACTGGTCAAGGAGTTAATTGATGCTCTGTATAATCTGCCTCAAATGCAAAGGTTTAATGTCTCATTACAATAGATGCTTGAGTCAAAAACCATGCCACATTACTTTGAAAAAGCTAAGATTTTTACCTTTCAAATGTCTGATTTATTAACATAAGTATTGTTTCTTGATGATCTATCATGGACTTCTTTGAACTTTGAGACTTTGTGGAAAGCCACAAAACATTGTTCCTGCTTTATGAAGAAAAAGTTGCTAAGATCAAAGGGTTTATTCAGTGTGTTATGAATTATATGAAACATATTGTCAGATCTAGAGAAGAACTAAATTTTGTATGGGTTAAAAATGTATGTGCCAGTGCTTCCTCTTATGTTTACCTGATATTAGATAACAAGAACATACTATTATATCATAGTTTTTTCATTGCTAACTTGTTTGCAACTTTATTTCTTTCTAATCTAGTATCATAAAAGCCAATGCTTTTAACTGGGGAGTTCACATCATTACCCAAGGTGTTTTTATTGTGATTATTATTATTACTATTGAAATGTTTAGAGAATTGATAATCTTAGTACATTCTTGGTATATCATGACTATGTGATATTATATCTCAAAGTTATTATGCATTGTATCTGAAGCTCTTTGAAGATAAGTTTAATCACATGTTTAAATATATGTATATATATATACATATATATATTTTGCCTAAAGCTTTTTTTTAATTGATTTTATTTGGCTTTGCATTACTTTTGTAATTGATTCCCATCAGGTCTTTCACTTTAGGAATTATTATTATAAGTTAATATGAAGTATTGTTTGCAGATAAGTTTTTAATTTGCTAACTCTGAAAATGCTTAACTAAATATTTCAAAAAAGGATGGACTATATCAGACTTATGAAAAATACTTTGGTATTTTGAATGTGGATACATCTATACTGAATCAAGGTTTCTAGAACTCTTGTGTAGAAGCTGATGGGTTTACTGACTGCTGGATCCAGAATGGCACAGAACAGAACTTAACCACATAGGATAGAGTGAACTAAAAGATTACTATGAGTTTTTATTTGGGAATATTGCTGATGTTTTAATGTTCTATTTTCTGGATATGAGAAATCATTTTTCCTCACTCCTCCTAAATTATCTAAGTTTTTCTTCCACCTGTATATTTGGACTGGTACTTGTTATATTATTCTTATGTGTTTATATAATCAATGAAGCAAGAGGAAAATAATATATATATATATATATATATATATATATATGAAGGCAAATAAATTAAGACCAGAAAAGAAACTTCAAAAAGATGAAAAGAAGAATCAGGAGATGATAAAAACCTTTTCCGTAGGGCATTCTGTAGCCATCATAGTATGTGTATGTGTAGTTACTAAAATAGCTAATTCTTGCATTAAAGGAAATTGTCACTCTTTAAAGGGATTTATATATTATCACTATACAATGGAAATGTTATTTTAATAGATTTAGCAAAGTGGTAGAAACAATAACTAGAGAAGTGTCTGAAGTTTGAACTTTGATTTTACAAAATAGAATAGCATGAGATTTTCTTTTAGTATCCCAAGGAAAAAAAATTGTGCTATTACAGATGAATATTTTTGTGTTTATATTAATAATAATAATTTAAAAAAATCACTGCTGTTGCATCAGATATGACTCATAGTGACCCCTCCTTGAGTTTCTGAGGTGGTATCACTACCGAAGTAGATTGCCCAACCTTCATGATCTATATAACCCGTTTTCACTGTACCCTCTTCCAAGCACCTTTCTGACATATTTGAGGGATATGGTATGATTCAAATCGTATCTACTCACAATAAATATATCGTTACACTAATTTTTGGTGTTTTTGTAAGCAATTTAGATCCAGTTAAAAGTAACCCAAAATTCTTTGTCTCCTTTCTTCTGTAATGGAAGTGAGGCAGAACCACTGACCCCAGCACAAACAAGTCGTGAATCCATTACCAAATTACCAACATAGATTCATCCACTTGATCAGCTTGATCACAATGCTTTTATTTGTTCTCTTGATTCTGGCCCAGTTAACAACATTAGAATTCATGACAATTTTTCAGTGCAACAAATGTTGCTTTATCCTTGTGTTCACTAGTTTGACTCTTAGATGATATGAAACGAAACAAGTGTCTAGAGAAGCAGAGTCAAGTCTGCTGACCCAAATATGAATATATTGGGTTTTACTCATACAAGGCATTAAAAAAAAAAAAAAAAAATGACTGGCATTGAATCAGATCCGACTCATAGTGACCTCTCCCTGAGTTTCTGAGGCGATGACATTACAGAAGTAGATTGCCCAGTCTTCCTTCTGAGGAGTGGCTGGTCGGTTTGAACTGCCTTCTGGTTAACAGTCAAATGCCTTAGGAACTATGCTATCAGAGCTTCCATTCCAGGCATAAGACCCCATTAAGAAATTTGGTTACTATGTGCAAATAAATAGGTATATTAAAATAATAATAATAATACTCTATCTCTCACCTGGAGTTCTTCCTGGGTGGTACAAATTGTTAAGCACTGGACTGCAAACTGAAAGGGGGTGATCTGCAAGTATTGCTAAATTTTGATAAAATTATTCCATTTCAAAATTAGTGTTAAAATCAATGTCCAATAAATCAATCCTTGGGAAAAAAACTATTTTCCAGATGCCTATAATTAATTGCAGATTGATAACTCAAGAGATGAAATAATAAATTCTCTGCCACTAGTGCTAAGAAAATGTTTTTTACAATCTGAAATAACCAGTAAAGGGTCATAATTATCAGTTCAATGTAAGGTAATATGTAAAAGTAATGCTGACTGTGAAAGTGTGTGAGCACAATTATCTTCATTAGAAATGCATTTCAGTTAATTCTCAAGCAATATGTTTCTTTCTCAAGCTCTTTAACACTACTGCATATAGTGTTGTGCTATATTTTTAATGTAATTGTTCCCTCATTTAGCAAATATTTTTCAAGCCCTGACCATATATTTTGAAGAACAACAAAACAAACAGACAAACAAAAAAACAGCATGCCTGCTCTCAAATAGGATAAAAGAGAGTAAGCAAATAATTTTAATATAGTATAGGAGCTATGGTAGCATAGTGGCTAAAGCACTTGACTGCTAACCAGAAGGCTGGCGGTTCAAACCCACCAGCCACTCCTCAGAAGGAAGGTTGGGCAATCCTACTTCCATAGTGATAACTTCCTCAGAAACCCAAGGAGGGGTCACTATGAGTCGGGGCCGACTCGACAGCACATAACAACAACAACAACAACAACATAACAGCTTTAGTAGATATACGTTTATTCACTCATATAACAGATACTGATTTAGCTTATACTATGTGACAGCCACTGGTCTAGGCACTGGGGATACAGTAGTTACAAGGGCCTTGTTTCTGTGGACCTTACATTACACAGAGAGGAACAAGGTGGTATGAAAGCCAAATGAAGAAACATAACTGCTTAAAAAGCAAAGAATTTGATCTTTAAGACCTGGAGCATAAGAATATGTTTCAATGGGTTATTGCCATTCTAGTCATAAGAAAAATATCCAAAGAACAGTGACAGTAATGATCATGACATAAATAGGAGGATGTGCATGAATTTTCCATGCAAGTGGGACATGGCTTCATGTCAGAAGGATGAGATTAGAAAGGTGGACTGGATCATGCTGATAACTTTCAATGGAGTAGCTAATAGAGGACCAACAATAGCTGTTAAACCTGAAAGCAATGTGATTTATTTTTGTGTAGAGGAGTTTCACAGCTATGTGAACAATGTTTGAGAGGAAGTGAGTAGACCAGTTAGAAAATTGTTGAAATAATCAGGAGAAAGATGATGAGTGTGTGAACTGTGGATCCTATGATGCATCCCTATATACTAAGTGCCATTTGAAATCCCTGGGTGATGCAAATGGCTTCTGCTAAACTACTAACTGAGAGATTGGTTGTTCAAACCCACCCAGAGGAACCTTGGGAGAAATACCTGGTGATTTACTTCCAAAAGGTCATAGTCTTGAAAACACTATACAGCACAGTTCTACTCTGCAAGACATGATATCATCAAGAGTCAAAATCAACCTGACACCAACTGATTTATTTTTTAAATTCAGTTTTACTTATTAATGTGTGTGAATGAATAATCCCTAAAACACTTCTCTACTTTAGATATCTGGTCATTTTGTTTTACCATATATAAATATTCTAGATAAACTTTCATAAAACTCAAAACTCACTGCCGTGGAGTCGAATCTGACACAAAGAGACCCTTCCTTGTGTTTCCAAGGCAGTATCTCTACTTAAGTAGACTGCCCAGTCTTCCTTCCACGGAGTAGCTGGTAGGTTTGAACCACCAGCCTTCTGGTTAGCAAAATGCCTTAGGCACCACACCACCAGAACTACTAAACTTCCATAGACAATCCAATTTTTATTAATAAAATACAGCTATAAAATAGGTGAATTTTTTCTAAATATCCAAAGCAAAGCAGACATAAAAGGTAATATTTCACAGGCTGGAGACCCTGGGAGCCTTTGGTGGGCTCTTGCCTTCTGCTAAGAAAAAATTGCTCAGAGACACAAATAAACTATGAAAAGCAAGGCTTTAATGAAATACTGCCCAGTGGAGCATCAGCCAGGTAGAAAGCACAGTAGCTGTGCTGAGCTCTTTGTTCTACATACAACAGATATAGGAGGCAAAACGTTAAACTTGCACAACCAGCAAATTAGAGAGTTTGGTCTCAAAGTTTTTCCTTTTGGAAGCTGAATAGAATTCTTCTTCTGGACCCCAGAAGTAATCCTTTTTTGGAAGTGGGTGGGGATCTTTCCCTGTCCTGTACTTTGCTCAGAAAGATGCTTTCTTTTTTTGTTGAATGAAATGTAGGCTTTCCCAGGATGTCTTGTACCTGTAGATAAACAGCCCAAAGATTACACAGCAGTTAGGTTTTGCAATTGCTATCTCTAAGGAATGTTGGTTTGTTTAGACTATCCCAAGGATATGTTATGCTTTCTACTTTGTGTCTATGGGGAAAGAAGCAGCCCAAGATTTAATAATATAGCAAAGTGGTCACAAAAGAATACAGCAGCAGTTTAAGCAATCTTAATAATAATAAAATATTCACTCTTTATTGTACTTTTTACATGTGTCCCCATCTCAATATGACTCAATGTAATCATTCTGTTATGACAAAAGTAGCACACAGGGATGGCTTTAGCAAACAGAAATTTATTCTTTCACAGGTTAGGAGGCTAGAAGCTCAAATTCAGGACACTAGGGGCAGGCTTTCTCTTCCCTCTGGCTCTTGGAGAAGTCCTTGTTTCCTTTCAACTTCTGTGGCTCCTGTGTGTCTTGGAGATCTCTGCACATTCAGCTCTAGGAGGTTCTCAGTGCAGGGACACTGAGTCCAAAGGATGCACTCTGCTCCTGGCTTTGTTTTCAGGGTGATACTGAGGTCCCCCTCTATCTGCTCACTTTTCTCTTCTTTTAGTGCTTGTAAGATAAAGGTGATGCTAAAAACCCCCTAGGGAAACTCCTCTTACATTGGATCAGGGCTGTGACTTGAATAAGGGTGTTGAATCCGACCCTAAGCCCCTTATAACTGATTGGCTGATCACATCAGATCACATCATAGAGGATTATTACATCATTACTTACTGCCAAATTACATCATTATGTAACTGCCAAATCACTAAGAATCATGGCACAACCAAGTTGATACACATTTTTTGAGGACATAATTCAAATCATGATAATGACTGTCCAAGTATGTTAACATTTATATGCATGGCACCCCTATTTACTCATCTTTTTAAAATAGTTAGAACATCTTGTACATTACCATGGCATAGACACTTTACAATTGCTTAATCAAGTTCCAAATATCTTTGGAGTTTTTACTAGATATATATTAAATCTAAAATTAATTTGATAAGAATATACAATAAAACTATTCAACCTCTATTCAACTTTCAGCTTTCTAGGAACTTGGCATATTTCTTCGATTATTCAAAAATTCTACTACCTCTTAAAGTAGAGTTTTATGGTTTCCTCCATACATATGTAATAAAAAATATTGGATATTATCAAGCAACTTATGGTATCTGGTATAATTATCATGAAATAGATTTTTTATTTTCCTTGGAGTCTAAAGAAATGAGTATTTTCATGCCAGCCCATTAAACAGTGAATTCCTCAAAGACAAGGACAATGCCTGTTTAACTCAAACTATAGCCCTACTGCGTACATAGGTCCTGGAATATAATAAATGCTTGATAAATACTAGCTGTATGAAGAATGCAAGTATTTGCAATGTGTCTTCCTTTGCTTATGCACTCATACATGTTTGAGTATGCATTCAGCATGTTTGATATATGACTTAGGAAGTTTTAAATACTTGAATGTTGAATTTGTGTAGTCTCAGTGTCCAGAAGAATTTAGTGGGTAACCTATGTCTTATTTTTCCCACCAATTTCATGAAGCAACACTCAGTTGCTTTAGTGAATATTTGAGATTATGTTTTTGCTAAAGTAGATACAAAAATACCCATATGTTAAAGTACAGTCAGATTGTAATTCTGTCAATTATCTCCATGGATCATATAGACCAAACCAAAGCAAACTCACTGGCAGTGAGTTGACTCTGACTCATAAAGACCACCATAGGGTTTCCAAGGCTGTAAATCATTTTGGAAGCAGACTGCCTCCTCTTTCTTCCACAGAGTGGCTGGTGCATTCAAACCACCTAACTTTTGGTTAGGAACCAAATGTCTTAATCACTGACAGACAAAGCAAACAAACAAACAAAAAGACTCTGGCTATTTATTTATTTTATGTTATGCTTTATAGAAAAATTACAAAGAGAGTTCTTACATGCCCTCCACTCAGCTTCCTCTAATGTTAATATAATATCTAACAATGGTATACTTGTAAGAAATTAACATTGGTACAATAACTATTGATTAAACTACAGCCTTTACTCAGATTCCACCAGTTTTTCCACTAAATTCCTTTATTTGTTATGGGATTTAATTCAAATACAGGATATTGTGCTGTTGTTGTCATTAGGTGCTGTCCAGTCATCTCCAACTCCTAGCAACCCTATGCACAGCAGAATGAAACACTGCCCAGTCTTGTACCAGCACCATGATCCTTGATACACATGAACCCATCATTGCAGCCACTGTGTCTACCATCTCATTGAGGGCCTTCCCCTTCTTCATTGACCCTTCACTTTACCAAGCATGATATCCTTCTGTAGGGAATGGCTCCTTCTGAAAACATGACCAACGTAGGTGAGACGAAGTCTGGCCATTCTTGCTTCGAAGGAGCATTCTAGCTGCACTTCTTTCAGGACATATTTGTTAGTCTTTTTAGCAGACCACGGTACTTTTGCATTCTTCTACAACACCACAACTCAAAAACATCAACTCTTCTTTGTTGTTGTTGTTAAGTGCTGTCAAGTCGTTTCCGACTCATAGTGACCCCATGCACAGCAGAACAAAACACTGCCCCATCCCGCGCCAGCCCCACAATCCCTGCTATACTTGAGCCCTTCATCACAGCCACCGTGTCAATCCATCTCGTTTAAGGCCTTCTCTTCTTGTTTATTTACAACTTTTTCTCTGTTCATGAGAAAACTGGCACCCCTTAAAATGAAATTTATTTTGTCAACCTTAGTATAAATGCAAACTGGTTCCAGAATTGCTTATCTATACTTCTGTGAGAACAAATTACTAGAGTACAATATTTATCTATTTTTTACTCTTTATATTTACAGCATCCAACAAAAACCCATTTTTAAAAGATACTTATGCCAGTCAATGCTGGCTAATTTAAGGAAAAAAAGTTAACTTGATATATAGATAGGAAATAGTTTATGAATTCACAGAAACATAAGAAAATTAGTTAATTTTTACAATAGATTTTAGAGAAATGTAAGCCATGTCTGGAAATTTGAACAGAAATTCATCTTTTCTCATAAAAACATCTGCCATGCTCAATTTTCTGTATCTTTAGATGAATTTAAAGTAATGTAGAACAAGGGAGATAGCCTGCAATAACCATTACAGCACATTTTCTTGATGTCCATCAAACTATTGTTCAGTTTTAATGCTCTGTAAGATGATACTGTTTCTGTAGAACAAGGAAACAACTGATCAATACTCAAAGGCTTTCATTTGTATTAACTTAAATCAAATTTGGATATGTTTAAACCCACAGGCAAAGCAAATGATCCAAAATGTCTGACAAACCTTCAACAGATTAAGAGCAACATCAATTACACTGATAATTTATGTTCTTTGTGATTAAATATAATGTCTTGAATCTCTTATAAGCATACACTTGAATGGCATGTACTTGGATTTAGAGATTTAGCAGTGAGCATAAGTGAGCTAGGCAGAATATGTTAATCAGAATTATATTTGTCTGGCTGAAGTGAACAAATGTGTCCATTATATTAACTCTTACTGTAACATCAGCTAACAACTATAAAGCCAAAGAAATGCTATATTGTATAGTGTAGGATGGGAAATAAATAATTGATATCAACTCGCCACTTTTTCACTCTACAAAAAACATGATTGAAACAAAGGGTTTAACTGATTGAAAACACATGACCCTTGTATCATTCAAACAGATGCAATCTTCTTCTAGATCTTCTGAGAAAATTATGTGTTAGTCTGACCTTACTTCTGCAAAAAAGGTTTGGTTTAGACACAGGTTATCAGGAGAAAAGGGAAAAAAAAATTGCCCCATGACAACTATATGCCAGGTATTAGGCTAGGTCCTTTATATATTACTAATTCATTTATCACCTCCCACCAACAACTCTGACAAATAGGTATTTTGGTACTCATCTCACTTAGGAGAAAATTGAACCTGAATTTGAAGATAGAAACATACAAGTCAGAAATACTGAAACAGGTGCCTTAATACAGAATCAGTCTATCTCAGAGAATTTATTCTATATGCTATCATTCTGTTGGGAAAATATTTGTTTTTAAAAGTGCTAACTTAGAAAATGCAAACAAGAAGAAAATCTGTCACCAAAACATATCAAGTAATTTAAGTCAAAGTAAAAAAGACTGTACTCTGTGGTTTGTATTGTACCAGTGATTATCAAACACAGTCACTGGTTTACAATTTTTATAACAAATGGCATTAGATATTTTTTCAATGTGGCAAATCTATTTGCAAAACAAATTCTCCAGTTCTGTGTTGAGTTCATTTCAAAGGCCAGTATGATTTGAAGTCTCAAAAACAGTCAGCAAATTAGCTTGTTATTTATAACACAATTAAGTTAATTTGATGAGGTGCAGATATGGATCTTATGCTCTTGTGTTTACCTGTGGCCCACCTGACTAAATATTTAAAAAGTAAGTAACAAGTTTACATTACATAAATATACTGATTTATTAATAACAATGTCTAAAAATAAAATGCTCACACCTGTGGAAAATAAAATACACATATCTAGGGAAAGGACTTATTAGGCAGCAGAAATAGCTTGTGCCAATAACCTGAGAGTAGAGTGTAATTGGTATGTTAAAGGTACAACAAAAAGACCAGGTAGCTGGAACACAGTGAGCAAGAAGGAATATGATAGGAGGTGAGTTCATAAGTGAACTGGGTCTATGTAGAATAATGTAGTCTGTGACAAGAATTTGTGATTTCAAGTTTATGGGAAGCCATAGAGAGTTCTGAGCAGGGTGCTAACTTGATATGACATGTTGTTGTGGTTAGATGATACGGAGTCAGTTTTCCTCATACAGTAACCCTATGTGCAACAGAATGAAACACTGCCCAGTCCTGAGCCATCCTCACAAGCCTTGCTATGCCTGAGCCCATTGTTGTAGCCCTGTGTCAATCCAGCTCATTGAGGGTCTTCCCCTTTTTTCCTGACCCTCTACCTTACAAAGCCTGATATCCTTCTCCAGGGACTGATCCCTCCTGATAACATGACCAAGTAAGTGACATGATGTTTGGCCATTCGTGCTTTTAAGGAGCATTCCATCTGCACTTCTTCCAAGATAGATTTGTTTATTCTTCTGACAGTCCATGGTATTTTCAAGATTCTATACCAACACCATAATTCAAATGCATAAATTCTTCTTTAGCCTACCTTATTCATTGTCCAGCTTTCACATGCATATGAAGCTATTGAAAATACCATGGCTTGGGTCAGACATACCTTAGTCTTCAAAGTGACATCTTTAATCTTTAACACTCTAAGAGGGCTTATGCAGCAAATTTGTCCAATAGAATATATCATTTGATTTTTTTTTTCTTTTTAAATTTTATTGTGATTTGGGTGAAAGTTTACAGAGGAAATTCATCTTCCATAGAGTAGTTCACATACACTTTGTCTCATGACATTGACTATAATCTCCCACAATGCAGCAGCTTTCCTCCCACTTCTTCCCCATAGTCACCTCTTCCCTGTGTCCTCTCCCATGCACTCCTGTCCCCTGAGCTGTCTCCCTGTGCATACACAGCCCTTCTATTCTCCCATGATTAATCTCTCCAAGAAGTGTGTCTACCCAATGTAAATGTTCAGCTCGTATGCCTGTCTTTTCCTTGGCTAGAAGCCACAGGAGTGGATTCAATTTCAGACCTGAAGGGCAGTTACAGGCCATAGTCTCAGTGGTTCCACCAGGCTCTATCAGACTAGCAAACCTGGCCCATAGGGCCCCCCCCCACATCATTTGATGTCTTGACAGTTGCTTCCATGGACATTGATTGTCTATCTAAGTAAAATGAAATCCTTGACAACTTGAATCTTTTCTCCTTTTATTTTGATGTTGCTTATTGGTCCAGGTAAGGCTTTTTGTTTTCCTTGTGTTGAGATGTAACCCATACTGAGGGCTGGAGTCTTTATCTTCATCAATAAGTGCTGATGTATACATATATACATATAAGTATATATGTACTTATATATATGTATATGTGTGTATGTGTGTGTGTGTGTGTGTAGTTAACAACACTCTTCTGATTATGTTGAAAACAATTAGTAAAGAAGAATGTGTGGAAGCATGAAAAGCAGTCAGGAGCCTGTTGGAATAGTCCATGACAGAGATGGCATTGTAATGCCAAGATATTATACAAACCTCCACCTACTATTCCTCCCCATAACCCCATAATGAAAAGTTAATCGTGTGGAAACTATTATTTATTTTAAAACATCCAAATTCCTTCTTAATCAGAACTTAAAAATGGTAAATGCCTGACTTAAAAATAAGCAAACAAAATTCTACAGATTTTACTTATAATAAATTTGGAGTTTATCAAATAATAAATTTAGCTAATAGGGAGATTTTACAACAAAAGCACTTGCTAATCTAATGCACTAGGGCTGTGGCATGTATATGTTCATGTTAAAAATCTTGTCAAAGATAATATGACAAGGGAATAAGTAACATTTTTGAGCCCTTGAGAGCATAGCCTTTGCCTACAGGAAGCTGTGGTATCCTTACTTTTCTTCATAATAGCTTCAGTGTGTATATCAATCATAGGGATGTATTTCAATGACAAGGGCTTCTTGGCTTGGTTATTAATTTCTCAGAATAAAATTTATGTTTCTCTTGGCATTCCAGGGTCATTCATTGAATCATCAGGTTTTACAGGATAGCTTATGAACTATAGGCACTTCTTTATGTCAAGGATTGAATTCAAGGGGTGTTTTCATTTGCCTCATATTCGTGTGAAAGCTGGACAATGAGTAAGGAAGACAGAAGAACTGAATTTTTTGAGTTGTGGTGTTCTTGAAGAATACTGAAAGTACCATGGGCTGCCAGAACTAACAAATCTGTCCTGAAAGAAGTGTGGCCAGAATGCTCTTTGGAAGCCAGAATGGCCAGACTTTGTCTCACCTACTTTGGTCATGTTGTCAGAAGGGACCATTCCCTAGAGAAGGATGTCATGCTTGATAAAGTGGAGTGTCAGCAAAAAAAAGGGAAGGCTTTCAAAAAGATGGATTGACATAGTGGCTGCACAGTGGATTCAGCGATAGCAAGACTGGTGAGGCTGGTGCAGGACCTGGCAATGTTTCATTCAGTTGTACATAGGGGTCACTATGAGTCAGAGCCAACTCAATGGCACCCAACATAGCAACGTGAATCAGAAACAACTTGATGGCAATGGGTAAGGAGTCTTGGTGGCATAAATGGTTAAGCTCTCAGCTCCTAACCTCAAGGTTGGTGGTTCGTACCTGTGATAGTTGAAGATGTGTCAACTTGGCTGGACTCCAGTTGTGAGTGGTGGTTCCCATGATGGATCACATGACTGAGTTCTGAGCGGCCGGTCTGCCCAAGGGGAGTTTCCCCAGGGGTGTGGCCTACCTGCAATGCTATCCCAAGGACAAACTGGAAGAACGGCATTCCAGACTATATACTTCCTTGAGTGAGCGGCTCGCCGCTCGCCCTGGAGGTTTCAGATTCATCCTTTGTTGGGAACAGCAACCAGCGTGCTGCGTGCCAGCTTGATTCTCTCGGCTCTGTTGTGCTTACGGGAACCAGGCGGCTCCGGGCCTCATCTCCTCCAGAGACGAACTTTGTGGCTTGAACTCCTCTGCCGTGCGTGCGAAAGCCAGGCGGCTCCGGGCCCCATCCCCCTCCAGAGACGAACTTTTCAGCTTGAACTTGTCGGCTTCTACACGCTTGTGAGCCATTTACCTAAGATAAATCTCTCTCTCTCTCTCTTTCTCTCTCTATAAATATATATATACACTTTGCTGGTTTTTGTGTTTCTCTAGAGAACCCAATCCAACACAGTACCCAACCAAAGGCAACATAGGAGGAAAACCTAAAGATCTTTTTCTGAAAAGATTATAGTCAAGAAAATTCTGTAGAGCACTTCTACTTTGTCACATGGGGTCACTATGAGTCAAACTGAACTGGAAGACACCTAATAACAATGGCTGTAAGTGCTAAAATTTCTAATCGTATCTCTGACTTAATGGTGGCAGGGGCATATGAGGTCTTGGCTGCTTCAGAAACACCATAAAGACTCATGCTTAGAAAGGATTTGCTTTTAGTGGTTAAGCCACTGGAGAATACAGAACTCTACTTTGAACATTCTTTTCTTTTAAACATCCTTCATCAAAATTCAGTAGAGGCAGCTTGTTTCTGAAGTAACAAGAAGAGATGGAAAGAGATAAATTGTTTAGCTACCACCAAGCCCAGATATGCCTGTTCCAGTAGAAATTCCATGACAATAATTCTAAACATGAACACTGTGCTAACATGCAAATAAAAATAGAACATTCAAATGATTGATAGATAGCAACAAATAAACACAAAATACAACTTGTGGTATATGTGTCTGTGCAGAAAACAAAGAAGGAGCACTTCAGTGTCCCATCCACACAACATGGGAATTGAAGGGAGCCTGGGAAAGTTAACTCAGCTCCTACAGGTCCCTAGCTAGTTGTATCCCTGAGCTTAGTTTAATGACCTCCCAATCCCCCCAGGCTCCAAATTGGTGCACAGACAGCCTATGAGGCCATCTCCTCCCACATTTACAGCTGGACAGAACATATCCCCACTCAGATACCTCTGCCCTATCTCTCAACATAACTAATGACCTTCACTCACACTGGCCAATATACAACTGGGTAATAAGTAATCCAATACGCAATGCTTCATTCCTAGCTTGCTCTCTCTCTCTCTCTCCTTTTTTTTTTTTTCCTTCCAGCATTTTTTCCCATAATTTCCCTAAACCAGGGAGATGGAATTTTATTTTTATGAAACCCATAACAGAAGTAATGGCGAAATTTCTCCACCTCCAGCCACCCATTTTGTTGTGGCTTATTTGATACAATATCTGTGTAATAGATTCTGAGTACTATTTCTAGAATAGGACATGTTTGAATGAAATAAGAAAGGGGAAAAAAAAATCACAAGAAAGGAAAAGATTAATTTGACCTGCATTTATTTCTAGCAGGCTTGATATTTCAGTATCAAATTACAGTTGATAGAACTAAGAGCTCAGAAGGCTGTATAGATTTATGCCGGCTGGGTCAATTCTGTAAAATAAAGGTTTATTAAGTATTTTAATCAATAGTAATCTCTTATACCCTGTTTTACTTACAGGATATGTCATGACTGACTAGAGTTCCAGTGATTTTATAACTAACTCTTCAAAAAAACAAACTCACTGCTGTCAAGTCAACTCTCACCCATAGCAACCTCTCCTTGGGTTTCCAAGGCTGGATCTCCACGGAAGTAGATTGCCCAGTCTTCTTTCTGAGGAGTGGCTGATGGGTTTGAACTGCCAACATTTTGGTTAGCAGTCAAATGCCTCAGGCACTATGCCACCAGAGATTTTATAACTAAAGCAGGGTAATTGAGATATTTATGAGGTTTATTTTTGTGGAAGAACTCGTGGATTTGGGGTCTTAAACATAATATAACTTCACTTTGAAGAGCTAATTTTTTTCGTATTCCCAAAATATGAATGTAGAGTATATCTAGACTTTTAGCTCCAAACTCCTGAATGAGAAGTTGGGGCTGAAGGTCAGGGAGAAATGCATGAGAGAAGTATTGGGTTTAAGGGGGCTCAATAAATTCCAGTGCTCTTACCCACTCAAGTTCTCTACAAATTGATAAACGAGACAAAGAAAAAAGTGAGCTTTATACTGATAATGATGACATTAGGGAATGTGATAGATTCTTAACACCAAACCTCTGCACAATTTGTTCATCAGGCAGGCAGTGCTGGACCAACATAGGCCTCCATGGACAGCTTGGAGGACACACAACCTGAAGGAGCAGAGCTCTTGACTGGCAGCCTGGCTTACAAGACAAAGTGTATCCTTGTTCAGTTTCTCCTTCTAAAGGTGTCAGCTTCAAGTTAAGTTGCTCATCCTAGTGTACTAGAATTCATTTCACATGAGCAGAAATATTAGAAGCCTAGAAAAATCATTTCCCATTCACTTTTAATACACTGTTGTGAGTAATTCGACCCTTGTGCCACAAGCTCTGCTTTATCTCAAAGCTTAGTTTAAATATAAACCTTAACACATTTTATCAGGTGAGAAAAAAGCCAGCTGGTAGTAGGTGAAGAGAGAGAATGAAAAGAGTTAAGGTAACTAGAATTAAAGAGTTACTTTTAGATTCTGTTTTGAATTTCTAATGATTAGTCTGAGATGTGATCATTTGAAAACATGATTCAAAAGAAAAAAATAATGTTGAGGAGAAAAATGAAGAAATTAACTTCTAATGATGCCTTGGTTATATTTCTCAAGATTTATTCCTCTGGAAAAGCTAGAGAAATATTCTAGCATTACTCACCTTTGGAACATTGCATGAATAAATCCTATGAAATGTAATCAAAATATGAGGAGATTTTCTTCTTACAGAGAATGTTTGGTGTGTGATGTATCCTGATAAGCAGCTATTGGAAATGGATTTAAAGGGTGGTCCACAGTGCCTGGAATTCTTTTCTGCATTCCTCAAATATTTAGAAATCGACAAGTCTACACTTCCCAATATTTTATTTGGAAAATGATTGATTTAGATGTCATGTGAATTTATATTGAACTCATACTAACAGGCTTGATCTTAATGCAGCTCAATAGAAGAAAGCTAAAGACTTTTTATGTGTTCCTGTTTTTAATAAAAAAGAAAGTTTTAAAAACATAAAAAAGGAGAAATTTTGTAATTATGTTGAACACATTTTAGAAAGTCTGAAGAACATAGTATTAATATTGAAACCATATATAGAACTAATGAAGCATAATACCCCATATATTTCATAGTTTCTTAATTGGAGATAGATGAAACATCAAGCAGTTATGATACATTTATCACTTAACATAACATTTTCTAATTTTAGTTGTTTTGTATAGAATTATATTTATTTGGAAATATACTGTTCTACATAAATTTTGGGGAGCTCTGGTAGCATAGTGGCTAAGACACTTGCCTGCTAACCAGAGGGCTGGCGGTTCAAACCCACCAGCCACTCCTCGGAAGGAAGGTTGGGCAATCCTACTTCCGTAGTGATACTGCCTCAGAAACCCAAGGAGGGGTCGCTATGAGTCAGGGCTGACTCGACGGCACATAACAACAACAAAAACAACATAAATTTTGTATAACAATAATTACAGGAATGTAATTTTAAATAAATAACAACATCCATTAAAAATTAAGCTAAAAATTTCTAGCATCTGATTAGGAGAATATATTGACAAGGAATCAAATAGGACTGATGAGTGATTCTATGGCTCATCTATGTGGAATGACCTCTGGTTCATGGTGGATAGAAGGGTAGACTTGATAAAAAGTGAACAAGATCTGATGGGTACACTTAAGATATAGCTTGAAAATTAGCCAACCACTCTGAGGAATAATTTAAGCTATGGTGTTAATGACTAATGATGGTTGAATTTTTGACCTCTGTGTGTGTGTGTGGTCCGACTGCACGGCACATAAGAACAATAACGTGTGTGTGCGTGTAAGGGGAGAGAACACAAACATATTTGCTAGGAATCTGTAACTTCTGAACTCAAAGTGAAAACAGAGTAGATATTATTTTTGACTAATAGGGACTGCCCTGTGGGTGTCACTCAAGTCATATTACTCCTCTCTACACTCAGGCATGACCCTATATCTAATTCTTAAACACTAAGTTTATCTCAAAAGTTAATTTACTCAGAAAATATAGGTACCCCTCAATTAGCTTTTGAACAAAATAATAAGCAAAATCTACATCATAAAGAGGAACAATAAGACTAGATTTTAGGGTAAGATCTCCCTTATACCAAATATCTTTTTAAAATCCTTTTTTTAAAAAAATATTGTTTAAGGAAAAACAAACAAACTGGTCTAATAAACTCCTATTATTCTTTAGATTAAAGTAATTTATTTGCCTTATTACTTTTCTATCAGTTGTTTGGAATTAATCATTGTGAAGATACTTACCTAAGATATCTCATCCTTGGGATATCTCCAAAACCAGAGCAATACAGATTTGAATATGGAATGTATGGAATTTATTTATTTACCAACTTGCTTTCTGTCTGAAGGATCTATACACACAAGAAGTTTTCTAAATTTTTCAATTGGCTATATATATATGGACATCAAATTGGGTGTTCCAGGGAACCAATTCCAATTTCTGCCTCTCTGTTTAGTATTTGGATTGAGTCAGCTGATCTAGTTGCTACCCCAATGATGAGTTCAACTTCCTGCCATCGAATTGTGTCTGACTCATAGCGACCCCTCCTTGGGTTTCTGAGGTGGTATCACTACGGGAGTAGATTACCCAAACTTCCTTCCAAGGAATGGCTGGGGGGTTTGAACTGCAAGCTTCACTGTTTAACCCATTTTCCTAAACACCCAGGAATTCTCTCAGATATTTTTGCCATAAATGCAACTTTTCAAGGGAGTATGCTATGCAGTTGTGTGGCCTATAACCAAAAACCCAAACCCACTGCCATCGGGTCAATTCTGACTCTTAGTGACCCCCCATTAGATTTTCAAGGTGGTAAATTTTTAGAGAAGTAGATTGCCTCATCTTCCTTCTGCAGAGAGGCTGATGGATTTGAACCACCAACCTTTTGGTTAGCAGGCAAATACCTTAGCCACTGCACCACCAGAGCTCCTTTGTGTGGTCTATTTCCAATACTAATACCTTGTTGGTAACTTAAACAGAGTAAGAGCTACCCTGCTCCAACACTCTGTACGAGTTAGCTCACCTGGCTAACTTCTGCTAGGTAAGTCTCATTCAGAAATTTCTGTCTGTGCCAAAGCACAGGCAACTATTGAGTAAGTGGAGAGAATACTCCTAAATTCCATCTACTACCTAATGGCCTATTTTATTTTTATTTATTTATTTTGCCAGCTCATTTTCACTTCTCTGCAACTCTGTTTTTGAGGGGCTCTTTGAATAGCTTGGAATCAATTTGCCTCAAATCTGACATTCCTTCTCTCTTTATATTCATTTATGAAATCGTATCCTCATTCATTGTTTGCAGGAGTAGACTAAGTCCTCATATCTGTCCTGGTATGAATCTATGCCATTGTTCAGACAGTCTCTTTAAATCCTAAACTTTGGCTATTAGCTTACTTACTTGGACTCTTGATTAGCTTCTCTTTCACCAGGTCACCAATTCCTGGGTAAAATTTAACTCCCTGCTTTTTGTAAACTGATATTGATCAGGTAGAATTAAGCTCAGGGTAAACACTTCTTCATCCATGGTAGTAACAGAACAGACATTAGGCAACCAAATGATAGCTTTAAAATATTCTAGCAAACTGCTACATTCACAGCATGGAAATTCCTAGCAAACTTAATAACATCAAGGGAGGTAGCTATAAACACATAACCACATAACTCTCTTTTCAAAACTTTGTTATATCTTCCCTAATTGATATTACTTGGCAATAGCTATAATTTTATGACACAACAAAAAGGTGACAGTTATGAATTATGTGTTAGTTCCTAATGATCCCACAAAAAAAAAAAAAAACCCTGAAAACTCAGAAGCCTATTTAAGACAGTAAGATGATTTCAACCCATCATTTTTTCTAAGACTAAATACATTCTGTCTTAAATTATGTAATAGTGGTGTTTTAAGACTTACTCAAGCAACTACAAAAATCTCTGAACAGATGCATAATTACAAATTATCATTATAAACTATAAGAGTAATGAAGTTGATATTTTTTTAAATTGGTAATGGATATTATATATGGACTTGGTTTTTAAAAAGTTATATAGACCACCCTACCTAAGTAGGTCATCCATCTTCTTTTTCTCTATCTGTATGGCCTGTCTCTTTTCATCATCACATTTATCACATATTGCAATTATATGTATATTTGTTTATATATATGTCGATTTTCTGTCTTCACCACTATAATGGAGCTTATGGGCTCCATGAGACCAGGAATCATGTCTGTTTTCTTTACCAGTTTATGCTGAGCACCTATGCATGCCTGTCACTGTGTTAGGTGCTAAATAAATATATATTAAATATGTTAATTATAAGCATTCCATAAAGTCTAATTGTGGTGAGCTTATGTGGGATTACATAGACTTTATAGATAATCTAACAGAAAATAAAACAAATTTGCCATTGAGTCAGATCCGACTCATAGTGACCCCTCCTTGTGTTTCTAAGGTGGTATCACTACAGAGAGAGATTGCCCAATCTCCCTTCCAAGGAATAGCTGATGTGTTTGAACCACCAGCCTTCTAGTTAGCAGTCAAATGTCTTAGGCACTATGCCACCCCAGAGATAGCTAAAAGGATATAAATTAATGTATAATGTATATATATGTCATATATATAAACAAACAGAAATGATTTGGTAAATGATATCTTGGTCTTTTTATTATTTCTAGTAATCAAATATTGAATTTAATTTTGAAATCTTAAAATTTGCCAATAATGTTTACTTCGCATACTATTTCCACCACAAAGGACGTCTGTTAAATTTGAGGATAATATGGTACTCAGAGAAAAAGCTTATCACTGGGCAAAAGGAAAATCATTCATTTCCTGAACTGAATTATTCAAGACAAACAAGATAAAATGTAATTGGTAAATTTAATCTACATTTACATGTAAGACAAATAAAATAGAACTGGTAAGAATGTGGGAGATTTGGCTAAATACTGGCATGGTGTGGTGTGTAGAGAGACACTTAAAAATTTTGCCTGACTCCAAGTTCTATGTGAGCATTATTTTGATGAGTGTGTGTGTGTGTGTGTGTGGGGTGCAGAAATATATATATATATATGTTGTTGTTATATGCCGTGGAATATATATATGTGTGTGTGTGTGTGTGTGTGTGTGTGTGTGTATACATATTTGTGTATGTATATGTATGTTGCTATTGTTGTTAGGTGCCATCGAATCATTTCTGACTCATAGTGACCCCATGCACAGAACGAAACACCTCCCGGTCCTGCACCAGCTCCACAATCCTTGCTATATTTGAACCCATTGTCGCAGCCACTATGTCAATCCATCCCCTAGAAGGCCTTCCCCTCCTTCATCAACCCTCCACCTTACCAAGCATGACATCTTTCTTCAGGGAATGGTCCCCTTTGACAACATGATCAAAGTAGGTGAGACAAATTATGGTCATCCTCACTTCCAAGGAGCATCTCAGCTGCACTTCCTCCAGGAAAGATCTGTTAGTTCTTTTGGAAGTTGATGGTACTTCCAGCATTCTTCGCCAGCACCACAATTCAAAAGCATCAACTCTTCTTTGGTCTTCTTTATCCATTGTCCAGCTCTCGCATGCATATGAGGTGACTGAAATATCATGGCCTGTGTCAGGTGCACCTTAATCCTCGAGGAGACATCCTTGCTCCTCAACACTTGAAAGAGTTCCTTCACAGCCGACCTGCCCACTGCCACACATCATCTAATGTCCTGACTGCTGCTTCCATTGGTGTTGATTGTAGAACCAAGCAATGTGAATTCTTTGACAACCTCAATCTTTTCTCTATTTATCGTGATGCTGCTTATTGGTCCAGTTGTGAGGATTTTTGTCTTCTTTATATTGAGATGCAATCCATACTGCAGACTGTGTTCTCAATCTTCATCAGGAAGTGCCTCAAGTCATCCTCACTTTCAGCAAGCAAAGTTATATCGTCTGCATATCTCAGGTTGTTAATGATTCTTCCTCCTATCCTGATGCCATGTTTTTCTTCATATAGTCCAGTTCTCGGATTACTTGCTCAGCATATAAATTCAATAAGTATGGGGAAAGGATACAACCCTGAAGCACTCCCTTCCTGATTTTAAACCATGCAGTGTCCCCTTGTTCTGTTCAAATGACAGCCTCCTGGTCAAGGTACAGGTTCCTCATGAATACAATCAAGTGCTCGGGAATTCCCATTCTTCTCAATGTTATCCATAATCATGATCCACACAATCAAATGCCTTTTCATAGTCAATAAAGCACAAGTAAACATATTTCTGGTATTCTTTGCCTTGAGCCAAGATCCATGTGACAGCAGCTGTGATATCTCTTGTTCCACGTCCTCTTCTGAATCCAGCTTGCACCTCTGGATGTTCTCCATCAATATACTGCTGCAATCATTTTTGAATTATTTTCAGTAAGATATTGCTTGTGTGTGATGTTAATGATATTGTTCAATAATTTCCACATTCTGTGGGATCACCTTTCTTTGGAATGGGTACAAATATGGATCTCTTCCAGTCA
>NW_006921598.1:19681543-19684601 GCF_000298275.1 Orycteropus afer afer
ATTGTGTATATGTATATATATATATGTGTGTGTATATATGTATGTATATATATATATATATATATATGTGTGTGTGTGTGTGTGTATATAATATGTGGGTGTGTGTGTATGTATATAATGTGTTGTTGTTAGGTGCCATCAAGTTGGTTCCAACTTGTAGCAACTGTATGTATAACAAAATGAAACACTGCCCTATCCTGCACCATTTTGAGTCCATCTATGCCATGCTTGAGCCCATCATTCCAGCCACTGTGTCAATCCATCTCCTTGAGGGTCTTTCCCTTGTTTGCTGACCCTCCACTTTACCAAGCATGATATTCTTCTCCAGAGACTGGATCCTTCTGACCACATGGCCATTCTTGCTTCCAAGGAGCATTCTGGCAGCATTTCTTCCAACACATATTTGTTTGTTCATCTGGCAGTCCATGATATTTTCAGTATTCTTTGCCAACATCACAATTCAAAGGCATCAACTCTTTTTCAGTCTTCCTTATTCATTGTTCAGCTTTCACAAGCATATGAGGTGATTAAAAATACCATGGCTTGGGTTAGGCACATCTTAATCTTCAGAGTAACATCTTTGCTCTTTAAGGACATTAAAGAGGTCCCTTGAAGCATATTTGCCAAGCACAATACATCTGATTTCTTGACTGTTGCTTCCATTGATGTTGATTGTGGATCCAAGTAAAATGAAATCCCTGACAACTTCAATCTTCTCTCCATTTATCATGATATTGCTTGCTGGTCCATTTATGAGGCATTTTCTTTTCTTTATGTTGAGGTGTAATCCATACTGAAGTCTTTGACTTCCATCAATAAATGCTTCAAATCTTCTTCACTTTCAGCAAGCAAGGTTGTGTCATCTGCACATTGCAGGCTATTAATAATTCTTCATCCAATCCTGATGCCACATTCCTCTTAATATGGTCCAGCTTCTCAGATTATTTGCTTCTTCCCAGTCTATCTCAGACTGGAAGCTCCAATGAAATATGTCTTCTATGGCTGACCTTGCTGGTATTTGAAATATTGGTGGCATAGCCTCCAGCTTCACAGCAACTTCCAAGCCACCACAGTATGACAAACTGATAGAAAAGTGATGGAGATAAAATGGAGTATCATAACTATTATAATGAAGTATTAAGTTTTATTATAAAAAGTGTCCAGAATAAATTATATAATAAAGCAGCTGTCTAATCATGCCCAAAACTTTTGTTCAGTATGTTGTTGTTGTTGTTGTTATGTGCTGTCGAGTCGGCCCCAACTCATAGCGACCCCTCCTTGGGTTTCCGAGACAGTATCACTATGGAAGTAGGATTGTTCAGTATAGAGTACCAAATTCTAATAGAAGTATGAGTAAACATACACCTCTCCAAAGGCAAACACAATAAAGATATTCAAAATGGAGTCTCGCCAGTGAGAAGCATGGTTTTTTCCCTCTGGCATCTAAGGACTTTGAAAACTAGGTACAACAGTTTGAATTAGGAACTTTGGTGCTCTGAACAGCTCACTGAATCAGAGCGCACCAAACACAGAAGAGCAGAATTAGAGGAAAGGCACAGGGAGATTATTTAGGAAACAGCTACTGGCAGAGAATGGACAGGAACCCAAGAGAGGCAATTAGAAACTTTCCTGGGGCAGTCACTCTCTGCCAGGTGAGGGCGGCTGCTTGAGATCCCTGAGCCAAGAAGGAAGACCCCTTACAACAGCATACCGGTGACCACTACAATATTCCAGCAGGCAGTGGCAGAGACCTACCTCCAGCAGCTGATTTTGTCAGTAATTTTGGTCATCTGGGTGCAGGCAGGCATGAGCACCACTGCTGAGATTCAGGCAGAGAACTCACTGTTGCGCCAGAAAGGCTAGCTCCCTCCTCTCCCAGCGGATCACAGAGAGGGCTTGGGTCACACTGGGAGACACTGTGCTTTTCTTTGCCACGGATATTGGGACCACAAGTCACTAGCAGGTACTCCCCTGACTCCAACACAGCTGAAATTGTGTGCATCTTTGGCCCCACAGGTGGGTGGTATCACAGACAAACTCCAGAGCTAGAAAATAGTGGTCTGGTGGAATTGTGTCAGCACTGCAGGCAGATGGGGCATGGAGAGCAAAGAATCTGCAGCTGAGAGTGGCCCTGCAAATTTTGTCTTGGAGTCATTCTTGGGTGCTGTGGGGCCGTGGAAGTATGGTCTTTGAGTGTGCCTGAAATTGGTGGAAATTTGTGACGCTCTAACAATAGAAATCTTTCCTGAGTTTCAGCTACGGTCTTGCAAATAAATACATCATCAATAATAGCCTGCTCCAAGCCCTAGAAACCAACCCTAGGAACACCAAGCTTTCCTTCTTCTGCTCCCAACTTCTCCTCCAATAACTTCACTCATTCAAGAGATGAAACCATATTCAGCCAATTACCATAAAATCTCTGACTCTGAACTCTAAACCCTCTTTACGAAAAACAGAAATACACATCCACACTACACACAGTGATTCCACCATCAGAAAGGAAACAGCAGAGTGACCCAACACACCTGAATCAATAATAAAATAAAACACACCAGCTTCACCTTTTCAAAATATTAAACATAAAACCAAGACAAAACAAATCAACATGTAACCAGCAGCTAGAGACAACCTAAAGAGACAGCACTCTACCAAATTCCAGGGGCTTAAGAGGAGGTTCTGCTTTCCAGTATCCCCAAGAACTCTTGAACATGCACTACATGACTGAAAAGGTCCTAGTTTACACCTTTTTTTTTTTTTTCTCTCGTGGTTAACCCTGTGCCTTGTTGGTTTTTTTTGTTTGTTTGGTTTTTATTTTTGCTTTCTTTTTTTTTGCCTGTTTGTTAGTTTGTTTTCTTTCTTCATTATTCTCCTTCTCTACCTTTTTTTTCTCTTAGTGACCTACCCCAGATATTGCATATTTACTTGTTTTCTTCTTATATTATCTAATTTTTCTTTTTTTGGTTACAGTTCCTGTGTGATTTCCGGGTGTATTATTTGTCCATGTGCTTTTAGTTTTTTTGATGGTTATTCAAAAAAAGGTAATTTTTGCCTAACTGAG
>NW_006921598.1:19692847-19694063 GCF_000298275.1 Orycteropus afer afer
ACCAAGGACTATATTCAAATGGCCAACAAATGTATGAAGAAATGCTCATGATCACTAGCTATTAAAGAGATGCAAATCAAAACAACAATGAGATACCATCTTGCTCCAGCACTAGTAGCAAAGTTCAACAAGACAGAAAATACCAAGTGCTGGCGAGGATGTGGAGAGATTAGGACTCTCATACACTGCTGGTGGGACTGTAAAATGGTACAACCATTGTGGCAAGCAGTATGGCGATTCCTTCAAAAGTTGGAACTAGAAATACCATTTGACCCAGCTACTCCATTACTAGGTATATACCCTAAAGAAGTGAGAGCCATGACAAGAACAGACATATGCATACCTATGTTCATCGCAGCACTATTTTCAATAGCCAAAAGATGGAAACAACCTAGGTGTCCATCAACTAAGGAATGGATATCCAAACTATGGTACATACACACAATGGAATACTATGCAACCCTAATGAATAATGTAGAATCTGCAAAACACTGCATAACATGGATGAACTTGGAGGACATTATGTTGAGTGAAATACGTCAATCATAAAAGGACAAATATTGTATTAGCCCATTATTGTAATAGTCAAGGAAAAGTTTATCTATGGAAGATCATTTTCTTTGTTGGTTACCAGGGGTGGGAGGGGAGGGTAAGGAATAATGTTAGATAGATAGAGATAAATTTTTATTTGGGTGAAGAAAAGGGCTATGTACCAAATGTGAGTGATCAATATAGTGGTATTGAGGAAGAGAAAGTCATAGAGAGGTATGTGGGAAGTACAGACAACAAAGATGGACCCTTTTGCACATATAGTATGGCGTGGTCAGTGAAGGCAAACATGGGTATATGGGTGGATAGATGGGTGGACAGGCTGAAATATTAGGTATTTATATGAAGTATATACCCAAGAACACGTATAGGGTTGGCAGACAGTGGTCCAATAACTTTATGTGTATGATCTGAATTCCCAGGTATATAATGAGGCTGACAAGGGGCAAGGTTGTAGTCACTGCTTGGTCACATCAGCTACCCAGAGGGACTGAGTAGTTGAACCTGTGGGCTCAGGAACATAGTCACAGAGGACATCAAGCTCAGTTGGCATAACATGCTACACAAAATATTGTTCCACCTCCTACTGTGGCGAGTAGCAACTGAGATCTTAAAAGCTTGCAAGCTGCCATCTAGATGCAATGATGGGTCTTTCCTCATCCATAGC
>NW_006921598.1:19694776-19699566 GCF_000298275.1 Orycteropus afer afer
CGAAAGTGTCACAAGGAGAAGGTATGTTTGCTATCTCTGAGGATGTGGATATGAGCATTGCCTTCAAATACGTGAAGGGCTTATCCTGTAGCTGGAGAACTGGAATAGATCATGAAGCACAACAGTAAGCAGATTCAGAATTGGCTTGTGAAATTTACAGGGGAAGAACTTGCGTCAATTTAAGGAAGAATTTTCTAGAAAAATAATCAGAATGTTGGAATGGGATGCTTTTTTTTTTTTTTTTTTAATAATGAGCTTCATGGATCCTGAAATCTTCAAAGAGAGGGTAGAAGTCAGAGAAAAAATTCATTTAATTACCTAGGAGACTCTTTCAACAATAATGTTCCAAAATTGAATAAAAAAGCTAACATAATGAATCCTTTAAGCCCTAAGCGGTTTCTATTAAAACTCATGAGCTTCCTCCTTTCACCTCTGCTTGTCTCGTCTTATTATTGAAGTATTTTTCTCCCACCCACTAGACCATGCGAGTTTATCTTTCCTTTTATTAGGTTCACTGAAAGCATGAATGATAATCTCAATAACCTGTAACTTAAACAAGAGGAAAATTATGGCTTTTAATGAAAAGGATAACAAGTTGCTTTGAGGGATGTTCTTTTTTTCTTCCATTGTTTGCCAGAACTCCTCAACCCCCAACCTTCTGTCTCACTTTACAGAAGGCATGTGAGCTGCAATGTGATCCCCTGAATTGAGCCAATAGAATGGGTATCTGGTGATCAATCATTTGGTGAGTCACCAATGAACACAGGGTCACTGTGAATGACTAATGGGGTTGTGGGAATCGCTTATCATTACTATAGCATTTAAATACTTTTAATTACAATGGCCCCTGGGGATGGAATCATCTAAACATTAGTAAAAATTCACCTTTAATAAGGAGCACCAAGATGGTGGTGGCAGGGCAGGGAAATAAATGCCATCAGAGTCATCTGTGGCTGGACTCAGGCAGCAGGAAAAATATGAGATCTGATGTTGCTTGTACAACTTTAAGGAGTCCTGGTGGTACAGTGAGTAAGTGCTCTGGTGCTAGCCCAAAGGTTGGATGCTAACATAGCTGCTCTGTGAGAGACAGTTGTGGCAGTTGGCTCCAGTAAAGAGTATGTTGTTGTTGTTGTTGTTATGTGCCGTCGAGTCAGCCCTGACTCATAGCGACCCCTCCTTGGGTTTCCGAGGCAGTATCACTACGGAAGTAGGATTGCCCAACCTTCCTTCCGAGGAGTGGCTGATGGGTTTGAACCGCCAGCCATCTGGTGAGCAGTCAAGTGCCTTAGCCACTATGCTTTGGAAAATCTATGAGACAGTTCTACTCTGTCCTACAGGGTCACTATGAGTTGGAATTGACTCAATGGCAATCAGTTTGGTTTTTGGGTATACACCCTTGGTTAAGAAAACCTGGTGGCATAATGGTTAAAAGCTGAGCTGCTAACTGAAAAGTCTGTGGTTCAAACAGACCAACACCTTGGCAGGATAAAAAACCTTGCAATCTGCTCCTTTAAGAATTAGAGCCTACCAGCCACTCTTCGGAAGGAAGGTTGAGCAATCTACTTCTGTAGTGATACCACCTCAGAAACCCAAGAAAGGGTCGCTCTGAGTCGGGTCCCACTCAATGGCACAAAACAACAACAAACCTTATGGGGGTATTTCTACTATGTTGTATAAGGTCACTATGAGTCAGAATCAACTCAAGACACACAATATACGACACTGGTTTGTTCCATAAATAAGAATAAGAGGAAACTCAGAGATAAGGTTTTATGTTGATATCATCCATTTTCTCCCAAATTTAGTCAATGTATGAATCATGTAAAGGAATTGACTTATTAAAAATGGCAAATTTCTCAGTACCACTTCTATCACTTTTACTTCTGTAAGTCAAGGATAAGTCCTGTCTTTTTAATAAAAGACATCACCCAGGTGATGCTGAAACTCATAGTCACAGACCTCACATTGAAAACGACTGGTTTCTTCTAAAAATGACAACTTTCCTGTTTACATTTTTCAGATGTATTCTGAAACTGATATCCACTTATCATGGCAAAGGGCTACATGTGTGTGGGAGGGTGGGCAGTGAGGGTAGGTGGTTAAGCATTTGAAATATGGACTACTATACTAAAAGAAATCGTTATTGTTATTAGTTGTCCAGTCAATTTTGACTCATTAAAAACGAAAACCACAGTGCCAACAAGTGATTCTGACTTAGTGATCCTATATGACAGAATAGGGTTTCCAAGGCTGAAAGCATAAATGATAATCTCAAGCAGACTGCCACATCTTTTCCCCTCAAGAGCACATCTGGTGGGTTTAAACTGATGACCTCTTGGTTAGCAGTCAAGCACTTAATCATTGCACCAGCAGGGCTCCCTCCAACTCATTAAAAACCAAAAAACCAAACTCACTGCCATCGAGTTGATTCTGACTCATAGCGACCCCCTTTGGATTTCTAAGGCAGTACAACTTCATGAAGTAGATTGTTCCCAGTCTTCCTTCTGCAGAGTGAGTGTTGGCTTGAACGACTAACTTTCTGGTTACAGTCAACTGCCTTAGGCACTATGCCACCAGAGCTCCTTTCCAACTCATTAGACACTGTTAGGGAAAATTAGAAAACAAAGATAGAATAGTATTGACTTCTAAACTTCACTAAAAAATAGCTCAACAGCAGGATAGAATTACAGAGTTTGCTTAGGGGTTGAGTGTCAAACTTCTGTGCAATAACTCACAGCAGGATTAACTGCACAATTTACTCAGGGGTTAACAATATCTACAAGCAAGGAAAGCAGAACTTTATCTTTGCTGTTACATTGCCAGCCTTACCAGGAAAAGGGGACACATTGCTATTCAAGCCACATCTGCCTAATGCTACCAGTAATTTTAGAAAGCAGAAGATATTAGGAAGAAAATGAGCAAATTAATTTTGATTCAGTTCTTCTGCACTGTTTGTCTCTGTATACTTTGATGAGGTGTTTACTCACCTCCTTTTCACTTCATTGAAATAGCTACATTTAAAAATAAAGATCACAAAGGTGATTTGCCTCTTTTTTTTTTCATTTACATGTAAATGAGAAGACTGTTGATAGAATCACTGTCGATAACCACCATTTTATCCATGTTACTATGATTCGTATTTCAAGTCTAAAAAGAAAATCATATGAGAACTTCAGTGAGAACTTCAACCTGAATCTTGTCATACAAGGTGATCTGGATACCAAGAACCAAACAAAGCAGGCCAAATAAAAGCCATCTGAAGTGCATGGAGTTTACTTTGCCAATATTTGTTCTCTGAAAGACCTAGATTTTCAATGCTTTACTGCAGTTTCATAATTATGGGAATGGATGTAGACAGAAAACATCCTGGGGCCTTACTCCCAGAGAAACTAGGAAAACAGCTTCTTATAAAGTTACTTATGTTGTTATTGTTGTTGTTTACCGTCGAGTCAGCCCTGACTCATAGCGACGCCTCCTTGGGTTTCTGAGGAGGCATCACTACGGAAGTAGATTACCCAACCTTCCTTCTGAGGAGTGGCTGGTGGGTTTGAACCACCAGCCTTCTGGTTAGCAATCAAGTGCCTTAGGCACTATGCTACCAGAGCTCCCTAAAGCTACTTATAGGGTATCCAGTATGAAGACATATTTTGGATCAGACACAGCTTAACAAATAACTTGTAAAAATTACTTCATTAATCAACTCAAAATGAGTAATGGCAAATTTATGAAGTTTTTCTAAAGTAAAATAATAAGGTTCATGAGCATTTGAGTATTACTTCATTCATTCATTTTTTCTCCCTCTCTTTTTCATATGATTCCTACAATATTAATTGTACCAGAAGCATTCTTGGACCTGGCAGGGTTTCGTTCTATTGTACATAAGGTCACTGTGAATCAGAGCTGACTGAATGGCACCTAACAACAACAAGCATTCTTACTCTATTCAGAGGACGAACAGGCTTCCTATAGAGCAGTACTTGCACAGAAGGCTGTAGCCAGAGGCAGGCTCTTCATTGGCTATGGTCACTGCTTTCCACAGGAGCACACCAGCTCCTATTCATTGTGGGAGACCTTCTGGAATATCCCCAGTCATGAACTCCTTAGCAAATGGATGTCATTTTACAAACTTTTTAATGCTATTTTTTCTTCAGCTATTCAGATTATTCTTTGACTGCACATTCTCTTCCATCCCACTCCTTGTAATGTAAATATATAAATCTATTTTTAGTTCTTTTGTTTTCACTACATTAGTTATTGTTTCTAATCTTTTATGAGAAAATGAAGTGTTGATTTATTTTTAGAGAATTCTGTTTGGGTGCAAATAATAATATTATAGAGCATTAAAGAGATTTTAATATTACTATGAAATATATATAATTTACTATTCATTATTATAAATAATATACACTATTGACTATAAATCATTTACACTATTGACTTTTTTATTTTTTTTTATTTTCATTGGGTGATTTGAGTGAAAGTTTTCAGAGCAAATTCACTTTCCATACAGCAGCTCACACACACTTTGTCTCATGATATTGACTATAATTTCACACAATGCAACAGCTCCCTCCCACTTCCTCCCCATAGTTACCTCTTCCCTGTGTCCTCCCCACCCCAATGAATTCCTGACCCCAAGCCGTCTCCCTGTGCATACATAGCCTTTCTATTCTCCCATGAATGATGTCTACAAGGAGTGTATCTACCTAATGTAAATGTTCACCTCATATGCCTGTCTTTTGTTTGGCTGGAAGCCACAGGAGTGGGTTCAATTCTAGACCTGAAGGGCA
>NW_006921598.1:19700491-19723053 GCF_000298275.1 Orycteropus afer afer
TGAATACTGCTTTTGGTGTATACTAAAGATTTTGGTATGTTGTGTTTTCATTCTCATTTGATTCAAAGAATTTTTTTAATTTTATTTTTTTACTTCTTCTGTAACCCAGTCATTCTTAAGGATGGTTTTGTTCAATTCCATGTGTTTGCTTTTTTTCTGTTTATCTTCTTATTGTTGATTTCAAAATTGATAGCATTGTGACCTGAGAAGATGTTTTGTAGTATTTCAATGTTTTTAAATTTGTTACAGCTTGCCTTATAGCCTAACATATGGTCTATCATGGAAAATATTCCATGTGCACTGGAAAAGAATCTTTCATTGAAAGTGATGTATTAAAGTCTCCTACTATGACTGTGGACTCATCTATTTGCCTACTATGACTCTGGACTCATGTATTTGCCTTTTCCATTCTATCAAATCTGATTTATGTTTCTTGTGGTGCTTTCATTGGGTCCATAGATATTTATTATGACTATATCTTCTTGTTCAATTGATCCCTTAATCATTCTATGATGTCTTTCCTTGTCTCTTATGGTGGTTTTTGTCTTAAAGTTGATTTGGTCAGAAATTAATATTGCCACTCCTGCTCTTTTTGGTTGCCATTTGCTTGATATATCTTTTTCCAACTTTTGATTTTTAGTCTATTTTTGTCTTTGTCTCTAAGATGTATCTTTTGTATACAGCATATTGGTGGATTATGTTTTCTTATCAAGTCTGTAACTCTTCATCTCTTGAGTGGTGCATTTAATCCATTAACATTCAGTATAATTATCAACAAGTGTGAATTGGTTGGTGTTATTTTGTTATATGTTTTTTCATGGTGTTCCTGGTTTCTTTGTTCCATATAAATTTTGTGCTGAGCTCATTATGTTTATGAATGGTGTTATCATTTCCTTTGCTGCTATTGTTTTAGTTTTGCTAAATAGTAGTTCTTGTCCTCTTTTTTATTGTGCTGTGAAGGTTTATCATTTTTCTTTGAGGTTACCCTGTGATTGATACTTTTCTCGCCTAGTTTAGAATAGTCCATTCTATCTTGCAACTCTCTTGACTTCCTCACCATTTAGCAGATCTGTAACTTCACTATTTTTCACCTCTTTTTGGTTTGTAGTTGTCCTCATTTGCCAATTGGTGACTCTAGTTCTCTGTTTATAA
The DNA here is from genome assembly GCF_000298275.1 of Orycteropus afer afer. Lineage (NCBI taxonomy): Eukaryota > Metazoa > Chordata > Mammalia > Tubulidentata > Orycteropodidae > Orycteropus > Orycteropus afer. The sequence continues at coordinate 19,701,644 of NW_006921598.1, forward strand.
TCTTGTAAGCTTATTTTATTTTGGATATCCCCACAGCTGTGTTGACTTCTGGATTATGTCATCTTGTGTATTAATGGTCAGTTGTTGTTTGCTATTGTTAGTTCTCTGTTTAAAGAAATCTCTTTAGTATCTCTTGTAAAGTTTTCTCATTTCCACAAATTCCATTAATTTCTGCTTATCTGGAAATCTCCTGATTTCACCGTCATATTTTAGGGACAATTTTGCTGGTATATAACTCTTGCTTGGAAATTTTTCTCCTTAAGAGTTTTATATATGCCATACCATTGTCGCTTGCATGGTTTCTGCTGAGAAATCAGAACTTATTCTTTCTGGGTGTTCTTTGTAGGTAACTTTTTTTTTTTTTCCCCCCATGCTGCTTTCAGGATTCTTTCTTTCTCTTTGGTTTTGGTGAGTTTGCTGATGAAATGTCTGGGTGATTTTCTTTTGTAGTCTGTCACTTTTGGGGTTTGTTGGACTTCCTATATGGATATATTCTCATCTTTCATCATATCATGGAAGTTCTCTTCCAAAAAATCTTGGACAATTTTCTCAGGGTTTTTGTTTTTCTCTTCCTGTTCTTGAATTCCAATGACACGTAAGTTATTCCTTTTGATGGTATCCCACATGAACCTTAGGCTTTCTCAATTTTTTTTTGATTTTTTTTTTTTTTTTTCCCTGATTGACCCCTTTCCAAAAAATATTCAGGTATTTGTCTTCGATCTCATTAATTCTGTCTTCCATTGATTTAATTTCACTCCTTTGTCCCTTCAATGTGCTGTCTACTTGTCAAAATTCAGTTTAATCTTCCACATTTCAATCTGTAGATTTGGTATCATTTCTAATTTTTCATTTGTTTTGTCATTTTGTTCTTGTATTTTCTTCCAAAATTGTTCTTGGGTTTTGTCTGTGTTTTCCTTAATTTTTTCAGTGTTTTCCTGATAAGGAATTCAAAATAATTATATTTGGATACCTTCAATGGATTGAGAGACAAATCAAGGAAAACACTGACAAGATCAAGGAAAACACCGAAAAAATTAAGGTAAACACAGACAAAACTATAGAACAATTTAGGAAAACAATACAAGAATAAATTCACAAAATAAACAAAAAATTGGAAATGATACAAAACAACAAACAGGAATGTGGAAGATCAATACTAAGAATTCAGAAATATATAATACTTTGAATGGGGAAAGGAGTGAAACTGAATTAATGGAAGAAGAATCAATGAGTTTGAAGACAAATACCTCAATACTACTTTGTTAAAGGATCAATCAGACAAAAGATCAAAATATCACGAGGAAAGCAGAAATTCATGTGGCATACCATCAAGAGAAATAACCTACTTATAGTCAGAATTCCAGAACAGGAAGATACAGATAAAAATACAGAGCAAATTGTCAAAAATATGTTAGAAGAGAATATGACTGATAAGAAAGCCAAGAATATACTCATTTAAGAAGTTCAACCAACCCCTAGCAAGATAAACCCAAAAAGAAAATGATCAAGGAATATCATCAACAACTCACCAAAACAAAAAATAAACAAAGAATCCTGAAAGCACCACAGGAAAAAATGAAAAGTTACCTACAAAGGGAAACCAATAAGACTAAGCTCTGATTTCTCAGCAGAAACCATAATAGTGAGAAGGCAATGGGATGATAGAAATAAAACCCTGAAAGCAAAATAATTCCCAACCAAGAATTATATACCCAGCAAAATTGTCTATCAAATATGAGAGTGAAATTAGATTTCCAGATAAGCCACCCCTTTTCTGTCAGTTTGTCATACTGTGATGGCTTGCCTGTTGCTGTGAGGCTGGAGGCTATGCCACCAGTATTTCAAATACCAGCAGAGTAACTCATGGTGGACAAGTTTCAGTGGCACTTCCAAACTAAGACAGACTGAGAAAAAGAAAGGGCCATCCACTTCTGAAAGAATTGGCAAGTGAAAAACCTTGTGAATAGCAGTGAAAAGCTTTCTAATATATTACTAGAAAACTCTATGAACAGCTCTGAAACATTGTCCAATATAGTACCAAAAGATGAGCTCCTCAGATCGGAAAGCATTTAAAATATAACTCAGGAATAGCTGCTTCCTCAGAGTAGAGTCAACCTTAATGATGTGGATATAGTAAAGCTTTTGAGACCTCCATTTGCTGATGTGGCACACTCAAAATGAGAAGAGACAGCTGCAAGCAAACATTAATAATTGAAACATGGAATGTACAAAGTGTGAATCTAGGAAAATTGGAAGTTATAAAACATGGAATGGAACCCATAAAGATCAATATCCTAGGCATTAGTGAGCTGAAACAGACTGGTTTTGGCCATTTTGAATCAGACAACCATATGATCTACTATGTTAGGAATGATAAATTGAAGAGGAATGGGGTAGCATTCATCATCACAAAGAAAGTTTCAGGATATATCCTGAAGTACAATGCTGTCAGTGATAGGATAATATCTATACACACACAATGAAGACCAGTTAATACTTCTATTATTCAAATCTACCTACCAACCACTGTGCTGGTTACCTGCTACTGCTCTGACAGGAATATACCACAAATGGGATGGCTTTAACAAATAGGAGTTTATTTTTATAATTTTTGGAGGCTAGAAGTCTGAGTTCCAAGTGCCAGGTTCTAGGGGTTGGATGAAAGCCCCTTGACCTTAGGCTTCAGCTCTGCTTCGTGCTCCTGGCCCACTAAAGATAGAAGCATCTCTTCACTCAGGCAGCCACTGACTGCTGAGGCTAACAAGCCTAAGGTCAACAAGTAAAATGGCACAATCCCAATGTTACCAAACAACACAGCAGGCCATTGATTCAAGTCCATTGAAAGTCACAAGATGGGCAGAGCATGTCAGGCTGCTGAACATTGACTCAGCTATGTGCAGGGTCCAAGCATGCCATAAGCTAGAAGCCATTCCCAAAGCTGCTTCTTTTATATGGGGAGCAGACCACATCCATAAAGCAGCTACTCAGCTGCTTGTGGTAGATTCCACCATGGAGTCGATTGCCAGTCTCATCATGGGGAATAACTACCACCAGCTGCCCAGATGCTCAACCTTCACTGCCACAACCACCAAAGCCAAAGATGAGGAAATTGAAGATTTTAACCAACTTCTGCAATGTGAAATTGACCAAACATGAAATCAAAACGTGTTGATTATTACTGGTGATTGGAATGCAAAAGTTGGAAACAAAAAAGAATCACCAGTAGTTGGAAAATATATCCTTGGTGACAGCAATAACACTGGATATCCCATGAGAGAATTTTGCAAGACTAATGACTTATTCATTACAAATACCTTTTTTCAACATCACAAACAATGGCTAAACATGTAGACTTCTTCAAATGGAATATACAGGAATGAAATCAACTATATCTGTGGCAAGAGCCTATGGAGAAGCTCAATATCTTCAGCCAAAACAAGGCCAGGAGCTGACTGTGGAACAGAGCATCAACTGCTCATATGCAAGTTTTAATTGAAGACAATTAAAATAAGTCCATGAGACCCAAAATATAACCTTGATTTTATATATCCCTCCTGAATTTAGAACCCCTCTAAAGAACAGACTTGATGCACTGAACACCAATGACAGGAAACCAGAGGAATTGTGGGATGACATAAAGAACATCATCCATGAAGAAAGCAAAAGGTCATTATAAACACAGGAAAGGAAGAAAAGACTAAAATGGATGTCAGTAAAGACTCTAAAATTTGCCCTTGAATGGACAGCAGCTGAAGCAAATGGAAAAAATGACAAAATAAAAGAGCTGAACAGAAAATTTCAAAGAGCAGCTTGAGAAGACAAAGTCAATTATTATAGTGAGATGTATAAAGACCTGAAGTTAGAAAATCAAAAGGGAAGAACACACTTGGCATTTCTCAAGCTGAAAGAACTGAAGAAAAAATTAAGCCTTGCATTGCAATACCGAACGATTCTATGGAAAAAATGAATGCTACAGGAAGAATCAGAGGAGAAGAAGATGGAAGGAATATACAGTCACTATACAAAAAAGAATTGGTTGATGTTCATCCATTTCAGGACTTGGTATATGATCAAGAACCAATGGTATTGAAGGAAGAAGTCAAAGCTGCACTGAAGGACATGACAAAAAACAAGACTCTAGGAATTGACAGAATACCTATTCAGATGTATCAACAAATAGATGCTGTGCTGGAGGCACTCACTCATCTATGCCAAGAATTTGGAAGATAGCTACCTGGCCAGCTGACTGGAAGAGATCTGCATTTGTACCCATTGCAAAGAATGGTGATCCTAAGAACTGATAATAATCAAACAACATCATTAATATCACATGCAAGTAAAATCTTAATGAATATATTCAAAAATGGTTGCAGCAGTATATTGACAGATAACTTTCAGAAATATAAGCTGCATTCAGAAGAGGATGTGGAATAAGTGATATCATTGTTGATGTCAGATGGATCTTGGCTGAAAGAAAATTGTGGTGTTTAGGTTTGTATGTCAACTTGAGTGGCTGGGCAGCTGGATGTACTATTCCCCATGAGGAGACTGATAATCAGCTCCATGGCAGAATCTACTGTGAGCAGCTGAGTAGCTGCCTTTGGGTATGTGGCTGCTTCCCATATATAAGAAACAGCTTTGGGAATGGTCTCTAGCTTATGGAACGCTTGGACCCTGCATGTACCTGTGTCATTGCTCAGCAGCCTGCCATGCTCTGCTGACCTTGAGACTTACAAAGGACTTGAATTAATGGCCTGCCATGTGGTTTGGTAACATCAGGACTGTGCCATTTTATTTGTCAACCTTGGGCTCATTAGCCTCAGCAACCCGTAGCTGCCTGAGTGAAGAGATGTCTCTAGCTTCAGTGGGCCGGGAGCAAAGACAGAGCTGGACCCCAAGGTTGGGGGGATTTCACACAGCTCCTAGTATATGGCACTTTGAACTTGGACTTAAAGCCTCCAGGTCATGAGAGAATAAACTCCTGTTTGTTAAAGCCATCCCATTTGTGGTATGTTTCTATCAGAGCAGGATTAGGTAACCAGAAAAGAATATGGTATGGAGAGAGTAGGGTGATTCTCTGACAGATACCTAAAATGTGGAAACAGGAGTGGAGTGCAACCTTGACCCAAGACCCCGGCAGAGAGACCCTGGTATACAGCATGAAAGACAGCAGCAGCAGACTCAAGAGACTAGCATGAGAGACGGCAATAGCAGAGCCCAGAGACTGACATTAAACAGCAACAGGCTTCCCAGCCCCTGCAGGAGAAAGCTGGCTGCCATTGGATAGGCTGCTTCCTGGTGGATCAGGTTGCCTTCGGCATTAACTGGTACAAGAGATCGGCATGAGTTGGAGTAGCAGGTTTGGCCAGCCCACAGAGCAAGAAAGCTAAGTGTCCTTTGGGCAAGAATATTCCTGGCAGAGTGGGTTGCCCTCAGGCATTAATGGAGGAAGTGGAGAGACCAAGGAAATGGGAAGCAGGACTGCCTCAGCCTCAAGGGTAGGACCATGATCTTTGCGGGTGGAACCACCATAGCCCCCTAGGTTTCAAAAAGCAAGACCTTCACCAACTTGGTTCTAGAATGTGTGGCTGCTCATTCACGTGAGCCAGTGGGATGGAGTCATAACCACAGTCCAAGAGTAAGGGGACTGGGCTGCCAAGCCCAAGAGGGAGAGGAATGTGGCCCATCAGGCCAAGAGGGTGAGTTTGCCACTTAGAAGAACTAGAGGACTAGAGTCACCCAGTGAAGAGATCTGTACAGATATCACCCACTGAATATCTGCACAGGCGTCAAAGTTGCAAAGGGTGGAATTCTGGTGGTTAAGTTTATATGTCAACATGACTGGGCCTGTTTGAGTGGCTGGGCAGCTGGATGTAGTATTCCCCATGATAAGACTGGTCATCAACTCCATAGCATTGTCTGCTTACCATATATAAGAAATAGCTTTGGGAATGATCTCTAGCTTATAGCATGCTTGGATCCTGCACGTAGCCCTTTTGTTGTTCAGCAGTCTGCCATGCTCTACTGACCTTGGGACTTTAAATGGACTAGGATTAATGGCCTGCCATGTGGTTTGGCAACATTGGGACTGTACCATTTTATTTGTTGACCTTGGGCTTGTTAGCCTCAGCAGCCAGTGAAGCCTGAGTGAATAGATGCCGCTAGCTTCAGTGGGCCAGGAGCAAGAGGCAGAGCTTAAGCCCACATTTGAGGGGCTTTCACACAACTCCTAGAGTCTGGAACTTTGAACTTGGACTTAAAGCCTCCAAACTGTGAGAGAGTAAACTAAACTCCTGTTTGTTAAGGCCATCCCATTTGTGGTATCTATTTCTGTCAGAGCGGCACTAAGTAACCAGAACACAAAAAATACATGAAAGATGTTTACTTGTGTTCTATTGACTGTTTGGTTAACTTGTGCACTCTAATAGAAAATCCCACAAATGGGATGGCTTTAAAAAACAGAAGTTTATTCTCTTACAGTTTTGGAGGTTAGAAATCCAAGTTCAAGGTGCCAGGCTCTAGGGGCTGGGTAAAAGCCTCTTGACCTTGGGCTTTAATTCTTCCTCTTGCTCCCAGTCCACTGATGCTAGAGGCATCTCTTCACTCAGGCAGCTACTAGCTGCTGAGGCTAACAAACCCAAGCTTGACAAGGGAATAGGCACAGTCTTGATATTAGCAAACCACATGGCAGGCCATTGATTCAAATATATAAAAAGTCCCAAGATCAGCAGATCCTGGCAGGCTGCTGAATGAAGACTCAGCTAAATGTAGGGTTCAAACATACCAAAAAGCTGGAGAACTTCCTCAGAGTTGCTTCTTATATACTGGAAGCAGCCCACATCCCTAAAGCAGCTAATCAGCTGCTCTAGTAGATTCCACCATGAAGTTAATTACCAATTTCACCATGCAGAATAACTACATCCAGCTGCCCAGCCACTCAACAAGGCTCTGCCAAGTTGACATACAGCTTAACTGCCACATTGACTATGTAAAAACATTCAATTGTATGGAATATAACATATTATGGATAAAATTGACAAGAAAGAGAATTCCAGAACACTTAATTGTGCTCATAAGGAACCTCTGCAGACACCAGGAGGCTGTTGTTCAAACAGACCAAGGGGATACTGCATGGTTTAAAATCAGGAAGGAGTGTGTCATAGTTGTATTCTTTCACCATACTTATTCAATCTGTATGCTGAGAAAATAATCCAAGAACCTGGAGTATATGAAGAAGAACATGGCATCAGGATTGGAGGAAGACTTATTAACAACCTGTGATATGCAGATGACACAACTTTGCTTGTTGAAAGTGAGGATGACTTGAAGCACTTACTAATGAAGATTAAAGGCTACAGTCTACAGTATGAATTACACCTTGATATATAGAAAACAAAAATCCTCACAACTGGACCGATAAACAGCATCCTGATAAATGGAGAAAAATTGATGTTGTCAAAGATTTGATGTTACTTGGTCCCACAGTCAACACAAATGGAGCAGCAGTCAAGACATCAGATGATGTATTGCACTGGCAAATCTGCTGCAAAAGACCTCTTTCAAATGATGAAGAGCAAAGATGCCTCCTTGAAGACTAAAGTTCACCTGACACAAGCCATGGTATTTTCAATCACCTCATATGCATGTGAGAGCTGGGCAATGAATAAGGAAGACTGAAGAAGAGTTGACACTTTTGAGTTGTAGTGCTGGAGAGGAATACTGGAAGTACTCTAAAAAAAAAAAAATAAAAAAAAAATCATTGCCATCAAGTCAGATCTGACTCATAGCGACTCCTCCTTGGGTTTCTGACCCAATATCACTGTGGAAATAGATTTTCCTATCTTCCTTTTAAGGAATGGGTGATGGATTTGAACTACCAGCCTTCTGGTTAGCAGCGAAATGCCAAAAGAACTAACAAATCTGTCCTGGAAGAAGTGCAGGTGGAATGCTTCTTGTAAGCAAGATGGCCAGATTTTGTCTTACCTAGTTTGGTCATCTTGTCAGAAGGGATCATTCCCTGGAGAAGGATATCATGCTGGGTAAAGTGGAGGTTCAACAAAAAAGGGGAATGCTCTCAAAAAGATGGGTTGGCACAATGGCTGCAATGATGGGCTCAGATTGGTACAGGACGAGGCAGTATTTTGTTCTGTTGTATATAGGGTCAGTATGAATTGGAGACAACTCTACGTCACCTAACAACAACAACAATAGAAAACCCAAGATACTCAACAAGAAAACTACTGGAACTTATTGAAAGATTTAGCATAGTGCCAGGATACAGGATCAACATACAAAAATCCATTTCATTCCTATGTACCAGCAAAGATGATTCTGAAAAGGAAATAAGGAAAGCAATACTATTTACAATAGCTACCACAAAGATAAGATACTTGGATATAATCTTACTATTGACACAAAAGACCTGTGCAAAGAACACTACAAAATACTACAAGAAACTGTAAAAGATCTACATAAGTGGAGAATATATCATGCTTATGGATAGGAAGATTAAACATTGTGAAAATGTCGATACCAAAGCAATACCCACATAGAGGAGTGGAGCAGAGATGAAAACTTAGAAATCAATCCATCAACCTATGGTCAGGTGATGTTTGACAAAGGTTGAAATCCATTAAATGGGAAAGCAATAGTCTCTTTCACAAATAGTACTAGCAAAACTGGATTTCCATTTGCAGAAAAAATGATATAAGATCCATACCTCCCACCTTACACAAAAACTGTCTCTAGATGTATCAAAGCTTAAATGAGAAACCTAAAACTATAAAAATCATCAAAGAAAAAATAGGGGCAAGCATGTTGTTGTTGTTAGGTGCCGTCGAGTCGTTTCTGACTCATAGCGACCCTATGCACAGCAGAATGAAACACTACCCGGTCCCATGCCAGCTCCATGATCCTTGCTATACTTGACCCATCGTTGCAGGCACCGTGTCAATCCATCTTGTTGAAGGCCTCCCCCTCTTTCGTTGACCCTCCACCTTACCAAGCATGACATCCTTCCCCAGGGAATGGTCCCTTCTGACAACATGACCAAAGTAGGTGAGACGAAGTCTGGCCATTCTCGCTTCCAAGGAGCCTTTTGGCTGCACTTCCTCCAGGGCAGATCTGTTAGTTCTTTTAGCAGTCCATGGTACTTTCAGCATTCTTTGCTAACACCGCAACTCAAAAGCATCAACTCTTCTTTGGTCTTCCTTATTCATTGTCCAGCTCTCACATGCATATGAGGCAATTGAAAATATCATGTCTTATGTCAGGTGCACCTTAGTTCTCAAGGAGACATCCTTGCTCTTCAGCACCTGAAAGAGTTCCTTTGCATCTGACTTGCCCAGTGCTATAGGTTGTCTAATATCCTGACTGCTGCTTCCACTGGCATTGATTGTAGAAGCAAGCAATGTGAATTCTTTGACAACCTCAATCTTTTCTCCATTTATCGTGATGCTGCTTATTGTTCCAGTTGTGAGGATTTTTGTTTTCTTTATATTGAGATGTAATCCATATTGCAGACTGTATTCTTCAGTCTTCATCAGTAAGTGCCTCAAGTCATCCTCACTTTCAGGAAGCAAAGTTGTGTTGTCAGAGTATTGCAGGTTGTTAATGATTCTTCCTCTAAACCTGATGCCATGTTTCTCTTCATATAGTCCAATTTCTCAGATTATTTTCTCAGCATATAGATTGAATAATTATGGGGAAAGGATACAACCCTGACACGCTCCCTTCTTGATTTTAAACCATGAAGTGTTCCCTTGTTCTTTTTGAACGACAGCCTCCTGGTCAATGTACAGATTCTTCATGATTACAATGAAGTGTTGAGGAATTCCCATTCTTCTCAATGTTATCTACAATTTGTCCTGATCCACACAATCAAATGCCTTTGAATAGTCAACAAAACACAAGTGAACATCGTTCTGGTATTCTTTGCCTTGAACCAAGATCCATCTGACAGCAGCTATGATATCCCTTGTTCCACAGCCTCTTCTGAATCCACCTTGCACTTCTGGATGTTCTCTGTTAATATACTGCTGCAACCGTTTTTGAATTATCTTCAGTAAGATCTTACTTGTGTGTGATATTAATGATATGGTTCTATAATTTCCACATTCTGTGGGATCACCTTTCCTTGAAATGGGTACGAATATGGGTCTCTTCCAGTTCGTTGGCCAGGTAGCTGTCTTCCAAATATCTTGGCATAACTGAGTGAGTGCCTCCAGTGGGGCATCCATTTGTTGAAATATCTCAATGGGTATTCCATCAGTTCCTGGATCCTTGTTCTTTGCCAATTCCTTCAGTGCAGCTTTGACTTCCTTCTTAGATACCATTGGTTCTAGATCATATTCCACCTCCTGAAATGGATGAAGACTGACCAGTTCTTTTTGGTACAGTGACTCTGTGTATTCTTTCTATCTTCTTTTGATGTTTCCTGCATCATTCAATATTTTGCCCATAGAATCTTTTAATATTGAAACTCAAGGCTTAAATTTTCTCCTCAGTTCTTTCAGCTTGAGAAATGCCAAGCGAGTTCTTCCCTTTTCTAACTCCAAGTCTTTGCACATGTCATTATAGTAATTGGCTTTGTCTGCTCAAGCTGCTGCTCTTTGAAATGTTCAGTTCAGCTCTTTTATCTTGTCATTTCTTCCATTTGCTTTAGCTACTTTCCACTCATGGGCAAGTTTCAGAATCTCTTCTGTCATCCATTTTGGTCTTTTCTTGTCTTTTTAGTAACCTCTTGCTTTCTTCATGGATGATGTTCTTGATGTCATCCCACAATTCTTCTGGTTTTTGGTCATTGGTGTTCAATGCATCAAATCTATTCTTTAGATGGTCTCTAGATTCAGGAGGAATATATTCAAGATTATATTTTGGCTCTCATGGACTTATCTTAATTGTCTTTAACTTCAAGTTGAACTTGCATATGATCAGTTGATGGTCTTTTCCACACTCAGCTCCTGGCATTGTTTTGGCTAAAGATATTGAGCTTTTCCATCAACTCTTAAAACAGATGTAGTCTATTTCATTCCTGTGTGTTTGATCTGGCAAAGTCCATGTGTACAGCTGTCATTTGTGTTTTTGAAAAAAGGTATTTGCAATGAATAAGTCGTTGATCTTCCAAAATTCTACCATGTGATTTCCACCATTATTTTGTCATCAGGGCGAAATTTTCCAGTTACCAGTGATTCTTATTTGCTTCCAACTTTTGAATTCCAGTCACCAGTGATAATTAACACATCCTGATTGCATGTTTGGACAATTTCAGACCTTAGAAATTGATGAAAATCTTTAATTTCCTCATCTGTGGCTTTGGTGGTTGCTGCCTAAATTTGAATAATAGTTGTATTAACTGGTCTTCCTTGTAGACACATGGATTTTATCCTATCACTGACAGCATTGTACTTCAGGACAGATCTTGAAACATCCTTTGTGATGATGAATGCCACACCCTTCCTCTTCAAATTGTCATTCCCAGTGTAATAGATCTTATGGTTATCTGATTCAAAAATTGCCAAAACCAGTCCATTTCAGCTCATTAATGCTGAGGATATCAATCTTTATGTATTCCATTTCATTTTTGACAACTTCCACTTTTCCTAGATTCATACTTTGTACATTCTATGCTCTGATTATTAATGGATGTTTGCAGCTGTTTCTCCTCAGTTTGAGTCATACACCATCAGCAAATGGAAGTCTTGAAAGCCTTACCTTATTCATATCAGTAAGGCTGATTTTACTCTGATGATGCAGCTCTTTCCCAATCCTATTTTGATAGCTTCTAACCTAAGTGTCTCATCCTACTCCTCTGTATTAGACAATATTTCTGGACTATTCATAAAGTTGTGCAGTAATGTATCAGACCATGTTTCTCTGCTATTCATAAGGTTTTCCCTGCCCAATTCTTTGAAAAATGGAGGGCCTCTTCCTCCTTTCTAGTCTGTCTCAGTGTCCTGGGTTCCCTCCTCTTACCTGGATCCCTGAAGCTGACTCCTTGCTCTGTCCTGGTCCTCTTGGCCTTTTTCCTCTCCTTTCCCCCACTTTCCCACCTTGCCACTTTCAAGGCGTGGCCTGTGTTCCCTCCCCTCACTAGATCCCTGTGGCTGACTCCTCAGGGGCAAACTTAGGGGCCATAATTTATGGCATAGATAGACTATCAAGAATTACCTAAGACACACAAATGGCAGAAGATAAACTAGATGATTGGGACCTTCTAAAAATTAAATTCTTATGTATATCAAAAGACTTCTCCAAGAGAGTAAAAAGAGAACCTACATAATGGGAAAAAAATATATTTGGCAATGGCATATCAGACAAAGGACTTATCTCTAAAATTTATAGAAAATCCCACACCTCAACATCAAAAAGAAAATTCAATTAATAAAAAACAAGCAGAAGACATGAATAGACACTTCAATAAAGAAGATATTCAGGCAGCCAACAAACACATGAAGAAATGTTTGTAATCAGCCATTAGAGAGATGCAAATCAAAACAGCCATGAGATACCATCTTTCCTCAGCATTAATATCAAAGTTCACTAAAACAGAAAATAACAAATGCTGGCAAGTATATGGAGAAATTGGGACTTATGCACTGCTGTTGGGACTGCAAAATGAACTTGGAAGACATTATGCTGAGTGAAATCAGTCAATCACAGAAGGACAAATATTGTATTAATCCACTATTGTAAAAAGTTAAGGAAGGGTTTATACATGGAAGGAAATTTTCTTTATATATATAAGATTATTAGTGATTACCTGGGGTAGGAGGAAGGGGGAAAGGGGAAGCTTTTGTTTGCAGGTCAGTGAGTTTATGATAATGGTGGTAGAATATTTTAGAAAATATAGCGCCACAAAAATAGTGGCACAACACAAAAAATGTCATCAATGTTCTTGAGCTATAAATGCAGAAGTTGCTATGTTGGCAAATGTCTTGTTGTGTATGCTTTCACCACAATAAAAGCAGGGAAAAAAAGGAGGGGGAGAGAGCATTCCAAAAGCTGTAGATGGAATGATTCAGCAAGAAAAACTCTTAAAAGTCATGAAACAGGAAAAGATAACGAGCTGTTAAATATAGTGATGGCAAATAAGTATTGCCATTCATTTATTCCTAGCATTGAACTAAGGGTTAACTCAGTAAATTATCTTTTATATCCCTTTTGTTTTAGTCCCCAAATTCTTTCAAATAGAGAGAAAAATAATTTCATTATCCAGCATGTCACTTCTACTCCCACTCTACGTTAAACCCTGTAGCTTATTTAAGTACTCCAATTTGCCTACTTAATAGGTAGAGATAGTCCAAATCATTAATACAATATGATATACTATAATGTCCACAAAACCATAGACAAATGAAGCATGCTGATTTTCATTGAGTAAAAGGAAGTAAAAATCCTGTCATTTCTCCCCAGTGAAACAATAGCAAGGGAAGAATTTGAGACTTTGGCTATTATAAAGGAGTTGGTGTTGCTAAGGTCTTGGCATGATGGCCATGATGTTTCAGTCAACTCTTCTCTGGAGCTGGAAGAAAAGATTAGCTCTCTTAGTGAAGAATGAATAAAATTGTCATTATAGATTAACAGACATTGTGTTATCAGCAAAGGCTTTGGGTTTCTATCAGGATTTCCTCAGGATTCGAATGACATTTCTCCACACTCCAAGTCTCCCTAGAAGAAACTCAGTAGGCAGCCCTCTTTGATAGAAAATATAAAAATTACATTTTTGCATGTATAATTTAAGATAAAAAAAATGCATTAACACATGTCACTTTAGTTTTGTGTATTTCATTGTACATATATTTCAATAAAGTGTATTTAAATAATAATCATAATAAAAGATAAGCTTTAGATCTCTTTTCTGGCCACTTGCTTAGGATTATGGAAAGATGCAAGTAGAAGAGACTTTAGAGAACTGTTTATTTAAGATCTTGAAGCTTAAACTATCTGAATACTTAGTGAAACAAACAAAAAACTCCTGTGGAAATTCGAGATATGAAACAAAAATACTATTAATATTACTTAATTTTATAAGTTCAATTTCTATAATTTATATACTATAAGGTCACTCCCTAAAAACAGAGAACGTTTTGATAAAATAAATATTTGAATGCATGCTATTCTTTTCTTTGCAGTTCATTATAAAAGTATTTGTTGTTTGTTGTTGTTGTTGTTGTGTGCCATGGAGTCAGACCTGACTCATAGTGAGCCCTCCTTCGGTTTCTGAGGCAGTATCACTACGGAAGTAGGATGCTCAACCTTCCTTCCGAGAAGTGTCTGGTGGGTTTGAACCTCCAGCCTTCTGGTTAGCAGTCAAGTGCCTTAGGCACTATGCTACCAGAGCTCCAAGGTATTTGTAGGAACATTTATTTAAGGTCAAAATGCTACAAATTTTAGGGTGTTCTTCAGATGGAAATGACAGGTTGTACTTTACTTTGGAATCAATACAAAACAGAATAATGTGGTAGCAGTGATCCACATAATCTTCAATATATTAAAATTAGACAGAATACATATTCAGGTAATAGGCATGCTGCTTTGTTTAGATTTTCAAAAATTATATTTATATTGGTTGTGTATTTGTGTATGCCTGTGCACCCTTTTGGGGGTTTGCATGAAACATCTATATAAAATCCTGTAATTCTATAGTTTGATTGGAAAAGCAATATCCTTGTTCTTCATATCAGGAGAAAAAAAAAAGAAAGAAACAAAGACTCAGAGATGTGACTCATACTAGGTAATTCCAAAATCTACTGGTAGAGGAGTAATTATAATATAAAGTACCTGGTTTCCATTGCTGTATTTTTCCAAGTATTATCCCAATGCTTCTCTCACCTTATTATTATTGCTATTGTTTCCGTTCTCATTACTATTTTGGAATAGATGAAACATCCAAGAAGTGATAGAATCATAAAACTTTATCTCTGGAAATGTCTTTGTAAATCAACACTAACACCATTTTTCCCGAGGCTGTGAAGTGACATGACCTATCTCATATCACAAAAGCTGCTAGTAGTGGAACCTGAGATTCCTGATTCACTATCTAGTGTTTTTCTCTCTTTGCCATTTTGCAATCTTCTTGAGAAACAGGTTTTAAAGAAGAATACTTATAAAACCCGAAGCAATTGCAATTTTACATTTTAATACTCTGTATTTAGTTCATTCCATTAAAAAATAATATCATCTGTGAAAGTGGTGAAGCTTTAAATGCAACATTGACAAGTTCTGATTTAATTTCTTCCCAAAAAATGCTTATCACTTTACTCTTCAGAGAATTAAAAAAGAATACAACCATTGTACAAAATGCATTCTCCAAACTAGACCTAAATCCTTCTCAAAACTTTTTAGCACAATTGATTGCATACCTATCGATTACTGAAAGTATTATTTTAAGTTCTGGGTGAATGAATCATTGCTCTATAGTCACAGATGAACCAACATTATATTCATTTATTTTTTTAAAATCCCTGAACTTTAGGATATCTGCCATCCAAATGGTAAAATTATAGACATATGCAAAGCATTTCCATTGTACTTTAAGATCTTGACTTTGTGACTCATCCAAGACTATCATTACGTTCTTTGAATTTACCCTGAAACCACAACAAGTACATATGTAGCCCTCTGCACTACTGAATTTGCAGTCAAGGTAGAAATATGATGCCTTCTCTGGGTTCAGATACCTAAAGGAAAATTCATAAAATAAAAGTAACATTTCAGTTTGGCTTTTTTAATGAATGTAAGAGATGCATGCTGGGTTTGAAATTAAAATATTTTGTCATTTTTGAGATTTTCAGTGTTGGATAATGCCTGTGGTATATTTATATTCACTTTCCTGTCTATTAATAATACAGTATTTCCACCTGGAAATGAGAATGACCATCACTTTTGCTTCTGCTCATTTCAGATTCTAGGACCTAAAGCTTTTTTCCCCTCTGGCTGGCTGTGTGTCTCGTATTATAATTTTATTACTGTCTACTTTGACAACATATTTTATCAATAGTCTTTTTCATATGTGTATTTAATTTTCAGAAAAAGTTGTGTGGTACAAAGGAAACATCAAACAGAAAGATTCTAATGTTTTGGAGATATTTAGAAACTTTTAAAAAATAAATATACCTTTTGTGACAAGAGAGTAATAAGTTAAAGGCTCTGAATTGCTTCAGCTGCCACATTGATTTCTAGCATTCAAACCTAGTCCCATTTAGCCCTGGGATTCCATGAAACAACTCTGGTAGATTTTTGAAAGTCGTGATCAACAGAATTGTTTCTACTCTGTTCATATCGAGGTTTGTTATCTCTATAGACTGACTTTCTGATGAATGAAAAATAACCCTAAAAGTTTCCACAATTTCACAGCATTGAGCCTTCTGTACAAATAAAATATGAAACTGAATACAATATCTTTGGGATAGTCTCTAGTCTCAAAAGGAAGTGAAATGGCTTCCTTTTTGTTAATGTCTTTTCCTGTAGGTAAAAGGTGAGACTGCATATACCATGGAAAAAGAATGAAAGCTTAGAATTTATATTCCAGGAAAACACATCTTAATATACATAGAAAATATAACAGTCAGTTTCCTTTTTCATTCTTACAGGTGTATTATTATTCAAAAGTGGTACTTTGGTTATGCTATCTATGCTCCAATTTTGTTATGAAAGTTTATCCAATAACTGTGCCTTGTTTCTTTATTAGCTAGATAATTAAACTACGTTCATGTGGAACTTTATTTATTCAAAGTCATTTTTTTTCTCTACTTAGATTAAGTGAAAATGCTTAAAATATCTTTGATTATATTTGTATAGTAGAGAATAATTTAAAAAAATGCTATCTGACATCATATGGTGGGTTTTGCTATCATGGTCTGCTTAAATTGCTTATTCCTGGAGTCTTTTTATCTACTGTTCTGAGGGTTGTTATCAGTTAATGAGAGGCATCTTGGTTGTAAATGTATTGAAAAAAGAAAACTGGATAAAGAGGTTCAATATGGTCACACAGAAATTTAGAGAAAAAGTCATTCTTTTATTCAGACATTTTTTGTTATATAAAATATATAACCCTTTATCCAAAGGATATCATCATTAAATTAGTTTCACTTCTTTGATGAATAATGCTATTCTTTTCTTTGCAGTTCATTATAAAAGTATTTGTTGTTTGTTGTTGTTGTTGTTGTTGTTGTTATGTGCCGTCGAGTCGGCCCTGACTCATAGCGACCCCTCCTTGGGTTTCCGAGGCAGTATCACTACGGAAGTAGGATTACCCAACCTTCCTTCTGAGGAGTGGCTGGTGGGTTTGAACCGCCAGCCGTCTGGTTAGCAGGCAAGTGTCTTAGCCACTATGCTACCAGAGCTCCCTGGCAAGGATAGACATATAAAATTAAACCTGCATACAATGGCTCCTATTTTCAGTTTAAACTTAAAATGGTATGTTGTTGCTCTTAGACACTGTCAAGTCATCTTCAACTCATAGCAACCCTATGCACAGCAGAACAAAATACTCCCTGGTCTTGTGCTAGCCTCACAATCCTTGCTACACTTGAGCCCATTGTTCCAGCCACTGTGTCAATCCATCTCATTGAGGGCTGTCCCCTTCTTCATTGACGCTTCACTTTATCAAGGATGATATCCTTCTCCAGGGAGTGTTTCCTTCTGACATGACCAAAGTAGACAAGACGAAGTCTGGCCATTCTGGCCTCTGAGGAGCATTCTGGCTGCACTTCTTCCAGGACAGATTTGTTAGTCCTTTTAGCAGATGATGACAATTTTAGCATTCTTCTCCAACACCACAACTCAAAAGTATAAACTCTTCTTTGGTCTTTCTTATTCATTGTTCACCTCTCACATGCATACGAGGCAATTGGAAATATCATGGCTTCTGTCAGGTGCACCTTAGTCCTCAAGGAGACATCCTTGCTCCTCAGCACTTGATGGATGATTGGACAGATCCGATATGTATGTATATATACATATCACGGCTTCAGTTAGGCACACCTTAGTCTTCAAGGAGACATCTTTGCTCTTCAGCACTTGAAAGAGGTCTTTTGCAGCAGATTTGCCCAGTGCAATACACCATCTGATGTCTTGACTGCTGCATCTGTTGGTGTTGATCGTAGAAGCAAGTAATGTGAAATCCTTGACAACTTCAGTATTTTTTTAATCCACCATGAAGTTGTTTATTGGACCAGTTGTTAGGATTTTCGTTTTCTTTATATTGAGGTGTAATCCAAACTGCAGACTGTAGTCTTTAATTTTCATCAATAAGTGCTTCAAGTCATCCTCACTTTCAGCAAGCAAAGTTGTGTCATCTGTGTATTGCAGGTTGTTAATGAGTCTTCCTCAAATCCTGATGCCATATTCTTCTTTATATAATCCAGCTTCTCAGACTATTTGCTCAGCATACAAGTTGAATAAGTATGGTGAAAGGATAAAACCTTCACACACTCCCTTCTTGATTTTGAACCATGCAGTATCCCATTGTTCTGTTTGAACAACAGCCTCCTGATCTATGTACAGGTTCCTCATGAGTACAATAAAGTGTTCTGTAATTCCCATTCTTCTCAATGTTATCCACAATTTGTTATGATCCACACAATCAAATGCTTTTGCATAGTCAATAAAACACAAGTAAACATCTTTCTGGTATTATTTGTTTTCATTTAAAATCCATCTGACATCATCTATGATATCCCTCATTCCATGTCCTCTTCTGAATCCAGCTTGCATTTCTGGATCTCTCTGTCAATGTACTGCTGCAACCATTTTTTAATTATTTTCAGTAAGATTTTACTTGCATGTAATATTAATGATATTGTTTGATAATTTCCACATCCTGTGGAATCACTTTTCTTTGGAATGGGTACAAATATGGATCTGTTCCAGTCAATTGGCCAGGTAGCTGTCTTCCAAATCTCTTGGCATAGACAAGTGAGTGCCTTCAGTAGGGCATCCACTTGTTGAAATATCTCAATGGATATTCCATCAATTCCTGGAGACTTGGCTTTGCCAACTCCTTCCATGTGGCTTTGACATCTGTGTTAGACTGGGTTCTTTAGAGAAGCAAAGCAAGTAAAGCTTATATATACATATAGAGAAAGAAATTTATCTTGGGAAAATGGTTCACATACTTACAGAAGCTGGCTTGTCCCAAGTTCTTGGATCAAACGTGAAGCTGGAGTTTCACTGCTATTCATAAGGTTTTCACTGCCCATTTGTTTGAGAAGTGGATGGCCTCTTCCTTCTTCCAAGTCTATCTTAGCCTGGAAGCTCTGCTGAAATCTGTCCACCATAGGTGACCTTGCTGGTATTTAGTAACACGGTGGTATAGCCTCCAGCCTCACATCAACACATAAGCCACCACAGGACAACAAACTAACAGACAAGTTTGTCTCCCTTAGTTGTTCTTAACTCCTCTGCACCTGCCTACCTCAGGCATCAGCCTTAAAATCAGCTGCCCATAAGTGAAAAGTAACCCCTGAGCCTGGCCCACCTACCTTGGGCCTTGGCTTTAATAATGAGCCACATCAAATGGTATAGAGGTTTGGTAATTAATGTTTAACTCTCTCTTGTGGTGCTTCCAGAGCTCCTATAGCTAACTTTGCCACTGGGACCCAGAAGGGTCTGTCTACAATCCACAACAAAAGGTCTGGGTTTGACTGAGTCACTCTTTCACAGGCAAGAAAATGTTTTCATCCATTTTAAAGACCTGATAGATACAGACATTGTGACACCAAGGCAAGTGCTACTTTATCCTCTAAAACAATAAAAGAGCTAAAAGCATTATTTTGGACAAATGAAGAATTTAAAAATTCTGTGTACACTTCAGGATTCTGTCTTTATTGCAATCTATATACTTTTATTTTTTATGAAGGGACACATTATGAGCTCATAATCATAGATTATTAATCACATTTGTTTCTTATGAAAAGTAAGAAATTACTATTGTTCAATAATCCCTGCTCCAATGAAGGACCTTTTAGGATTTCCCATAACAACAGTAATGTCACTGCCTTGGCACCCAGTGTCCCCTAATTCTGAATTCCCTGAATGAGACCTAATCAAAGTCATCAGTGACCCTTCATTATATTGTCTGTTCCTTACTGTTAAGAGGAGTTTTTATGACAGTCCTGCCTGTCACAAAGTTCTGTCAGCCTGTGGCATATATATGTCCTTTGTCTGTTGAAGAAAGGTGAATTCAGAATGAGTACACAAAGGCAAATCTTGGTTTGTGTCCCATCTCTACCACTTACTAAAGATGTATTAGTCAAGTCATAAAACACTTCCAAGCCTTTATTTCCTTACCTTTGAAAAAGGTACTGATAGGTGCCACTGCCTGTGGTATTACAGAGGGTGAATCATGACCTAGTATTTTTCAAAATTTAATATGCATAAAAATTATCAAGTAGATTCTGATTCAGAAAAGGCTTGATGTACTGCATTTTTAACAAGCTTGCAGTTGACCACAACTTTACTTGTTCAAGAGTTATACTTTGAGTGGCAAGATTATAAGTGGTTCATAAAAAGTGCCTGTTCTTTAATGAAAGCTAAAAAAATTGTAGCCTTAGGCCTGGAGAGAAGATGGGAGCTAGCAGACACTTTTCTTTCCCCCTAGAGGAAGTTTTTATCTTCTGACCATCATCCACCTCTCAGTTCCCTAGAAAAGATGGGTTACTTTCTCACTAAAGTTCTCCTTCCCTTCTCAGTGCTCTCTCTTGAATTGAAGAAGTTTGACTATTTGCTTCTCTTTGTTTTTACCCTCTCCCTTTATCTGTACTGCAAAGAAGCCAAAACAATCACCAGTAACATGTCTTTCTATTAGCCTACAACAACAATGGTAATAGACTGGAAGACCAGGGATACCTTCCAAACAAGGGAAGCCACGTTATTTCTTATTATTGAAGTTATCAATCTCATTTTTCATTATCCTGTCTCATGTGACCTTTTCTAATTGGGGCAAGATGGTCAAATTTAGGTTTCAGCTGGAGGAAAGGAGCATTGGAGTCTTCCCTAGACTTAAATCATGTACTCTATCTCAATAGTATTATCTCTGAATACAGCTTGCACCTCTAGAAGTTCTTTGTCAATATACTGCTGCAACCATTTTTGACTTATCTTCAGTAAGATCTTACTTGCGTGTGATATTAATGATACTGTTCTATAATTTCCACAATTTGTGAGATCACCTTTCTTTCGAATGGGTACAAATATGGATCTCTTCCAGTCAGTTGGCCAGGTAGCTGCCTTCCAAATATCTTGGCATAACCGAGTGAGTGCCTCCAATGGGGCATCTGTTTGTTGAAATATCTCAAGGGGTATTCTGTCAATTCCCAGAGCTTTGTTCTTCACCAGTTCTTTCATTGCAGCTTTGACTTCTTCCTTCATTACCACTGGTTCTAGATCATATGCCACTTCCTGAAATG
>NW_006921598.1:19724255-19726369 GCF_000298275.1 Orycteropus afer afer
ATGATTAATGGATGTCTGCAGCTGTTTCTCTTCAATTTGAGTGGTGCCACATCAGCAAATGGAGGTCTCGAAAACTTTACCTTATTCATAGGAGTAAGGCTAGGTTTACTCAGATGATGCAGCTCTTTCCCAGTCCTATATTGAGAGCCTTCTATCCTAACCGAACTATTCGTAAAGTTGGACGGTAATGTATCAAACAGTGTTTCTTTGCTATTCCTAAGGTTTTCCCTGGCCAATTCTTTGAGAAGTGTATGGCCTCCTCCTTCTTCCTAGTTTGCCTCAGTCTATAAACTGGGCTGATACCTGTGCACCATGTGCATCCCGCTGGGTTTGAAACACCAGTGGCTTAGCCTCAAAACTCACATCAACACATCACCACGGTAGGACAAACAGACAGACAAATTTGTCTCATAACTGAGTATAAGCACAATTATACCGGAAGTATCTTGCCAGAAGGAATATAGATATCTTCCAAAAAGTAAGAGAAGGGAAAGTATGATTTAGACTTCTCACAGTTCATATGCAAATGTAAATTCCATGACCCATATTGAATTTAAAATTCTACTTGACACAGTAAAAAGAACACTAGCTACATGGCTGTTCAAAGGAGTATTTCAAACATAAATACAACTGGAAATGGTTGTTGAACATCTGAATTGTTAGAAGTTTATTTACTTTTAAGTGCTTTCAAAAAAGAAAATATATTTTACAACTGCACTAAGAATCTTTCCCAAATAGTTGAATAACTTAAGCAGCTGTCTCAAAAGTAGCATTTTAGTATACTTTATTATTTGATGCAGTCAAACATATGTGATAGCTCAGTGCATTTATTTTGTGAATGTTTTTCAGGTTGTTCCTGCTTTCCTGCAGTGTCCCATGAAATGGAAAAGGAGGTAAGTTTTTCCTAAAGTGTATTTCCTTGTTTTCTTAGTACTGCAAGTCAATTAAAACAATTCTAACAGAAGCAATGGTGCAGGAAAGGATTGGCTTCTCTCTGGAACTTTTTTAAAATACCAATTTTCAGGCTTCTCCAAAGTAGGTTCTGATTCAGTAGTTCTGGAGTGAAGTCCTCAAACCTGTATCTTTTGAAGTGTTCAGAGTGATGCTGGTTACTGCCAGGTTTGGCTTAGGATTCACAATTTGTTGGGTGTCAATTGGCATGATTAAAATGCTTTTGATTTGGAAAAGCCGGCAGTCCTTTCTAAAGTAGAACAATTTAATTCAATTCAACAACAAATATTGACTATCTACTCTGTGTCAGGCACTTTGATATGTATTGTAGACACAAAATTGAACACCACAGGGTCCTTAATAAGTTCAGAGGCTACAGTGAGAGGAAGAGAGGAGAGCTGGAAGAGAAGGAGAGAGGAAGGGAGAGAGAGAGGAAAAGAATGAATTATAATCTACCCACCTGGAGAATGTGGCAAGAAAGATGGCAATGAATTCCACTGGAATTAGAACAACCCACTGCCATTGAGTTAATTTTGGCTAAGGGAGACCCTATAGGACAGAATAGAACTGTCCTTTAGGGTTTCCAAGGCTATAAATCATTATGGAGGGTGGTCTGTCTCATCTTTCTCCTCCGGAGCAGCTGGTGGGTTTGAACTGCCAACATTTAGGTTAGCAGGCCAACATTATAACCATAGCCCTCCAGGTCTTCTTTTAGAAGAACAGGGAGAGAAGAAAAGCTACAAAAGGGGGCATAACTCCAGATATAACTAGGGGAATTACAATATGTACAATATAGTGATTCTCAACCACTGTGTTGAACAATGTGAGAAGGTGAGGAACAATTGTAATTCTGGCTCTGGTGTTGTTACTAGCAGTTAAAAAAACCATGGTGTGCTTCTGCATAAGGTTTCCAAAGCACCCTTATGAGAAACCTTGTATGAGTTAATGAAATGGAAGAGAAATTACAGCTCACTGGCCATCACAAGAACAAGGAAATGTGAAATGAGAATATTGGCTTAGATCACCATTGTAGTGCTCTTTTTAAACAATAAAAAAAAAAAAAAAAAAAAAAACTCACTGCCATCATGTGGATTCCAAATCAAAATGACCCCATTGGGTTTCTGAGGTGTAAATATTTACAACAGCAGATTGCCCCATCTTCC
>NW_006921598.1:19727114-19731583 GCF_000298275.1 Orycteropus afer afer
AAAAAAAAAAAAAACTAAATAACTGCCACTAAGTCAATTCCACCTCATAGCAACCCTCATTGGGTTTCTGAGGCAGTAAATCTGTATGAAAGTAGATTGTCCAGTCTTCCTTCCATGGAGTGGTTGGTGGGTTTGAACTGCCAACCTTCTGGTTAGAAGTCAAATGCCTTAGGGACTATGCCACAAGAGCTCCTTCACATGCATATAAGGCAATTGAAAATACCATGGCTTGGGTTAGGTGCACTTTAGTCTTCAAAGAGACATCTTTGCTCTTTAGCACCTTAAACAGGTCTTTTGCATCAGATTTGCCCAGTGCAGTAAGTCTTTGATGTCTTGACTGCTGCTTCCATTGGTGTTGATTGTGGAACCAAGTAATACGAAATCTTTGACAACATCACTCTTTTCTCCATTTATCATGATGCTGCTTATTGGTCCAGTTGTGAGAATTTTTGTTTTCTTTATGTTGATAGATAATCAATACTGCACACTGTAGTCTTTAATCTTCATCAGCAAGTGCTTCAAGTCATCCTCACTTTCAGCAAGCAAAGTTGTATTGTCTGCATATTGCAGGTTGTTAATGAGTCTTCTTCCAATCCTGATTCCATGTTCTTCTTCATATAGTGCAGCTTCTCAAATTATGTTCTCAGCATACAGATTGAATAAGTACGGTGAAAGGATACAACCCTGGTGCACTCCCTTCCTGATTTTAAACCATGTAGTATCTCTTTGCTCTATTTGAATGACAGCTTACTGGACTATGTACAGGTTCCTCATGAGTACCACTAAGTGTTCTGGAATTCCAATTCTTCTCAATGTTATCCATAATTTATTATGATCCACACAATTGAATGCTTTTGCGAAGTCAATAAAACATAAGTAAACATCTTTCTGGTATTCTTTGCTTACAGACAAGATCCATAAGACATCAGCAATGATATCCCCCATTCCACGTCCTCTTCTGCATCCAGTTTGCATTTCTGGGAGCTCTCTGTCGATACAATGCTGTGATCAGTTTTGAATTATCTTCAGCAAGATTTTACTTGTGTGTGATATTAATGATGTTGTTCGATAATTTCTACATTCTGTGGGATCACCTGTCTTTGGAATGGGTACAAATATGGAACTCTTTCAGTCATTTGGCCAGGTAGCTGTCTTCCAAATCTCTTGGCATAGATGGGTGAGTGTCTCCAGAGTGGTATCTGTTTGTTGAAACATCTCAATTGGTATTCCATCAATTCCTGGAGCCTTGTTCATCACCAATTCCTTCAGTGCAACTTTGACTTCTTCCTTCAGTACCATTGGTTCTTGATCATATATCACTTCCTGAAATGGATGAACATCAAGCAATTCTTTTTGGTACAGTGACTCTGTATTCCTTCCATTTTCTTTTGATGTTTCCTGAATCATTCAGTATTTTGCCCACAGAATCTTTCAATATTGCAATTCAAGGTTTGACTTTTTTTCTTGGTTCTTTCAACTTGAAAAATGCTGAGCATATTCTTCACTTTTGATATTCTAAGTCCAGTACATTGCACATTTCTTTATACTAATTGACTTGGTCTTCTTGGGCTGCTCTTTGAAATCTTCTGTTCAGCTCTTTAATCTTGTCATTTCTTCCATTTTTGTTAGCTACCCTCCATTCAAGGGTAAGTTTCAGAGTCTTTCCTGACATCCATTTTGGTCTTTTCTTCCTTTCCTGTCTTTTTAATGACCTTCTACTTTCTTCATGGATGATGTTCATGATGTCATCACACGATTCCTCTGGTTTTTGGTCATTGGTGCTAAATGAATCAAATCTATTCTTTAGATGGTCGCCAGATTCACAAGGGATATAATCAAGGTCATATTTTGGTTCTTGTGGACTTGTTTTAATTGTCTTCATCTTCAACATGAACTTGCATATGAGCAGTTGATGGTCTATTCCACACTCAACTCCTGGCCTTGTTTGGCTGAGGATATTGAGCTTTCCATTGCCTCTTGCCTTAGATTTAGTCAGTCTGATTCCTGTGTATTCCACTTGGCAAAGTATGTGTATAGCCACTATTTATGTTATTGAAAAAAGGTATTTGCAATGAATAAGTCGTTGGTCTTGCAAAGTTCTATCATGCAATGTCCAGCATTATTTCTGTCACCAAGGCCATATTTTCCAACTACTGGTGATTGTTCTTTGTTTCCAACTTTTGCATTCCAATCACCAGTGATAAGCAACACATCTTGATTGCATGTTTGGTCAATTTCAAACTGCAGAAGTTGGTAAAAATTTTCAATTACCTCATCTTTGGCTTTGGTCGTTGGTGTGTAAATTTGAATAATCGTATTAACTGGTCTTCCTTATGTTGTTGTTGTTGTTGTTATTTGCCATCAAGTCAGCCCCGACTCATAGCGACCCCTCCTTGGGTTTCCGAGGCAGTATCACTACGGAAGTAGGATTGCCCAACCTTCCTTCCGAGGAGTGGCTAGGCATGTGGATATTATCCTATCATTGACAGCATTGTACTTCAGGATAGATCTTGAAACATTCTTTGTGATGAACACCACACTATTCCTCTTTAATTTGTAATTCCCAGCATAGTAGATCATATGGTTGTCCAATTCAAAATGGCCAAAACCAGTCAATTTTATCTCATTAATGCCTAAGATACTGATCTTTATGCATTCCATATCATTTTTGACAATTTCCAATTTTTCTAGAGTCATGTACTTTGTACATTACATGTTCTGATTATTAATGGCTGTTTGCAGCTGTTTCTTCTCATTTTGAGTCATGTCACATCAGCAAAGGGAGGTCCTGAAAGCTTTATCCCATCTGCATCATTAAGATCAGCTCTGCTTTATTGAGGCAGCTCTTCCCCAGTCATATTTTGAGTGACTTTCTACCTGAGAGGCTCATCTTCTGGTATTATATTGGACAATATTTCAGGGTTATATATACAGTTTTCCAGTAATATTCACTATTTCACTGCTATTCATATGAGTTCACCGGCCAATTCTTTGAGAAGTGGATGGCCCCTTCCTTCTTCCAAGTCCGTCTTAATCTGGAAGCTCCACCAAAACCTGTCTGCCATGGATGACCCTGTTGGTATTTGAAATACCAGTGGCATATTCTCTAGCCTCACAGCAACACACAGGCCACCACAGTATAACAAACTGACAGATGAGTTGTGGGCTTGTCTCTAGGTCCTCAAAAACTAAGCAACAGTTGATTAGTCTGGAATTATGTATAGCATCTCCTTCATTAGGTTAGAGTACTTTCAAAAATGTCCTTAAAACTTCTTTGATTTTACAAATTGTCTTCCCCCCCCCCAAAAAAAAAAAAATCAATAACATTTTTGAAATGTGCTTTCTTTGTCTAGCTATATATAAGAAACAATAGAGTTGTCAACCTTGTTTCCAGAATCTTTGAATAGCATTCCACTAGTGGTTTTTCTTGTGAATTGGGAAATTTTATTTATAGATCCATCTCAATTCTGAATACATGCAACTATATAGATGTTAGGTGTCTATATTCCAGAAGGAGTGCTCAAAAAGTATAGGGAATAATGTTACCTAAATATTTATTAAAACTAACTCATAGGTATGGAGAAAGTCCTTTCTCCATAGTTAGGTTCTTGAATATCATTCTTTGTTCCTTTTGAAAAAATTGCTTTAATTTCTGTTTCTCCATAGTCAAGAAAGTTCCTTTACTTGTAGTTACCTGAATGAAATTGCAAAAGGCTTATTATTCTTTAAAGTTTCAAACAGCCATAAATAGAACTGAATGATTGATATTAAACATTTTATAATTATTGACACTTTCAGATGTGCTTGAACAATTTCTCTTAGGAAGATCAGCACGAGGCTGGTCCCTATGAGGCAGAGGTCAAAGATGTCCAAAATGTCCAAACTACCATGCCACTCCATCATTTCTGACATTAACTCCTCCTCCTCCTCCCAGTAACTTCCCCAGTCTTAGGGTTCTGTATTTTACTGTAATGCCTCACAGAACTCACAGACACCCAAGGGTTCGTTTCACGTAGTAGTGGTGGAGGCCAGCAGGCTGGCGAGTCCCAGGTCCATGAGTAGGTCTGGAGGATCCTCCCAACTCTTGGGGTTAGATGAACCTCGATCAGCAGATCAGATGACATCTGCTGTCCCAAATCTAGGGGTGAGATGAGGATGATCCAAGACACAAAGCCAGAGCAAAAGGAGAGCAAATCTTCCCAGGAGATTCGTAGGTATACCCTCAGGGAAGCTGAGGGTGGTGATTTGAATTACACTCTCCAGCAAGGCAGGACTCAAGATACATTCCACCTGCGTTGCCCCAACAGAATTAACCTAAATCCCATCACAGAGTCGATTGCCAGTCATTACAGGGAATGACTACTACCAGCTGCCCAGCCAAGTTGATACCTGACTTTAACTACCACACCACCCCAAATAGGCATGGATAATGAGATTTACAAAACACAGAATGGAGGACAATGGCTAGA
>NW_006921598.1:19736963-19763350 GCF_000298275.1 Orycteropus afer afer
CTTCCCAGGAGATTTGTAGGTATACCCTCAGGGAAGCTAAGGGTGGTGATTTGAATTTTACCCTCCAGCAAGGCAGGACTCAAGGTACATTCCACCTGTGTTGCCCCAACAGAATTAACCTAAATCCCATCACAGAATCGATTGCCAGTAATTATAGGGAATGACTACTACCAGCTGCCCACACAAGTTGATACCTGACCTTAACTACCACACCACCCCAAATAGGCATGGTTAATGAGATTTACAAAATATCACAGAATGGAGGACAATGGCTAGAAGGGCCACATCAAGCAATTCACTGCAAGATGATATTACATTTATGTCATGCTTCTTGTATAATAAGTTTTCCCTGTTATAATATATGAACTGTATACCTGTTTTCTAATAAAGAAATAGAAGAGCATTTTAAGACATTGAATTAAAGTCAGATATCACAAGTGGATCCAGGAGCCCTGGCTTTCTCATTTTGCATAGTGACCTTTCTAAGAAATGTGCCTCTCTCTTCACATTCCATTTAGATTCTCAACCAGGGCACAGTCTAACAGTAAATATTTGCATCCAGGCTTCAGCAATGGCCACAACATATTACATTGTCTTCCCTAATTGTGTTACAACATTTTTAACAATTGTTTCAATGGTGAGTATAATTCTTGGTGTTGGTCTCATAGTTGATATAAGTTGTGTTTGGCACCATAAATCAAAGGATATTATGAGGCTGTTGTGAATTTAATAAATATTCATTTAGATTTATGCACAACTAAATCTTGGCCAAGCCTCCAACTTTTAAAACCAAACCACTTTTTCTGCAGTCATCTCTTTTCTATTATAAACCATTGAATATGTTACTGTATTCCTTTGTCATAGTGACCACTTAGCTTGTAGAAGTTATACATTCAGTGAGTGAAGTTGAAATCAAGCACAGAATTCTGGTCAATTAAGTCTGTACAAAGAAAATGATCCAAGTCTTAGAGGAGCCCTTAGAGGCCATATGTTTCCTCTCTTCATGTTATAGCCAAAGAAAGAGAGGTCTGGAATGGTCAGCCAGATTGACTATCTAAACACTAATGATCCAAGCCATAACTAGGAATAGGAATTAGGGACACTGATTTCTTATTTATTGTTCTCTTTACTAAGCTACAAATGATTTTGCTCTGAAGTTGTAAAGAATATCTCCAAACCCAACCCTATCAATGACTAATGTCTAGTAGGACTTAGGGGAGCTCACACCTAGGTCAATGAAAAGCCATTGCCATTCATGGGCCTGGACAAAGTATACATCTTACTGAGAGAAGGTCAAAAGTATCATCATCCTGCATCAGTGTCTATTTTATAAGTACATTCTGAAGTAGGGACAGATATTTAGACTTAAGTTCTGAATTGATGCAGAGTTTTGGCCAAGATCATTATTTTGCCAACTATTAGATATGAAGTTAGGAAAGGTATTTAATTTTTCTAAGGCTCACTTTTCTTGCCTGTAAAATAGAGTCAAATGTTAACAATATGTGGAATCTTCAAGATTCTATCTTGAATCTTATATTTGTGAATTCTGTTTATTAATTATGCAATTTTTATCTCTGAAGTTCTTCATGGTTCTTAGTATTAGGGAGAAAGAAAGCAGACTAAAATCCTTAGACATAATTTATTTTAATGTGTAACATTTCTTTCTAGATAAATACACTAGGATAGTTGCACAAATTTTATATGTAAGAATTTAGTATCTTCAAGTACACACAACAGTTTTGTTCTTTTGACAGGGTACCAAAACCCAACCAAACCCACAGCCATAAAGTCGATTTCGACTCATAGCGACCCTCATCGACTTTCTGAGGTGGTAAATCTTTATGGAAGTAGATTGCCTGATCTTCCTCCCATGGAGTGACCAGTGGATTTGAACCACCAACTTTCTGATTAGCAGTCATATGCTTTACGCAATGCACCAACAGAGCTCCTTTCATACTCAAATATATAATTATTTGTTTTATAATTATGTTTACATTATTGAATGAAACTTTGATACCAAAAGCATAAATCAGTGCATACCTGGGGAAAAAAAAATACACTTTATATTAAGACAGAATTCTATAAATATGTAACATAATCTCATACAGAATTTACGAGATCCTTTTACTAATTCCATAAGTCAAAGATTTTCAAACTAGGCAACTATTATGAATCTTTTTTATGACCCACAAGAAATATCAATATCTTTTTCTTAGTAGCTTTTAAGAGTAAGGAACTTTTTGTTAGAAAGCTTTAATTTATGCTACAAATTTTCATGGAGTTTCTTTTAATGGGATTTTATAAATCACAATAATTATATAATTTCTGTGGATTATTTAAAAAAAAAAAAACTCACTGCCACTGAGTTGATTCTGACTCATAGCGCCCCTCTTTGGGTTTCTGAGGTGGTAAATCTTCACGGAGGTAGATTGTCTGATCTTTCTTCCATGGAGTGTCTGGTGGGTTTGAACCACCAACCTTCTGGTTTGCTGTCCAATGCCTTAGGCACTAAGCCACCAGAGCTCCCCTTTATTTGCATAATGATTATTACATAGATTAAATAGAATTATATTTTATCCTAATGAAAAACTTAGGGCACATTTTGTTTCCATTCACCTTGCAAAGCAGCTATCAACATCATTAGAATTGTAACAGATAAGTAGTTATCTCTGTTCCAGGAATGGACAAATATACCTGTCTATTTCTCAGGCCCATGACTGAATTGATTTTGCACCATAACTCCCTTTTTTATGTGTCACATTTTCTATGATTACATCCAGATTGAAAATTTTCTAAGTTGGGGAAAGTAGTTAAACATTTATCAAAATGAAATAAGTGTTTTTAAATTTAACCAAAGGCAAATGGCGCTGGACTACGAGACAGAATGCTAGAAAGCTGACCAATATATGAATAATTTGCAATATAAGTTAAAAACTCCTATGAAGAGCTGGAGCATATGACAAGAGTGACAAGTTAGGTTTGTCTAATTACATTTCATTTAAATATTGCATCTCACAATTGAGTACTGAGCTCTTAGTATATATTATCATTTGCTTGTGAGACATTTGGAGCTCTGGTAGCATAGTGCCTAAGGCATTTGACTACTAACCAAAAGGATGGTGGTTCAGACCCATCAGCCACTCCTCAAAAGGAAGATCGGACAATCTACTTCCATAGGGGTACTAAACCCAAGAATGGGTTTCTATGAATCGGATCCAATTTAATGGCATTGAGTTTGGTTTGGTTTCAGTGTGAGACATTCACATTTAGGAAATCCATTTCATAATTTGGTGAGTTCAGAATCAAACTAATTTTGTTTTTACCCCTATCTTCTAACTTATTAATTCTTCCTTACTTCTCACATTGATAAAAGTATATCTGTCAACTTTGAGGTCTAAGACAGAAACCCACTAATCATATAAATTCTTTCATTTTCCCTACTTTCCTACATATAATTTATGACCAAATCCAATAGAGGTAGTCTCTGAAATGTCTCTTGGATTCATTCTCTACTTTGTACAACTACTTCTTGTCTGACACAATACTTTATCTTGGTTTTGGACTATTTCAATAATCTACTGTCTAGTCTTCTTCCTTGTAGTCTCAGAAAATTCCAAATAACACAGCCCACTGTTATAAAACACATTATTAAAATATAGATCTAATTAGACTATGATAACACTTATATTTTTCACTAGATTTTTATTGGCTATAAAACAATGTCCAAATCCCTTGGTCTCATTCTTCTTGCTTTCTGTTCTCGTTGCTTTCTTTTATTCCCTATCCTCCAACTGTACTTTTACATCCTTGAGTTTACAGTGTCTCCCTCTGACTGGAATTCCTTTTCAATATGTGTTGGTGAAAAATTCAACTAATTTTTCAAGATCCATCATAAGGATTACTTCCTTCATGAAGCCATTACTGATGTTTCTATTCAGTGTTTTTTTTTTTTTTTTTTTTTTTCCCATTTCCCTCCATTTCCATTGCATTCTGCACACATAATTGCAATTGCTCTTGCTAAAATTGCAAATACCCATTTATGTTCTCAACTAGACTGTGACCATGGTGAGAACCTTTTAATCAGTGTCTGTTTCCAATTGTTGTTTATTGTAATCTTTCTTCCACATTGTTTGATGTTCATCATTTTAAAAAAGTAAGTCTGTTGTTTCATCATTGCTAAAATAGCCTCGATAAACCCTCACTGCATGTATGATAAAGTCAAGACTACTTACCACATCACACAAGGTCTTCTTTCAGAATATACATGCACTCTCCACTTCCAGGTCTAGTTCTATCACCTGTACCATGCATTCTATAATGTAGTGCACAAAAAATACTAAATGGACAATGGTACTTTATGCTTCTGTTTATTGTTTCCCTTTGGAGCAATGTCCTTTACTTCTCCATATGGTCTATTTGTACTCATTATTTGAAGGCTCACATAACAAATGAAACCTCTATGAAGTCATCTTTGGACTCTGGCAAAGTCAGTCATACACCTCTTTCTTTCTACTTTTAAGATATCTTCTACAAAAAGGCATATCTCTCCTGGAACTTTGGAATAGTCTAACTGGTCTCCTCCTTCCATAACTGTTCCCTTCAGTCAATCCTCAGCACAGTAGCTGCAATGATTCACTTAAAAGGAAAGTCAGGTGTTATCAATCCTCTACCTGGAACACTGCATTGTTTCCCCAGCTCATTCAGATAAAACTCAAGTCCTGTCAAAGCCCTGCATCATATGGCCACTGTCAACTCTCCAACCTCACTTTAAACTACTCACCCTCTCCCTCTGTTCCACCATACTGGCTGGCTTCCCTGTCCTTTGCTGAACTCCCTAGACAAGCTCTTAGCTCTGTATGTTTGCATTTGCTTTTTCCTCTGCCTGGAGATCTCTTCCAAATAATCATGTGGTTTACACCTCCCCACCTTCAGGTCTTTATTTAAATACCACGTTCTCAACAGGCTTTCCCCACCATCATATTTAACACTATAGTCACCTCCTTTTCTACTCTCTATCCTCTTTCGTTGGGTTTCTTTTTCTTTTTTTATATATTGTTTTATATTTTAACTGATTTTTATTTTCTGTTGTTTTTCCTGGAAAATAAGCTCCAGAATGCAGGAATTTTTGTTTTGTTTTCTGAAGGATGCCCAGAGTCTAGACTAATGTTTGGTCTATAATTATACATGTTGAATCAAACACATATTAATGCTACAAATTACTTGAATTGCTTCAATTCAGTCTCATAGTTCCATCTGGGAATGATTCCTGGTATGTAATCATTAAACTCACAAAAGTTTTGTTGAATAAATTAATGTATTTTTCAACCCTTATATACACTGTGGGAGGAGCTACTTAAATATGCAGCAGTTTATTTATTGAATTTCAACCATATAAATATAGGTAATTAAATAGCTTCCCAATTTAAATGAAAAATAGTCAACTGTTGTTATTGGCTAAGGATAGAAGAGTTCCTCATTTATCTGAAAAAATATGGGAACTCAGTCTGTTGTACAAATCATTTTGCTTATGTTGTTGAAAGACAATGATGCTTTTCTATCCTGCCTTAAAGAGAGAAGCACTGTAGCATTATAGGAAATTCTGATGCTTGAATTAGAAGTTCTGACTCAATTTGTTGAGGGACAGCCTGAACATTGGTAGCTTTAAAAAGGCCTAGATAAATGGGGATGAACAACCAATATTAGGAACCACAGTATCACCTGACTCTTTATGACTGCTAAAGTTGAGACAGTATTTTATACAAACTCAAAAGAAATCAGGAAAGACATATAATTTTGGCATTTTTAATGATTAAAAAAATCTAGATTTTTATGTAAGGTAAATGATAGATTACTTGATGCTTTTCAAAGTTATTTTAGTGAATTTGCTCCTCACAAAATTATTATTTTCAACTCCACCCATTTCTATGTAAAATATATTTTTTTTTCCCTTTTAGCTATTAAATATATGTTTGAATAAAGGAGATAAACTAACACCCAAATTGAAAAATTCAATATTTTCCTTTATAAAACTAAATCTTATGTAAGGTTTGTTTTTCTTTGTTCAAAACTTATTGATTAATTGATAACCAAAACTAGAGTCAAAGTTAGAGAGAAGCTACAATTGATTTTCAGAATGGATATAAATTGTTACTACAAAGAACTTTTCATCTGCCACTTTTTCCTTTCTTTTAGAGAAAAATAGATGGTATTAGTCTCCTAACTAACATAAAACACTCATTTGTATATATGTTTATTTTAAATTTATCTTTCTAAAAAATCAAGTTATGATCCACACAATCAAATGCTTTGCATAGTCAATAAAGCACAAGTAAACATCTTTCTGGTATTCTTTGCTTTCAACAAAGATCCATCTGACATCAGCAATAATACCCCTCATTCTGAATCCAGCTTGAATTTCTGCCAAGTTCCCTCTCAATATACTGCTGCAACCATTTTTGAATTATCTTCAGCCAAATATTACTTGTGTGTGATATTAATGATGTTCGAGAAATTTTATTGACTATGCAAAGACATTCAATTATTGAATCATAACAAATTATGGATAACCTTGCAAAGAATGGGAATTCCAGAACACTTAATTGTGCTCAGGAGGAAACTGTACATAGACCAAGAGCCAGTCATTCAAATAGTACAAAGGGATAGTGCATAATTACAATAAGGAAAGGTGTGCATCAAGTCTGTATATTTTCTCCATACTTATTCAAGCTGTATGCTGAGCAAATAATCTGAGAATCTGAACTATATGAGGAAGAATGCTGCCTCAGGATTGGAGGAAGACTCATCAACAACCTGTAATATGCAGATAACACAATCTTGCTTACCAAAAGTTAAGAGAACTTAAAGCACTTACTGATGAAGATCAAAAACTACAGTCTTCAGTATGGATTGGCCCTCAACATAAAGAAAACAAAAATCCTCACAACTGGACCCATAAGCAACTTCGTGATAAATGGAGAAAAGATTGAAGTTGTCAGGGATTTAATTTTACGTGGATCCATGACCAACACCCATGGAAGAAACAGTCAAGAAATCATACATTGTATTGCACTGGCCAAATCTACTGCAAAACACCTCTTTAAAGTGTTAAGAAGCAAAGATGTCATTTTGAAGACTACGGTGTGCCAAATGCAAGCCATGGTATTTTCAATCACCTCATATGAATGTGAAAGCTGAACAATGAATAAGGAAATCTTAAAAAGAATTGATACCTTTTAATTGTCATGTTGGCAAAAAATACTGAAAATACCATAGACTGCCTGCCAGAAGAATGAACAAATCTGTCCTGGAAGAAGTGCAGCCTAAATAGTCCTTGGAAGCAAGAATGGCCAGACTTCATCTTACCTTCTTTGGTCATGTTGTCAGAAGGGACAGTCCCCCAGAGAAGGATATTGTGGTGGTTATGTTTGTGTGTCAACTTGGCTAGGCCTGGTTGAGTGGCTGGGCAGCTAGATGTAGTATTCCCCATGATTAGACTGGTAATCAACTCCATGGTGGAATCTACTGGGAGAAGCTGAGTAGCTGCCTTTGGGTATGTGGTCTGCTTCTTGTATATAAGGAGAAGCTTTGAGAATGGTCTCTAGCCTATGGCATGCTTGGACCCTGTGTGTAGCCATGTTGATGCTCAGCAGCCTGTATACTCTGCTGACCTTGGGACTTACAATGGACTTAAGTTAATGGCCTGCTGTGTGGTTTGGTAACACTGGGACTGTGACTTTTGACTTGTCAACCTTGGGGCTTCTCAGCCTCAGCAGCCAGCAGCTGTCTGAGTGAGGAAATACCTCTAGTTGCAGGGGGCCAAGAGCAGGAGGCAGAGCTGGTCCCCAAGGTTGAGGGGCTTTCACACAGCCCTAGAGCCTGGCATTTTGAACTTGAACTTAAAGCCTCCAAATTGTAAGAATAAACTCCTGTTGGTTAAGGCCATCCCATTTGTGGTATATTCTTGTCAGAGAGGTACTAGGTAACCAGAACAGATAGCATGCTTGATAAACTAGAGGCTCACTGAAAACAACAGGATGGATTGACACAGTGGCTACAACAATGGGTTTAATTATGGCAAGAATTGTGAGGATGAGCACAACTGGGTAGTGTTTTGTTCTGTTGTATGTAGGTTTGTTATAAGTCAGAGCCAACTCGACGGTTCCTAACAACAACAAAGAAATCAAGCAGTAGGATATAATTTGCTATGTAGATACAGCAAATATTGAAATCACTTAACACAAATACTTCAATTTCTATATCCTTTACACAGAATGAGTTGTATACCAGGCCAAAGCTTAGTGGATATTCTATATTATACCTACAATTTTTTAAGGAGTTCTGGTGGCACAATGCCTAAGGCATAAAGGTGCAATTTTTAGTAGTTATGAATCAAAAGATACAATTTCTATTTTTAGGTATTGAGTAATTGAGGAGACATATAGGGACAATTGGCTTTATTTCCACAGTTACACATTTTTACTCTCTGTGTTTTCAATACACCTTTGTTTTCTTGTTGACAGTGAGCCATTCCCAAATGCCTGGCTATGTAGGATGAGTTGCCGAAATGACTCTTCTTACTCACCACTTAGTGAATAATGATAGCACTGATGTTAATATAAGTGGCACCTAAAAGAATAATGATCTATCATCATGCTTCCCTCACCGCCAAGTAAAACTTTGTGCCCAGCTCTGGAGGACTTCCAGGTTTACAGCACAGCTTAAAATAAGGGTGCATCCAGGTTGTAAAAAGACCTGAAATACTATGCTGCTATATTCCATTATGGGGGGGGGCAGTCTAGCGTATCTGAAAGTTCTAAAGTTTTATTTAATCCACTCTTTAGGTCATTTTGTTTCTAACTTTTAGAAGATGAACTTGTTATGACTTCAGGTGGACAAAAGTAGATTTTTCTTGTTCTCATTTCTACACCTGCCCATAACTTCCATAAGATAAATAAATCCTTACAGCAATCATGAATTTGAAAGATTCTTAACAACTGAAACTCTTTTTCTCCTCTGCCCAGCTCCTAATTTTATTAAGATTCATTTCCAAATGCAAAGATAAATAAGACTGAATCCAAATATAAACACATAAACATACAATCAGCAAAATTGATCTAGTGTACTTGTCTATAACTCAAAATAGAATAAATTCAATTTATTTTTACACTAATCCCATAAATTAGATAGCTAAGATAGTTAAAATTCTATTACTATTCCTTGCCGTTTTAGTTTAGATACACATATTGAACCTTGGTCTTACCTTTCTTTGCTTAAAAAAAAAAAGGTTTGCACAAAATCTTGCAGAAAATAAGAGTAAACATCTCACTTCTTTATCTGTTATATCTTTGTTGCTGTTGTTGTATTTAAATTAAAACTGCATACACTTCATACAGTAACATAATTTTTGCATAAAGTTTTACCATTTATACTTTTTTTTTAATTTTGTGACATGAGTTGCAATCACCTCAACATCAGTTAACTTTTAAACATAATGTAAATCAAATAAATTGTTTCTACCATTTCTCTTTTCAAAAAAGAGTAAAATATTTGACTTACAGTATATTTAAAAGTTAAACTGATATTGAGAAGATTATAACTCATGTCATGAAATGAAAAATGTATAAACTGTTGAACGGAAAAGTAATTTGTTCTGTAAACTTTCACTCCAATAGCAAAAAATTAAAAAAAAGTAAAAGTTAACTAATATCAAGGACAGACATTTTAGGTTTCACAAGGAAACTTTTTTTTTTTTTTTTAATTTTTTTCTCTAGAAAGGAAGGTTGGGCAATCTGCTTCCTTAGTGATACCGCCTCAGATCCCAAGGAGGGGCCACTTTGAGTCCTATCAGACTGGATGGCAGTGAGTTTGTTTTTTTGGTTTTGGATACTTTTTGAGTGCTCCTCCTCCAATTCTCAAAAAAAGTGAGGGCATTTTTCATAATAATAGAAAAAAAAATTTAAGGGAGAAAAAGTGACTTAGGGAGAAGTCAAGGAATTCTGGTGGCATAGTGCCTAAGACGTTTGACTAGTAACCAGAAGGCTGGTGGTTCAAACCCACCAGCTCCTCCTCAGAAGGAAGATCGGGCAATCTACTTCCATAGAGATATGGCCTTAGAAACTCAAGGAGAGGTCACAATGAGTCCAATCGCCTCCACCGCAGTGAGTTTTCTTTTCTTTTTTTTTTAGAGGGAGAAGTCAAAGAAGTTTTCTTAAAAGAGGAAAAAAAAAAACAAAACAGAATGAAATGGAGTATAAAATAAACAATATCACACGTGAGTATCGATCTTCTGTGCTTTATATTAAATATTGATCAAACAGTCAATATTTAATATAAAGCACAGAAGCTAGATTAACGGAAACAGAGCAATCAGAACGGAAGTAATGAGAATGCTGACACATTGTAAAAAGTGTCAGCAATATCACTGAATAATATGTATAGAAATTGTTAAATGGAAGCCTAATTTGTTATGTAAACTTTCACCAAACATATAATAATAATAAAAAAAAATAGTATAGAGCTTTGAAGTATGACAAGCCTGGCTGACTGATCTGGGCAAGGAGTGGGGTGTTTCTGTACCTTCTTTTATTATTCATAAAAACTGGACAATACCTTCTATGTCACAAAATGGGTTAAATTTAATTGCAGAACTATAGTATACATTTTGTAGGCCCTCACTTAAAAATAAGAATTCCATTTTTATTTATTTTTCTTCTGATGAAAATGCTGAGATCATTTTTTATCTGAGATCTTATTTATGCTGATAAGGATCATTGGTGGCATAGTGGGTAAAGCATTTTACTGCTAACCAGAAGATGGGTTGTTCAAACCCACCAGCTGCTCCACAGGAGAAAAATGAGGCAATTTTCTTCCACAAAGATTTACAGCCTTGGACCACTCATGGTGTAGTGCCTAAGCCATTTGACTGCTAACCAGAAGGTTGGTGCTTCAAACCCACCAGCCACTCTTTGGAAGGAAGACTGGGCAATCTACTTCTGTGGGGATACCACCTGGGAAACCCAAGGAGTGGAAGCTATGAGTCAGATTTGACTTGATGGCAGGGAGGTTTTTTTGTTGTTGTTGTTTGTTTGTTTTTAATAAGTCAGTATTGACTCGATGGTGGTGTGTTTTTTTTTGTTTTGTTTTGTTTTTTATGCTTTTGCTTCTCTGACTATGGTTTTGTTACTGAATAATAAATGTTCAAGAAATATGATTTGACTTTTTTTTTTTTTTTGGTCATCAATCAATGATTCAACTGAGTAGGTTATTCAGTAACTTGACATTATTATGACAGACAAAGCACCAGAAGAATCCAGTGCAAAAGTTTATATCAACTTATCAAGGAAAAATTATGTTATAGGCCTTATTCAGTTCTACATCCAGCTAAATTATAAGAAAAAAATTTGTTTATTTCCAAATTTTTATCACAGAATTTAACTGAAGAAATTCAATTTTAATTTGGGGAATAAGTGATGTTAAGAGAAAAGACTCCAAAGAGGAAAGCTCTAGCATATTAATATTTAGATGAAGTAGGTAAACTGTGTTGAGATGAACAAGTCCAGATATATTATTTTGAGAAAAACAGTCTCTCACCAATGTCAGTGTCTGGAGTGGCTCTGAATACATAGAAGACTTGTCATAAAACCTGAAATAGAAGGTGTAGTCTCTGGCTGCAAAATGCACCCTGGCGTGAGATGACCATCTAAGCATCTGGTTAGTGAATTACCTCAGCAGAAAATGCTCTCCTTTGTTGACAAATGGTCTAGCTACTTTCTTAGTGAGACTGGAGTATGAGAAAGTTCTGGAAATATTGTATTCAGTCCCTAAATATGGAAATATGTTGAAAAGTCCTCAATTCCAGGTGGTATCGTGAACCAAATGTTCTAATAACTAAATAAGTAAAGTTAGGCCTCCTCTTCAGGGCTTTACTTTAAAAGCTCAACTGAGCTTAAGAACCTAAATTATATATATATATATTTGGTTAGGTGCCGTGGAGTAGGTTCTTACTCAGATGCTCAGAGTACAATGGGAGCACAGTAGGTTCTAACTTAGAGATCCGATGTACAATGGGACAAACACTTTCTGGTTCTGCACCATCCCCATAATTGTTGCTGTGCTTGAGCTCATTGTTATAGCCACTGTGTCAATCCATCTCATTGAGCGTCTTCCACTTTTCACAGACCCTCTATCTTACCGAACATGATATCCTTCTCCAGAGACTGTTCCTTTCTGATAACATGACTAAAGAACAAGAGGCAAAGTATGGGCTGTATCACTTCTAAAGAACATTCCAGGTGTACTTCTTCCAAGATAGATACATTCATTCTTCTGGCAGTCCATGATATATTCAATATTCTTTGCCAACACCATGATTTAAAGGCACCAATTTCTTCTTAGGGCTTCCTCATTCATTGCCCAGCTTTCTTTCCCATGCATATGAAGGGATTTAAAATAGTGTGGCTTGGATCAGGTGCACCTTAGTCTTCAGAGTCACATTTTTCCTCTTTGATACTTTAAAGAGGTCTTTTGCAGCAGATTTGACCAGTGCAATACATTACTTGATTTCTTGACTACCACTTCCATGTGGATTGATTGTGGATTCAAGTAAAATAAAATCCTTGACAATGTCAATCTTTTCTCCATTTATCATGATGCTTTTTACTGGTCCAGCTGTGAGGATTTTTGTTTCCTCTATGTTGAGGTATAATCCATACCAAAGACTGTAGTCTTTGATCTTCATAGGGTTTCAAATCTTCTTACTTTCAGCAAGCAAGTTTGCATCATCTGTATAATGATTAAGATTGCAAAGAATGGAAATTTTAGAACCCTTAATTGTGCTCATGAGGAACCTCTACATAGACCAAGAGACAGTCATTTGAACAGAATAAGAGAATACTGCATGGTTTTAAATCAAGAAGGGAGTGCCTCAGGGTTGTATCCTTTCACCATACTTACTCAATCTCCATGATGAGCAAACAGTCTGAGAAGCTGGACTATATGAAGAAGATCATGGTATCAGGATTGGAGACTCATTAACAACTTGTGATATGCAAATGACCCAGATTGCTTGCTGAAGAAAGCTTTAGTTGCAGTTTACTGACATCATAACCAAGAATAAACTTAAATCTCATATGGCATTTAGTTTAAAAAAGTTTAGATTTCTAAATTTAATTATTGAATATTCCAGTGGTTTCAAGGCATATTTAGCAATTGAGACTATCTTTGGCCAGTATAATTCTTACACAAGGTAACAGTATGAAAGAAATAAAAATGTCAGCTCCTTTTATCTGGACTATTTCAATAGCTTAGATGAACTAACTAAAAATTGGAACAGAAAATAAAAATCCACTTAATTTAAAAAATGTTAGTCTATGAAGAGAATTTTCATATCCTCTATTCCAAACTGTTTATAATATAGATTAAAAATTAATGATGTGAGATCTAGCTATGTTTGGGGACTTGTAAAAGTTGTAAAAATTATTCAAATCTTTGTTATCTTGGAATCTTTAGGTCGTGCAAGTGGTTAACATGCTCAGCTGCTAACTGAAAATGGGAGGTTCAAGTCCCACAGGTGCCTCAGAAGAAAGGCCTGTCAGTATACTTCCAAAAAATCAGCCATTGAAAACACTCTGGAGCACAGTTCTGCTCCAACACACATGAGGTCACCATGAGTCAGGATGGACTTGATGACAACTGGTTTGGTCTGTTATCCTACACTGGCTTGTATTTCTTCTACCCTTATGATGCCTTATTTCCATGTGTAGCAAAAAATAAATGTGTTAATATAATCAGAATATATGGGGGATGTGGAATATGGGATAAGGCTAGAAGGGTAGGTTAGTATGAAATTTTGCAGATCTTTTAGTAATAGGCTGAACAGTTGGGAATTTATTGGAGTATTGGTAATAGAGTGAAAACTACACAAGAGTACTATCAAGATGTCCACATGATAATCTTATATCTGTATATTTATGTGTTGTTCATGAAGCCCTGAAGCTAATTTGCCACTTTTTTTGCACCCTGCAAGGGAATATATTTCTTTTTCTTTGAATGGTTTCTGAGTGTTATGGTTATAAGAAGATTACAAGAGATAAAAGGAGAATTATTCTATCCATAAATAAATAGCATGAGGCATTTGGAGATGGGGAAAAAAAGAAAAGACATTATGCAATCTTTTTTTTCCTTCTCCACTTAGTTCTCTTTATTAAAACTCTAGTCCCATTTATAAAAAGCAGTACATCTAGAAGAAAGTGTTCAGATACCTATATTTTCTGACAGGGTGGTGAGAAAGGCAGTAGAATAAGTATGGCATTACCATATGACTTATCAACTTAAATATAATTCTTATTAAAGAATTAGAAAATCTATTCACTTTAATTAACATAGTATTTTATCATCATTAAATTATTAAACTAAAAGAAAAAAAATAACTTAAGAAAGTGATTGTACAATAAAGCATTTAGTATGGAAGATAACACTTAATTGTTTGATAAATATTTCACATCCCAAACTTCAAATATATAGCTAATGAATTATAAAAAGATTATATGAGACTTCCAGTTAGGACACAGAAAGGCACAAGAACTCATAGCTTTCATCCTAAAACCCTAAGGAAGCTGGATAACCTTAAAAAAAAAAAACATAGTTTAAAAAAAAATCCTTTAGAGTTGAGGATTCAATGAAACCTAGATACACTAATTTCCTGAAAATGACCAGCCTCTCATAGGAGAAAAGAGTTCCA
Source organism: Orycteropus afer afer (assembly GCF_000298275.1). Classification (NCBI taxonomy): domain Eukaryota; kingdom Metazoa; phylum Chordata; class Mammalia; order Tubulidentata; family Orycteropodidae; genus Orycteropus; species Orycteropus afer. Next base: position 19,751,701 of record NW_006921598.1, read on the forward strand.
CAGCTGTTCTCATTTCTGACACAGCAGCAGAGGAGAAGGAACCAGTTAAACTTTTAATGAACTTTTAATGGCTATGCGTGGGCTGGCTTGAGATTAGATTTCTAAGGAGCATAAGACACAGAGCAAATCTGCAACCACACACCAAATCTTTCCTACAGATCCTCGTTTAGCTTGAGGTTACTTTGCCAAAAGGCTGAAGGCAAGGCAGAGTAGCTAAGACGAATGCCCTCTGAGACATCCAGCACTTCCTGAAGTATTAGACAGCAGCCCACTGCAGAGGAGGAGAGTAATGGGTAGGAAAGCTGAGACACACAGCCAGGAGAAACAATTCTGAGACATCTAGCTTTTCATAGCATGTAAGGCAGCTACTCTCCTAAGCCTGGAGAATGAGAAGGATGATGAGAAGAAATCTCCAGAATTGAAAATCAGAAGTAACAGTGGAGACTAAAAACTCCTTCCCAGTGAATCAAAGAGCTGGTAGCCAAAAAACAGTTCATGGTACAAGGAGGTAATGGCTCAGTTATAAAGCACAATGATAACGTCTAAATCTCACCAATGCTTTAGGAAAAGTCTGCTAAAGGGAAAGTCTTGATACTTCCATCAAAACATGTGAAGCCAATGGTGAATTCAGTACAACTAAAACTGTGTTATTAAAGCCAGGCTAGCTCAACTACATATCTTACTGACACAGCCTTCAACTCTAATATCCAAACAAAAGAAGTGGCATGACTTTCTGTAAGTTAATTATTCCCATTATTCTCTCCTATTCTTTCATACAAAATATCTCACAAACAATAAACAATTGTAAAACACACTAAAGTACACAGTCAATAAAGGAAAGAGTCAATAGAAGTAGACACAGAGATGGTCAGATCTTGGGAGTGTGAGACAGACACTTTAAAATAATTACAACAAAAATGCTAAAAGAAACGTTAAGAAACATGTACTATGAAAATATAATTAAAAGTAATATATTATGCTCTAACTTGTTAAATATTGTAATTCATAAATAACATAATATGACAACAGAGGAAGAACAGAATAATTGTTTGGTAGGGAAACATTTTTACTCAAGAAGTATTTTATTTGATTTAAGGTTTGATTCAAAAGGTGTCATTTCAGTTGTATCTTGTGTGTTATTTAACATAGAAGAAGAAACAAGGAAAAAAACTTTGATAATATAGAAGAGAGTATACAGAGATCCTTAATTATTAAATAGTCTTGCATATCTAAAATATTGATAATTTCTAACTGGTAGGAATGTATGATTCTGGGTGGTGGGGCAAAACTTTCTTTGTGGGTGTGCAACTTGTAAAGTCACAATGTCCTGTAATAGGTTCAGTGCCATGTGTTGCCACATTAAAATTCTTAAGTTTTGAACAGGGGGCTTCACATTTTCATTATACACTGATTCCCACATTATGTAGACAGTCCTGAATAAGAGTGACTACCAGGAGGTAATATTGGGGCTAGATTGCTAATGTCCTTGCATATGCAATTAGGCAAATTAAGATCATTGCATATCACAGATTTCCCAAGACAGGCTCAGTATATACCATCACCAAAGAAAACCAAACATACTGTCATTAAGTTGATTCTGACTCATGGAGACCCCCATTGCGTTTCCAAGGCTGTAAATCTTTATGAAAGTAGAGTGTCTCATCTTCCTCCTGTGGAGCATCTGGTGTGTTTGAATCATTGACCTTCTGGTTAGCAGCCAGATGACTTACCCACTATGCCACCATACTCCTTTATACCATTATCTCATCCCAATTTCTAATCAACTCTCTAAAGAGAAGTCTGACTGTCCTGAGCATTACATTATATGGTCAACCTAGCTTGCATCAAGGAACCAGCAGATATTTTTAAGCAGTAACATATCTTGAGTATATGTGTTTTTCAGAATGCTTTACATATTTCAGTGTGAAAAGAAAATTAAATTATGGGTAAATTATACATAAGACTACTTAGGAGACTTTTGCAAAAGTACAAGTCAGAAATGATGGTGACCTTAACCAAAGCAATGGCTTTGGGGAAAGACAAGAGTAGAATTAACTAGATTTAGATGTGAGCAACAATGGAAACGGATGGATCAAGAATGACATGTTGATTTCCAGTTTGGTAGAAAGATTGGTAGACGACAATACTCTCAGATAAAATATGAAGGAAAAGTAAGAGAAGAGAGATAGGCCCTACTAATTATAGGCTCACTGGCTGATTGTTCTCTTCATTTTGACAGTGCCCTGGGGCATAAATTTCTCAGAAGTCAGCTCCAATTAAATTTGAGCATGGATAGTTTTTGAAGACAACCTTTGAGATTTGTTTTGACTCTGAAAGTGTTCTTAGTTGTCTCATATCATAGTTCTCTCGGGTAAACTACCTGGTCTATGGCTTGTGTCATTGTTTTCAATTTTAAAAAGATTTTGTTCTGAGAGCACCCTTAGATGTGAACTTTCTCAGACCTTATTTCAAATAAAGTCAGTTCCTTTGGGGAGAACTTGGAACTCTCTCTTCTTATGGACTGACTCTCTCCCTTGATAATCTGTCAGAGCCACTAGTGTGGGTGTTGGCTGTTTTAAAAGTCTTCGCCATTCTTAGTTTGCTACTCATGCCCTATGGTTATGCTTGGACAAAGGCTCTTAGGGTACCATTATTCCTTTTTTTCTTATTATTATTTTCATTGTGGTGAAAACATACACAACAAGACATTCACCAACATAACAGCATCCATATTTCCACCTCAGGGATATTGATGACATTTTTCATGTTGTGCCATCATTTTTGCTATCCTTTTCCAAAATATTCCAACACTATAGACCTAATACTCTGCAAACAACAGCTTTCCCTTTTCTACTCCCTCCTACTTCTGGTAAGCACTAATAACATTTGGGGTATGTGTGTGTACATGTGTATGTGTGTGTATTTTCCCCCCAACCTATTTAGGAATTTTCCCTCCCCTCCCCTCGCATCCCTGGTAACCAACAAAGAGTTTCCTTCCGTGTATAAACCTTTCTTTGATTTTTAAAATAACAGACTAATATAGTATTTGTCTTTCTGTGATTGACTTATTTCACTCAGCATAATATCCTACAAGTTCATCCACCTTATGTGGTGTTTTGCAGATTCTATATTATTCTTTAGGGTTACATAGTATTTCATTGTGCGTGTGTACCACAGTTAGTTTATCCATTCCTCAGTTGATGGGCACTTAGGTTGTTTCCATCTCTTTGCTATTGTGAATAGTGCTGCGATGAACATGGGTGTGAATATATGTGTTTGTGTCCTGCTTCTCACTTCTTTAGGATATATACCTAGTAATGGGATTGGTAGAACAAATGGTGTTTCTATATCCAACTTTTTAAGGAATTGCCATACTGATCTCCACATTGGTTATATCATTTTACAGTCCCACCAGCAGTGTATGAGTCCCAATCTCTCCACACCCTCACCAGCCTTTGTCATTTTCTGTTTTGGTGAACTTTGATATCAATGCTGGGGTGAAATGGCATCTCATGGTTGTTTTTGATTTGTGTCTCTCTAAGGAGCTCTGGTGGCATACTTCCTAAGGCATTTGTTTGCTAACCAGAAGGCTGGAGGTTCAGACCTGCTTATCTACTTCCATAGAGATACCACCTCAGAAACCCAAGGAGGGGTTGCTATGAGTCGAATTGACACAACGGCAGTGAGTTTGGTTTTGGTAATTGCTAATGATCACAAGCATTTCTTCATGTGTTTGTTGGCTGCCTGAATGTGTTCTTTGGTGAAGTATCTGTTCATATCTTTTACTCATTTTTTGATTGGATTGTTTGTATTTTTGATGGTGAGGTGTTGGAGTTTTCTATACATTTTAGAGCTAAGTCCTTTGTCCGATATGTCATTGCTGAATATTTTGTTTCCCATTCTGTAGGTTCTCTTTTTACTCTCTTGAAGAAGTCTTTTGATTCACATAAGAATATAATTTTTAGAAGGTCCCAATTACCTAGTTTATCTTCTACTGTTTGTGCATCTTGGGTAATGCTTGATAGTCTATGTATGCCATAAATTAGAGCCACTACATTTGCCCCTATTTTTTCTTTGATGACCTTTATATTTCAGTTTCACATTTAAGTCTTTAGTCATCTAGAGTTAGTTTTTGTGTATGGTGTGAGGTATGCATCTTGTTTCATTTTTCTGCAAGTAGATATCCATTAACACCAGCAGCATTTGTGAAAAAGACTTTCTTTTCTTCATTTAATGGATTTTGGCCCTTTGTCAAAGATCAGCTAACCATAGGTTGATAGATCTATTTCTGGGTTCTCAGTTCTGCTCCACTGGTTTATGGGTCTGTCATTGTACCAAATACCAGGCTATTTTGACAACTGTGACTGTGTAGTAGGTTTTGAAATCTGGGAATGTGAGACCTCCTACTTTCTTCTTCTTCAATAGTGGTTTACTTATCTGAGGTCTCTTTCCTTTCCATATAAAATTAGTGATTGCTCTTTCCACATATTTAAAGAAAATTGATCTTTTGTCTGATTGATCCTTTAACAAAGTAGTATTGAGGTATTTGTCTTCAATCTCATTAATTCTGCCTTCCATTGATTTGATTCTACTCCTTTGTCCATTCAAAATGTTATATATTTCTCAAACCTTAGTATTAATCTTCTGGATTTCTATTTGTTGTTTTGTATTATTTCTAATTTTTATTTTGTGAATTTGTTCTTGTTTTGTTGTTAAATTTTTCTAGAGTTTTGTCTGTGCTTTCCTTAAATTTGTCAGTGTTTTCCTTGATCTATCTCTAAATCTGTCAAAGGTACCCAAATATAATTATTTTGAATTCCTTATCAGGGAGTTCCAATGTTGCATCTTCCTCACGGGTCTTTTCTTGGTTCATATCCTGATCCCTTATTTCTATTACTTTCACTTGCTTTTTCCTTTGAACTGTCATGGTCTGTTGTCTCTGAGATATTGTGGTGTTGTTGAATTTATGTTTAATTTGTGGTTGTATGTTGGTGTGATTCATGCAATATTTTTGTTTTCTCTTATTTTGTTTTGATGTATCTGTGTAAGCAAGGACTGTAGTCCTCTATTCACTAATTGTTAGCATTTAGGCACCTGTCTCCTGTCTGGTGGGTTTGACAGAGAATGTGAGGGTATGCACAGATATCTGCTAGTTGTTCATAAAGAGTAGTTGAAGGTGAATTGACTTGGTGTTGACTACCAACTGTCTTTGGTCAGTTGGTACAAAAGCATTCGGTGGTCTTCACTCAGTGGGTGGGGCTACAGGAGGTGCAGTTATTGTTGGTTTGTGTGGGAACAGCTGTTGTTTCCCACACTGTTAGACAAAAAATATAAAAAAATAAAAACAAGAGAACAAAAATTCTAAGCCCATAAACAAACAGGAACAATTGCAAAAATAAATAAATAAATAAATAAAAAGCAATAAATGAGAAGAAAAATCTTCAAAATATATTTTAAAAAGTATAAAAGGAAGATAATGATAAAAAGAGAGGAAAAAATAAAGCCATGATATCTGGGGAAGGAGTAATGAGAGAAAAGAGCAAAGGTAAAAAGAGTAAAGAAAAAAATTGGAAAGCTGTAAAAGGAAAAACAAGGTATGAGAAGAATGAAAAGAAAGAAAAAAGAAGGGAACTGGGAAAAGAGAAGAGGGGGAAAAATGAGAGATGAGAAAGAGGAAAAAGGACAAGGAAGAAAGAAGGAAGATGAAAAGAATAATTTTAAAACAAACACAAATCTGTGGGGGTCTGGGCATGGCACACAGGTTCTGTCAGGGCATAGACTGGGGTGGAATTTCTACTGGTCAAGAAGGTGTGTGGAGGCAGGGGATGGCCACATGTCTGTCAACTAAGAGGGTGAGATATAAAAGTAACCAGAGGAATATTTCACCTTTCTAGTCATCAGCCTCCAGTGGAGTTGCCTTTGCTGTCCTCGACAAGCAGAGCCTACCTTTATGTCGGTCTAGGTAAGAATGCCACTTGCACATATTCAAAATGGCTGTGCCCCTAGAAAAGCTGGCAGTCCATTGCTCCATTTGTCTCCTTACTCACTGTTTCATTCAGATTCTTACTAGTTGGTATTTAATCCACTTCTTTATCCTTCCATTCAAAGCTCAGTGTTCCAGGATTGTCTTCTGTATCGGTTTCAACTGGTTTCTCATTGCTTTGTTGCAGAGGGTCTGTGTAGCTTTTCTGCCTATTCCACCATATTGCTGGAACTCCCAGCTCCCATTATTCTTGAATGCCTGGAGCAGAGACTTTGCTCTATATCTAGGAGCTGGTATAGAAAAAGTCTCTGACCTGCCTGTTATACTCACCAGACATTTAGTGTCTTCAACTAGGAGTTGGAAGTGGTGGTAACTGCTGGTGGCCTGCTTTTCTGATGAGATATGGTAACACTGATTGGGAGCTATGCTGTGAGGGAGCCCTGTCTTCTTAGCCCACCCACCTGGAGTAGCACCATTTGTTGTTAGGTGCCTTTGAGTCAGTGCCAACTCATAGCGGCTATATGAACAAAAGAATGAAACTGCTTAGCTCTGTGCCATCCTCACAATCTTTGCTTTGCTTCAGCCCGCCATTGCAGCTGCTGTGTCAATCCATCTCATTGAAGATCTTTCTCTTTTGTGCTGACCCTGGACTTTGTCAAACATGACATCCTTGATCCCTGTCTAGGGACTGGTACCTTATGAAAATTGATCATATTTTGTGAGAGGAAAGCTGGCCATTCTCACTTCTTCTTCTTTTTTTTTTTTTTTTTAAGGAGGAGGAATGGACTATCCACATTATTATTATTATTATTTTTAATTGTGATTTGGGTGAAAATTTACAGAGCAAATTCACTTTCCATACAACAGTTCACATACACTTTGTCTCATGACATTGACTACAATCTACCACAATGCAACAGCTCCCTTGCCACTTCCTCCTGGTAGTTACCTCTTCCCTGTGTCCATCCCTCCATGCACTCCTGCCTCCTGAGCTGTCTCCCTGTGCATAAACAGCCATACTTTCTCCCATGATTGATCTCTCCAAGGAGTGTATCTACCTTAGGTAAATGTTCAACTCATATGCCTGCTTTTGTTTGGTTGGACACCATAGTGTGGGTTCAATTCCAAACCTGAAGGGCAGCTAGGGGCCATAGACCCAGTGGTTCCACCAGACTCTTTCAAACCAGCAAACCTTGTCTCCCTTCTTTTTTTTTCTCCCAAATTATTTTTGAGTTTTATTCCACATTGTTCTCCCTCTCTATCCAGGATTTCCTACATAGATCTCCCTCTGAGTGGTTGACGGTGGTAGCCGGGCACCATCTAGTTCTTCTGGTTTCATAGTCATATAGGCTGTGGATTACATAGTGTACCAGTCACTAGAACTAATTGCTTCCATGAATCTTTTTTTTTTTTTTTCATTTTTCTTTGCTGTGGATCAGGAGAGACCCATCATTGCATCTAGGTGGCTGCTTGCAAACTTTTAAGATCTCAGTCACTACTTGCCAAAGTAGGAGGTAGAACAATGTTTTGTGTAGTATGTTATGCCAATTGAGTTTGATGTTCCCTGTGACTATGGTCCTGAGCTCACCGGTTCAACTACTTGGTCACTCTGGGTAGCTGACTGTGACTAAGAAGTGACTACAAACTTGTTCCCTGTCTGCTCTACTATACACCTGGGAATTCTTACAGATCATACAAATACACTTATAGGACCATTGTCTGCCAACACTATACAAGGTCTTGGGTACACTCTTACTTCATAGACATACCTAATAGTTCAGCGTGTCCACCCTTCTATCCACCCATATACCCATGTTTGCCTTCACTGACAGTGCAGTACTGTATGTATTCATCTTTGTTGTCTGCACTTCCCATTTACCTCTCTATGTCTTCTTCTTCCTCAGTGTCACCATATTGATAACTAACATTTGGTACATTGCCCTCCTTTTCACCCAAATCAGTACTTATCTCTACTTATCTAACAGTGTTCCCTCCCCTCTCCTCCCACCCCGGTAAGCAACAAAGAAAATTTCCTTCCATATATAAACCATTCCTCGACTTTTACAATAATGGACTAATACAATATTTGTCCTTCTGTGATTGACTTATTTCACTCAGCATAATGTCCTCCAAATTCATCTATGTTATGCGGTGTTTTGCAGATTCTAGGTTATTCTTCAGAATTCTGGAGTATTCCATTTTGTGCATGTACCTTAGTTTGGTTATCCATGCCTCAGTTGATGGACACCTAGGTTGTTTCCATCTTTGGCTTTTGTAAATAGTATGAACATGGATGTGCATATATCTGTTCTTGTCATAACTCTCACTTCTTTAGGATATATATTTAGCAATGAAATGGCTGGGTCAAATGGTATTTCTAATTCTAACTTTTTAAGGAATCACCATACTGCTTTTCACAGTGGTTGTACCATTTTACAGTCCCACCAGCAGGGTATGAAAGTCCCAATCTCTCCACATCCTCACCAGCATTTGTTATTTTCTGTCTTTTTGAACTTTGCTACTAGTGCTGGGGTAGGATGGTATCTCATTGTTCTGATTTTCATCTCTCTAATGGCTAATGAAAGAGCTCTGGTAGCATAGTGCCTAAGGCAATTGACTGATAACCAGAAGGCTGACGGTTCAAACCTACCAGCCACTCCTCAGAAGGAAGATGGGGCAATCTACTTCCATAGTGATACTGCCTTGGAAACCCAAGGAGGGGTCACTATGAGTTGGGTCCAACTCGACAGCACATAACAACAACAACAATGGTTAATGATCATGAGCATTTCTTCATATGTTTGCCTGAATGTACTCCTCGGTGAAGTGTCTATTCATGTCTTCTCCCTATTTTTAATTGGATTATTTATCTTTTTGTTATTGAGGTGTTGGAGTTTTCTATAAATTCTAGAGATAATTCCCTTGTCAGATATGTCATTGCCAAATAGGTTTGCCCAATCTGTAGGTCCTCTTTTGACTCTTTTGGAGAAGTCTTTGGAAGTACATAAAAATTTAATCTTTAGAAGGCCCCATTCATCTAGTTTCTCTTCTGCTGTTTGTGCATTTTGGGTTATGCTTGATATCTATTTATGCCATATATTGTTGTTGTTGTTGTTGTTATTTGCCATCGAGTCGGCCCCGACTCATAGTGACCCCTCCTTGGGTTTCCGAGGCAGTATCACTACAGAAGTAGGAATGTCCAACCTTCCTTCTGAGGAATGGCTGTTGGGTTTGAACCGCCAGCCTTCTGGTTAGCAGCCAAGTGCCTTAGGCACTATGCTACCAGAGCTCCTATGCCATATATTAGGGTCCCTAAGTTTGCTCCTAGTTTTTCCTTGAGGAACTCTATAGTTTTAGGTTTCACATTTAAGTCTTTGATCCACCTGGAGTTAGTTTTGTGCATGGTGTGAGGTACAGATCTTGTTTCATTTTTCTGCAAATGGATATCCAGTTTTACTAGCATCATTTATTAAACAAACATTCTCTTCCCCATTTAATGGATTTTGGCCCTTTGTCAAAGATCAGCTGGCCATAGGTCTATGGATCTACTTCTGGGTTCTCAATTCTATCCCATTGGTCTATGTGTCTGTCATTTTACCAGTAACAGGCAGTTTTGACTACTGTGGTTGTATAGTAGGTTTTGAGATCCAGTAGTGTGAGACCTCCTACTTTGTTCTTCTTTTTCAATAGTGCTTTACTTATCCAAGGTCTCTCTATCTTTTCCTCATAAAGTTAGTGATTGGTTTTTCCATAACCTTAAAAAATGTTGATGGGGGGAACTGGTGAGGTAGTTTAGCCCTTAGGAACCAGCACTATGGTATCCGGCTGCAAGATTGGCCCATCCATCCTCAACAGCGATCTGGCCAATTTAGGGGCTGAGTGCCTCCAGATGCTGGACTCCAGGGCTGATTATCTGCACCTGGATGTAATGGACCGGCATTTTGTTCCCAACATCACCTTTGGTCACCCTGTGGTAGAAAGCCTCTGAAAGCAGCTAGGCCAGGACCCTTTCTTTGACATGCACATGATGGTGTCCAGGCTGGAACAGTGGGTAAAGCCAATAGCTGTATCAGGGGCCAATCAATACACCTTTCATCTTGAGGCTACTGAGAACCCAGGGGCTTTGATCAAAGACATTCGGGAGAATGGGATGAAAGTTGGTCTTGCCATCAAACCGGGAACTACAGTTGAGTATTTGGCACCATGGGCTAATCAGATAGATATGGCCTTGGTTATGACAGTGGAACCTGGGTTTGGAGGGCAGAAATTCATAGATGACATGATGCCAAAGGTTTACTGGTTGAGGACCCAGTTCCTGTCCTTGGACATAGAGGTCAATGGTGGAGTAGGTCCTGACACTGTCCATAAATGTGCAGAGGCAGGAGCTAACATGATTGTGTCTGGCAGTGCCATTATGTGGAGTGAATAACCCAGATCTGTGATCAACCTGTTAAGAAATGTTTGCTCAGAAGCTGCTCAGAAATGTTCTTTTGATGGATGAAACCTCAAGCAGCCAATGTTTCCATTTATGAAATCTGCTTTTTACTGGAAAACAAGAATGTTGACTACCAAATTATATCACAGTTTAAGCAGTGCTGTTTTTTGAGCAATTACTCACTCCAATGACTAAAATGTATAGTGAAGACTGTTCTAAAAAAAAAAAAAAAAAAAAAATTGGTGTGTATATTATAGCTACATTTTTATTGATGGAATTCAAAGATTAGTATGGTGAGTACCCTGTTTTTACTGGGAAACTTGATTTTTATAAAGAGTAAAAACATGACTGTATTAAGGTTATAAAACAAATGTGTCTTAATGCCAAAGAAGACATATTAGCTACTATGAAAATTTTTTTCTGTGTATTTCTAGCAAGAATTTTCTGTTGTTACTCACCTGTTTGACAAAAGCAAAGGAAGTAATTATGTTTTCCTATTTCATGTTGTGATTTGTGTACATGCTTGATAATATGACTAAGATGGAACTTAAGAAAATTCTAAGCTTAGAACTAGCTTGGATGAGATCCAATAGTATTCTTGGGTCTAAATTATCTGTTGCATCTAGAATAGCTATTTTTCACTTTTCACTATATACTTCTTGATGCATAAAAACTATGAAAAAGGAATGTATAAAACATCCAGGGATTTTCTGGTGGTCTATGATCTGTCCTAAAATATATGCACAGATTTTATCAGGGTGATTTCTTTGCCACTTTTACTGGAGGAGCAAGTTATTCAGTGATTTTTTTTTTTTTTTCATAATCCCATCTACCATTCTTAAGGACATAAAATAATGCTATTGTCTTTCTGAGTGGAAAGGAAAGGTAAAGCCAATATAAATTACAAAATACATAGATATAATCTCATTAAATATAAATCACTGTTGTGAATGGTAGAAAAATGAAGAAACTGAAGCTCAGTGAAAGACTAGCACCCTGGAAAGGATCCAACAGGGAATAGAATTTCTGCTCTGTACTCCTTTTACAGATGAAGTCCTTTCTTGGGAGCTGGGCAAGGCAAAGGAAGCTTCTTCCATTTAACGCTGTCTTATTTTTTATCTTGCTTTACCCTGTGGCAGAACAAGAGAGCTGTTAACATGTTATATATATATATATATGAGAATATATATATATATATATATATGAGAATATATGAGTATCCTTGTATTAAT
>NW_006921598.1:19767380-19771915 GCF_000298275.1 Orycteropus afer afer
GAGGGACAGACACTGGGAAGAGGTAACTATGGGGAGGAAGTGGGAGGGGAGTTGTTGCATTGTGGTAAACTGGTCAATATCATGAGACAAAGTATATGTAAACTGCTGTATGGAAAGTGAATTTGCTCTGTAAATCTTCACCCAAATCACAATTAAAAAAAAAAAAAAGAAAGAAAGAAAGAAATAATAGAACCAGTGTCATTAAACTTCTTTAGGTTAGTATGAATTTTGAAAAACATGTTTTGAAAAATAAGAATGTTAATACTGATACATAGACTAAAGCCTGCTTGTTTTTTTCTAACAGTACTAGGTACATTTTTATTTCTTAATGTTTGTTTTTATTTTGGCTTAGGAAAGGGTGGTGCCAGGAACAGGTGGTGTTTTAGTCAAGTCAGACAATACAAGGTTTATAGAAATAACTTTTAATTAAAAAACTTTTACATAGAAGATAATTATCAGACTTGACAGAAAGATTTGATTTTGCCTAGACAACCTGGCTTTGCCTGGCTTTTGTTTTCTTCTTTAAAAATAAATGTACCATGAAACAACAGGCAGAAGAGTTTGTCAATATTGAAATTCGAATAGTTTTCCTTTTAAAGGGATTAGCCTAATTTCTAATCCCTAACAAAAATTTAGTGTCAAATCCCATACAGATTATGCTAGCTGGCCAGAATTGTCAGTTACATGGGTACAACAACTCAAATAACCTTTTTATTTTTACATGAGAAAAGTGATTCATATAAATTGTTTTCAACTTTCACATAGAAAAAAATTGTAGAATAGCTTCAGAAGCAATTTCTCTAATATACAGTTTTCAGTATCCAATATTGAAACATTAGCTGAAAATTTTTAAATCTCACTTTAGGATAGAAGGTAATACTAGATGTTTATTTGAATGGCTATGGCAAGGAATGACCAGTTAGCTCCAAATAATATTTTTTATTTTATGCTTATATGACTTTCCTGTTTGTTCATTTTAAATCAGTATCTTCTCTTCATGAAATATATCACAGTTCTTATGGCCCAGTAAAATAAAGAAGGTAAAACTAAAAAAAAAAAAAAAATGTTAATGGGATCTGGATTGGGATTGCATTGAATGTATAGACTGCTTTGGGTAGAATTGACATTTTCAAAATGTTCAACCTTCCTATGCACGAGCATGGTATTTTCTTCCATTTATGCAAATCTCTTATGCTTTCTTGAAGTAGTCTTTGGTAGTTTTCTTTGTACAGGTTTTGTGTCCCTGGTAAGATTTATTCCCAAGTATTTTGTTTTTTTAGTAGATATTGTAAATGGTATTGATTTTTTAAATTTCCTTTTCAGCAATCTCTTTGCTGGTGTAGAGGAATCCACCTGAGTTTTGATTGTATCCAGCGGCATTGTGAAATCTCTCAATTAGTTCCAGTAGACTTTTGACTGAGTCTCTTGGGTTTTCTAGGTATAGGACCATATTATCAGAAAATGGAGATAGTTTGACTTCTTCCTTATCAATTTGGATGCCTTTGATTTCCCTTTCCTGCTTGATCACCCTTGCTACGACTTACAGTAAAATGTTGAATAGAAGTGATGATAGAGGACATCCTTGTTTGGTTCCTGTCTGCCAGAGGAATGGTTTGTCTGTCTCCAATGAGAATAATGTTGTCTGTTGGTTTTGCACAGATTCCCTTTGTTATGTTGAGGAATGTCCTTTCTATTCTTATTTTGCTGAGAGTTTTGATCAAGAATGAGTGTTGGATTTTATCAAATGCCTTTGCTGTGTCAATTGATACGATCACGTGGTTCTTCTCCTTTGCTTTTTTTTTTATGACGTGGATGACTTTAATTGTTTTTCTAATGTTGAACCATCCTTGCATACCTGATATGAACCCTACTTGATCATAATGAATGATTTTCTTGATATGCTGTTGGAGTCTATCGCCTAGGATTTTGTTGAAGAATTTTGCATCTATATGCACGAGGGATATAGGTCTGTAGTTTTCTCTTTGCGTGATGTCTTTGCCTGATTTTGGTATCAAGGTTATGCTTGCTTCATAAAGCGAGTTAGGGAGGATTCCATTCTTTTTTTTTTTTATGTTTTAGAATTGTTTGAGTAAGATTGGTGCTAATGCTCTGAATATTTCATAGAATTCTCTGGTGAAACTGGGCCAGGACTTTTTTTAGTTTGTAATTTTTTGATGACCTGTTCAATTTCTTCTTTTTTTATGGATCTATTCAACTTTTCCACAACAGTTTGTGTTAGTTTAGGTAAGTGGTGTGCTTCTAGAAATCTGTCCATTTCTTTCAGATTTTCAAATTTGTTAGAGTACAGTTCTTCATAGTATCATGATATTATACTTTTTATTTCTGTTGGTTTTGTTGTGATGTAACCCATTTCGTTTCTTATTTGTGTTATTTGTATTCTCTCCCTCTTTTCCTTTGCTAAATTTGCCAGTAGTTTGTCAATTTTCGTCATCTTTTCCAGAAACCAACTTCTGGTCTTGTGAATTTTTCTATTGCTTTCTATTTTCGATATCATTGATTTCTGCTCAAATCTTCATTATTTCATTTCTTCTGGTGACTGTGGGCTTTTCTTACTGTTCTTTTTCTAATTATTGGAGATGTTGGTTTAAAGTGTTGATTTCGGCTCTTTCTTGTTTTTGATGTGTGCATTTATTGCTATAAATTGGCCTCTGATCACTGCTTTTGCTGTGTCCCAAATATTTTGGTATGCTGTGTTTTCATTCTTGTTTAATTCAAGGAATTTTTGAATTTCAATTTTTATTTCTTCTTTTACCCAGCCTTTCTCAAGGTGGGTGTTGTTCAGTTGCCGTGTGTTTACTCTTTTTCCATTGATCTTCCTATTGTTGATTTCTGATTTGATAGCATTATGATCTTTACTTTCAAAGATGCTTTGCAGTATCTCTTTGTTTTTAAATTTATTAAGACTTACTTTATGGCCTCACATATGGTCTGGCCTGGAAAATGTTCCATGTGCACTGGAAAAGAATGTATATTTTGCTGTTTTTGGGTAAAGTGCTCTGTAGATGTGTATAAGATCAAGTCGGTGGGTTGTTTTATTTAACTCTCCTGCATCTTTATTGAGTTTCTTTCTAGTTGTTCTATCTTTCATTGAACATGGTGTATTAAAGTCTCCCAATATGACTGTGGAGTCATCTATTTGACTTTTCAACTCATTTCAAGTGTGATTTATGTATTTTGGGACTCTTTCATTGGGTCCATAGATATTTATTATGGTTATATCTTCTTGCTCAATTGATCCTTTAATCATTATATAATGTCCTTCCTTGTCTCGTATGATAGTTTTTGTCTTAAAGTCAATTTGATCAGAAATTAATATTGTCACTCCTGCTCTTTAAATGTTGCCATTTGCTTGATATATATACATATTTTTTTCCAACCTTTATTTTTTAGTCTACTTTTTGTCTTTGTCTCTAAGGTGTGTCTCTTGTAAAGAGCATATTGATGGGTTTTGTTTTCTTATGCAATCTGCATTTCTCCATCTCTTGAGTGGTGCATTTAATCGACTAATATTCCATGTAATTTTCAAAAAGTATGAATTGGTTGCTGTCATTTTGTTATGTGTTTTTTCATAGTGTCTCTGGTTTCTTTGTTCCATATTATTTTCTGTGCTGAGCTCATCATGTTTATGAATCATATTATCATTTCCTTTGTTGTGTTGTTTTAGTATGTGCTGACTATCTGTACTTGTCCTCTTTTTTACTATGACGTGAAGGTTTATAATTTTTCTCTGAGGTTACCCTGTGATTTTTAATTTTCTCCTCGAGTTTGGAACAGTCCATTCTGTCTTGCAACTCTCTGGACTTCCTCACCATTTAGACGTTCTGTAACTACACAGTATTTTTCCTCTTTTTGGTTTGCTTTTGTCCTCATTTGCCAATAGTTGTCTCTGGTTCCCTGTTTACAATTTTGTAAGCTTATTTTACTTTGGATATGTCCATAGCTGTAGTTTCTGGGTTATGTCATCTTGTGTATTAATGGTTGTTGATGTTTGCTATTTTTGGTTCTCTGTTCAAAGGACTCCATTTATTATCTCTTGTAAGGTTGGTCTTGTTTTAACAAATTCCCTTAGTTTCTGTTTATCTGGAAATCTAATTTCACCATCATATTTGAAAGACAATTTTGCTGGGTTTATAATTCTTGGTTGAAATTTTTTCTCTTTCAGGGTTTTATATATACCATCCCATTGCCTTCTGGCTTGCATGGTTTCTGCTGAGAAATCAGTTTATTCTTATTGATTGTTCTTTGTAAGTAACTTTTTGTTTTTCCCATGATTCTTTCTTTGTCATTAGTTTTGATGAGTTTGATGATGATATGTCTTAGTGATTTTCTTTTGGGGTCTATCCTGTTTGGGGTTCATTGGACATCCTGAATGGATATATTCTCATCTTTCATCATACCAGGGAAGTTCTTGTCCAACAAATCTTGGACAATTTTCTCTGTGGTTTTATTTTTCTCTTCCTGTTCTGGAATTCCAATGACACATAAGTTATTCCTTTTGATGGTATCCCACATGA
>NW_006921598.1:19772676-19791509 GCF_000298275.1 Orycteropus afer afer
AAAAATGGGAAAAATGCAAAAAAAACCCAAAAACAACAACAACAACACCAAAAAAAAAAAAGAATGGGGTTAACCATGAGAAAGAAAAAAAAAATTGCAACCACGAACAGGGAAAAGAAAAAAAAAGAAATGAAAACTGGAACCTGGGAGGGGACGAATAAAGAATAACAGTAAAAAGGACAAAAGTAATAATAATAAGAGTAGCTTTAAAAAGGCAAAAACAAACTAACTAAAAAACAGAAAAAAAAAAAAAAGGCAAGGTGGGGCAGGGCACAGACTTGGTTGGAATTCCTGCCAGCCCAGTAGGTAGGTGGGAGTGAGGGATGGCTGCACCTTTGTTCACCAAGAGGGCGTGGGATATAAGAGTAACAAGGGGAATGCTGCACCGTTTCAGTTGTCCGCATCCAGAATGTCCTTGCAGTTCCGGCAAGTGGAGCCTGTCCTTAAGTCCCTGCAATCTGGGAGAACGCTGTTGCTTTAAATATCCAAAATTGTCAAACTGCTTGTAAACATTCAAAATGGCTGTGCCCTCCAGCTAGGTTAAAATTCACAGCTCAGCAGGCCTTCCTCTCCATTACTTCCCTTTTTATTCACCAGCCACCAGAGCAGTCCTCCATGCAGTCTCTGGCTAGCAGAGCTGATTGTTAGGTTAATTCTTAGTTCCTACCACCACTCAGCAATATCCAAACTGTTTGTGCCATAAGGATCACTGTCAGGCCATAGCTCCATATGTCTCCTTTTTTGGTGTTTTCATGCAAATTCTTCTGCTAGTTGGAGTTTAGTCCACTTCTATAGCCTTCCGTTCAAGGCTCAGGGGTCCAAGATTATCTTCTGTATCTGTTTTGATTGGTTCCCCTTTTCTTTGTTGAAGAGGATCTGTGCAGTCTTTCTACTTATTCCATCATCTTACCATCAACTGCCATTCTCACTTCTTAGGAACAACTGGAGTTTGTGGTATTTTCAATGTTCTTCAGCAACACCAATATTCAAATGCATTAATGCTTCTTCAGTCTTATTCATTGTCCAGCTTTCACAAGTCTATGAGGCTGTTGAAAATATTGTGGTTTGAGTCAGGCACACCTTAGTGCCCAAAGTGAATATCTTTGCTCTTTGACACCTTAAAGAGGTCTTGTGCAACAGATTTGCACAGTGCAATGTGTCCTCTGATTTTTTGTCTGCTGTCTCCATAGCTGTTGATTGTTGATTCAAGTTAATCCTTGAGAATTTCAAACTTCTGTTATTTATCATGATGCTGCTTACTTGTCCAGTTGTGAGGATCTTTGTTTCTTCATGTTGAAGCGTAATCCATACTGAAAGCTGTAGTCTCTGATCTTTATCAGTATTTCAAGTCATCTTAACTTTCAGTAAGCAAGGTTGCTTCATCTGCATATCACAGGTTGTTTGGGATTAGAGGAGTTATCCTCCAATCTGATGTCACATCCTTCTTCATAGAGTCCAACTTCTTGGATTGTTCACTCATAGAGATTGAATAAGTATCATGAAAGTATATAACCCTGACTCACACCTTTCTTGATTTTAAGCCATGTAGAACCATGGTCTGTTAAAATGACTGTCTCTTGTTCTATGTATAAGTTTCTCATGAGCACAATTAAATGTTCTGGAATCTCATTCTTCTTAATGTAATCCATAATTCATTATGAGCCACAGTTCAATGCCTTTTCATAGTCAATAAAACACAAATAAGCATCTTTCTAATATTATCTTTCAGCCAAGATCCATCTGACATCAGTAATTATATCCCTCCTTCCATGCCCTTTTCTGAACCCAGCTTGCATTTCTCTCAGTTCCCTGTCAATAAACTGCTGCAGCTGTTTTTGAATTATCTTTAGCAAAATTGTACTTGTGTGTCATATTAATGATATTGTTCAGTAATTTCCACATTCTGTTGGATCACCTTTCCTTGGGATGAACACATATGGATTTCTTCCAGTTAGTTGAATAAGTAAGTGTCTTCCAAATTTCATGGCATAAATGAGTGAATATCTCCAGTGCTGCATATGTTTGTTGAAACATCTCAATGGGTATTTCATCAATTCCTGGAGCTTCTTTTTCGGCCAATTCATTCAGTGTAGCTTGGACTTCTTCCTTCAATACCACTGGTTCTTGGTCATAAGCTACATCTCGAACTGATTGAACAATGACTAATTCTTTTTGGTACAGTGCCTGTGTGTATTCCTTCCATCTTCTTTCGATGCTTCTTGCATTGTATAATATTTTGCCCGTAGTATCCTTCAATATTGCAACTCAAGCCTTGAATTTTTTCTTCAGTTCTTTCAGCTTAAGAAATGCTGAGTATGTTCTTCTTTGATTTTACAACTCCAGGTCTTTGCACATTTCATTTTAATTCTTTACTTTGTATTCTTGAACTGTCCTTTGAAATTTTCTCTTCAGTTTTTTTATTTCATCATTTCTTCTACTCACTTTAGCTGTTGTCCTTTCAGGAGCAAGATTCAGAATTTCTTCTCACATCCAATTTATTAGGAGCTCTGCTGGTGTAGTGCCTAAGGCATTTGACTGCTAACCAGAAGGCTGGAGTTTCAAACCCACCAGCCACTCCTTGGAAGGAAGGTTGGGCGATCTACTTCTGTAGTGATACCACCTTGGAAACTCAAGGAGGGGTCCCTATGAATTGGATCCAACTCAATAGCAGTGCATTCCAATTTGTTATTTTCTTAATTTCCTGTCTTTTTAGTGACCTTTGCTTTCTTCATGTATAATGTTCTTGATGCCATCCCACAACTCATCTGATCTTCAGTCATTGGTGTTTAATGGATTAAACCTATTTTTCACATGGTCTCTAAATTCAGGTGGCATATATTCAGGGTTATATTTTGGCTTTTGTGGACTTGTTTTAATTTTCTTCAGTTTCAACTTGAATTTGCATATAAACAATTGATGGTCTGTTTCACAGTCAGCTCCTGGCCTTGTTTTGGCTGAAGATACTGAGCTTCTCCATCACCTCTTTCCATAGATGTAGTTGATCTGATTCTTGTGTATTCCATACATTGAGGTTCACATATATAGTTGCCATTTATGTTGTTGCAAAAAAAGTGTTTGCAATGAATAAGTTTTTATTCAAAAATAGAAGTTATTATTTCTATAATGCAGTCCCTGGTGTCATTTCTTTCACCAAAGCCATATTTTCCAACTACTGATGTCCTTTCTTTGTTTCCAAATATTGCATTTCAATCACTAGCAATTATCACTACATCTTGATGGTATGCTTGGTCAATTTCAAACTGCAGAAGTTGGTAAATATCTTCAATTTCTTCATCTTTGGTTTTAGTGGTTCATGCACAAATTTGAATAATAGATGTATTAAGATTTCCTTTCAAACATATGGATAGTATCATGTCACTGACAGCATTGTACTTCAGGACAGATCTTGAAATGCTTTTTGATCATGAATGTGACACCATTCCTCTTCAATTTGTCTTTCCCTGCATATGATTATATCATTCAAAATGGACACTACCTGTCCATTTTGTCTCAGTAATGCATAGGATATCGATCTTTATGAATTCCATTTCATTTTTGACAACTTCCAATTTTCCTATAGTCATACTTAGTATATCCCACATTCATGTTTTTCCTGAATGTTTGCAGCTGTTTCTTCTCATTTTGAGTCATGCCACACCAGCAAATGAAGATCCTGAAAGCTTTACTCCATCTACCTCAATAAGGTTGACTCCACTTTGAGGGAGTAGCCCTTCACCAGTGCATTTTGAGTCTGCCAACATGAGTGGCTCATCTTCTGGCACTATATCAGACAATGCTTCACTGCTATTCATAAGGTTCTCAGTGGTCTATATTTTCAGATGTGGACTGCCACTTCCTTATTCCTAATTTGTCTTAGTCTGAAACCTCTGCTGAAACCTGTCCACCATGAGTGTCCCTGCTGCCATTTGAAATACCATTTGCATTGCTTCCAGCATCACAGCAACACACAAGCCACCATAATATGACAAACTGACAGATGAATGGAGAACTTGGAGTACAGCTTTTGTCAAACTTAACTGGACAAGGGGTAGAGAAGGAGCAGGCTGTAGCTCAAGTGCCAAAGACTCTTACTGTTTTTATTTTAGTGGATTTTCTCAAATAAATGTTTCTTCAATTGTGAATAACGTTAAGATAATTCCATAGGTGATAAATGAATATATATTTTTTAAAAATTGTTTTCACTAGCTCTCCTTGTTTCTTTGGGAAGTAAGTGCACTGAGTTCCTTATGCTGTTGTACCAGAAGTGGAACTCTTGTTTTATCATGAGCCATCTCCAGTATTTGTTGTTATGGTAAGTTGGAAGAAATAAGGGAAAATGAGTCTGTATCATTTTGTCCAGACCAAAAGTCCAAGTTTTATTTTTTTAAAATTACTTCCTTTCATATACTACATGGGCTTAACAACAAATTCTTTTGGTTTCATCATCAAAGTAGATTCAGCACAAGACCACTTTTTCTCATCTATACCTCTACCACCCGGATCCAAACCACCATCTATTTCACATGAATGATGGCAGTAAACCAACTGGTTTCCTGGCTTGTTTTTACTGTACTCTCAATGTTGTTGTTGTTGTTATTTGCCATCGAGTCGGCCCCGACTCATAGTGACCCCTCCTTGGGTTTCCGAGGCAGTATCACTACGGAAGTAGAAATGCCCAACCTTCCTTCCGAGGAGTGGCTGGTGGGTTTGAACAGCCAGCCTTCTGGTTAGCAGTCCAGTGCCTTAGGCACTATGCTACCAGAGCTCCTTTTGTTCTTACCTAGTAGTACATAAAATATTGTGTACTTTATCGTTGATGACATCTTAGATTTGATGAAATATGGTATTATTCCTAAAGTAGGCAGCTCTGGTTAGCATAGTGCCTAAGGCACTTGACTGCTAACCAGGAGGCTGGCGGTTCAAACCCACGAGCCACTCCTCGGAAGGAAGGTTGGGCAATCCTACTTCCGTAGTGATACTGCCTCGAAAACCCAAGGAGGGGTCGCTATGAGTCGGGGCCGACTCGACGGCACATAACAACAACAACAACAATTATCCTGTAAAAGTGTAAATCATATCATATTACTCTTCAGCTCAAAATCCTCTAATAGTTTCCCATATCACTTGATCTCATCCACCCACTGCCATCAAGTCAACTCATACTATCTCTATAGGACAGAGCAGAACTTCCCTATGGGGTTTCCAAGGCTGTAAATCTTTGCAGAAACAGAGTGCTTCCTTTATTTTCCACAGAAACTGTCAATTTCTGCTTTGCACTGAAATGCTTTAACCACTATACCACACTCACAAATTAAGACAAAATATTTTGCATAAAAAATGAAAAGGTCAAGAAAAAAAATTTTATTTTAAATCAGAAAGGATTGCCAGAGGAAAAGATGCATCGAGAACTCTGTCAATTTCACAGTTTTTCTAGGGAAAGAAGAGTATGGTGTTCCTACAACAGTCGTTGCACATAATTACCATACAGCCAGTTCTAAATATCTTCTATAAAATAAAAGCTATAAATATAGCACTCAATCATAATAAAATCCAATTAAGTTTTGACTTATTTGCCCAAGTCCATTCGTCATCAGAAACCCACTCTGTGATGATTCACTACTTGTCATATCCTGTGCATCTTCTTAACTGTTTAATTGATTTTATACCATAAAATGTGTTAATTTGCAGGGATGATAACAATATGGAATTTATTTCTACAAAGCAATGAGATATGTAGAGATCAGTCATGAACCCGAGCACCTCAGTCCTGAATGAATGCACCACAAGCATTCTTAAATTATGCAGTCTGTATATTTTTATCAAGTATTCCTCATGTGAAAGTTTGTAAGTATACAAACACAGATTTTTAGCCAAGGATGTTGGAACAGGCTAGTATCATCATCTTAAAATTATTAGAGTTTCCCTCAAAATATTCTCTGTAGGATGAGAATACAATACCCTTGAATTTTCAGGATCTTGTTTTGAAAATATCATGTAAAAATTTTAGTTATAAAATTGATGACCAAAATTAAGTTGCTTAACACACACACACACAAAAAAAAAAAAGAGGAGGAAATGATTGGACATAGTCCCATAATCCCTGTATGTCTTTATGATTTATAGCTCCATACATGACAATGCATATTTAGTTAATTTTTACTGTGTTACTGTGGTAACATATATACAGAAGAGTAAAGCACAGAAAGAGTTATAATACTCTGTTTCTAAAGACAGGGAACTTTCTATATTAAAGGACATTAAAGAAAATAAAAACTAAACTCAGTGGTGTTCCTTTTCTGGATACAGGATCAGAATGAAAATTGCTGCAAAAATCATTGTTGTGAAAATTGGTTAAATTTGAACATATTATACACATTATTGTTATACCAATGTTAAATTTCTTAATTTTGAAAATTCTACTGTGATTATAAAAATGAATTATTTTCTTAGGAAATATGGACTAAAGCAGTTAAAACTAAAGGGGCAAGATGCCTGCAACTTCCTCTCAAATGTCTCAGAAAAGAAAATAATAATAATTATCTCTATATATAATTATTTCTGTCTTTGTAATAATTATTTCTTCATAACATATATTTCAATATATATGTATAGATAGATAACGTACATATATATCTATATATGTGTGTGTGTGTATATCTATCTATCTATCTATCTATCTATCTATCTATATACAGAGAGAGAGAGAGAGAAAGTGTTCCCGGGTGACACAAATGGTAAATATGCTTATTTGTTTACAAAAACGTTGGCAAGTCGAGTCTACTCAGATGTCTCAGAAGAAAGCCCTGGAGATCTACTTCTGATAAATCAACAATTAAAAACCCTATAGAGTACAGTTATATTTTGACACATGTGGGGACATCATGAGTCATAATTGACTCAAATGTAAGTGAGTTAGAGAGAGAGAGAGGAAGAGAATGAATGACATAGCAAATGTGATAACATGTTGAAAATATGAATCAGTGGGAAAGGTACTCTGGTATGCTTTGCACTATTCTTGCAAAATTTCTGCAATTTTGCAATGATTTCAAAATGAAAAAAAGTTAAAAAATAGTTAATGAGCTGTTTTTGGTTTCTATCTTCAAGGAGTTTATAATCTGATTGGGCTTGTAAAACCTACTACAAACATAAAAAGTGTACTAATTCAATTGCTAAAAAAGACAACACAAGACATCATTTCACCAAATGAGTAAAGTTTGGTCTCTACTATGTGCCAGTCATTGTGCCATAGTCTTGGTCTATAATAATGAAAACATACAAACCTTCTCTTCAAATACCTTACAGACGTGTAGGAGAGAAAGACTCTTAAACAAATGTTGTTGTGTTGTTATGTGCCATCAAGTCGGACCCTACTCAGAGCAACCCCTCCTTGGCTTTCCAAGGCAGTATCACTATGGAAGTAGATTGCCAAACCTTCCTTCCAAGGAATGGCTGGTGAGTTTGAACAGCCAGCCTTCTGGTTAGCAGTCGAGTGCCTTAAGCACTACACTACTGGGGGTGGAATGTGCCACCAGAAGTATCTTTAGTGCCTCAAAGCAAGAATTAGTTCCATCTAGAGATGGTGGGAAACATTTAAACCAACTTTTCAAAAGTAAATTATGTGTTGGGCTTTGAAGCATGTGGCAGCCAAGAGAATGGGCCTGCAGACTTTCCACCACATGGTGACTGACAAAGGCTTCAGCTGCTGCTCTTTGAAATCCATCACCTCCGTTACAGAGTCCAGCTCCTACTGTGCCAATGACTACATGCAGAAAGGAAACTGCCTTTGGCTCAGAGACATCCAGAAGACTACGCCAAACCTTCTTTTGCCTGCATGGCATCTAGGGTGGGGCTTACATCTAACCTTCTCTCTTTCTCCTTCATTTGAAATTGCATCATGGTCTGATGAGTCTCTTAGCTCTACCCAACCCCTCATATTTCCTTTCACTTAGGCATTTTTTTTCATAATATCCTTGAAAATTTAATGCCATCCTGGGTTGTATTTCCTAGAAGGTTAACACAAAGAATTTATCAAGTAAGCCATTTGGAAAAAGAATACTTCAACAGGGGCACAGAACATACAGCCAGTGCTGCGCTTCCCTAGTCAAATGGAAAAGATGCTCCCAATTAGGATCCTCCCATCCTTAGGGACCCATAGGAACAGCACATTGATTACGATTTTTTGTGAAATCTAGATTAGCCACATTTTCTCCCAACAGTGAGTACTTCTCTCCTGGAAAGCCTAACTCTCTCACCTCTCTGAGCCTACGCTTCTGACAAAAAAGAAAAGAAAACCGTATTTCCAGAAAATAAAGTTTAGTTTTCTCCAGGAGGATGTAGAAAGATTAAAATTACATTTTAATTCTTTGGATCTCCTACAATAACAAGTACACAACAGAATACCAACCAGTTGACATTGAATAAATTCCAATTCGTTGTAACCTCCAGTGTGTGAGAGTAGAACTGTTCTCCACAGGGCTGATGACTGATTCAGAGTGTTCAATGGCAGATTTTTCAGATTACATCTCATTAAATTTTCCTGAAGCACAGGTTTGAGGGGAAATGTGTACCTCTGAAACTTCAGACCCTTTATTCATCATTGTCTAAGGCAGAGAATCGGCCTTCTCTATGAATTCTCTGTACAAAACAGACCCGATTGCTTTATATCTATTCCTTGGATGGAATATAAACCTCTACAGCTAGTCTTCTGATACGTCTTGGATAGACTTAAGGTAAGGTAATTTTGAACCAATTTCTCATACTATTCATTCTTCATCTTGTATTTGAAAAGGATCAGATTTATAGTTGTTGTTGTTGTTATGTGCCGTCGAGTCAGCCCTGACTCATAGCGACCCCTCCTTGGGTTTCCGAGGCAGTATCACTACGAAAGTAGGATTGCCCAACCTTCCTTCCGAGGAGTGGCTGGTGGGTTTGAACCACCAGTCTTCTGGTTAGCAGTCAAGTGCTTTAGTATAGACTTGGAAATGATTATCTCAATGAATTTTTTCTTTGGTTTGCAAATGTCTAATACTTTTTGTTTTAGATCATTTTGGATCAAGAATATTGGGAGCTCTGGTGGCATAGTGCCTAAGGCATTTTATTGCTAACCAGAAGGCTGGCCATTCAAACCCACCAGCCACTCCTTGAAAGGAAGATTGGGCAATCTACTTCTGTAGAAATACTGTCTCAGAAACCCAAGGAGGGGTCACTATGAGTTGAATTTGACTCGACGGCAATGAGGTTGTTTTTTTTTTTTTGTTTTTGTTTTTTTTTTTAATAGTTCCCAAAGACAGTGACAACAGAAAATCTACTCAACATCCTTTTAAAAGTGTGTGTGTGTGTGCATGTGTGTGTGTGTGAAGAAAGTATAGGCACTATATTCCTAAAGCGCCAAAGTAGTTTACAGAGTCATCAAGAACAACATTTTTTTCAGATGTTTTGAATTCCTGCAGCAAAACAGTTTATTTTACTATTAAAATTTTATTTTGGAAATTGACTAAAATGCTTTTTTGAAATATATGTAAAGACTGTATTTCAGAAAAAGTTAACTAAGCAACAATATGGATGAATCTCACACACATAATGTTGAGCAAAACAAGCCAAACAAAAAAGTATGAAAACAAATAGAATTAATCTATGAACACAGCTGTCAAGATTATGGTTCTTTTGGGAGGGGAGAGTAGTGACTGAAGGCAATGGAAAAGAGATACAGTGAAGCAACTGGTTTTGTTGTTATGTGCCGTCGAGTCGGACCCGACTCATAGGGACCCCTCCTTGGGTTTCTGAGGCAGTATCACTACAGAAGCAGAATACCCCATCTTCCTTCTGAGGAGTGGCTGGTGGATTTGAACCACTAGCCTTCTGGTTAGTAGTCAAGTGCCTTAGCCACTATGATACCAGTGCTCCTGAAGAAACCGGTAGTGATTTGTTTATTAATCTTGGTTCTAACTATCAGGATGTATTTAATTTATGAAAAGTTTATTGAGCTATAGACATAAGCACAATTATACTTAAGTATATTTCAATTAACTATTAAAATAAGACGTATAATAATCTAAAATACAGAAAAGCAAAAGGAGGCATTTTTTTTTAAAGAAATCATGCTTAATTCCATGACTCAGAAGGTATTACTTAATGTTTTTTATTTTTAAATTTTAATGTTTTATGATCATTGTAAAATTACAAAAATAATAAAACACATTGTAAAGCTTCAAATGAAAAAGTATATTGAATACAATGTGGCAGTTTCTATTTGCTGCCTCCCTTCACAATGCAATGAATTCCTCATTTATTCTTATTTCCCCATATATAAGCACTGCTATCAAGAGGTTGAGGATAAAAGGTCTCCTTTCATCTGAAGCAAATAAGAGTGAAGAAAACCAAGGACATTTGGAAAGAATCAACCCTAGGATATGATGGACCTCACGACCAGAAGAACTAAATGGTGCCTGGCTACCAATGCCAACCACTCAGGAAGGGATCAAAACTGAAGATCCTGGATAGAGTGGGAAGGAAAAAAAAATGGAACAAAATTCAAAAACATGGGGAGTTTCAGTAAGATGGTGGAATAGGCAGACAAAATACACAGACCCTCTTCAACAAAGAAAAGGGGAACCAATAAAGACAGATACAGAAAATAATTCTGGAGCCCAAAGCTTTGAAAGGAAGGATACAGAAGTGGACTAAACTCCAACTAGTAGAAGAACCTGCAAGAAAACACTAAAAAGAGATATACAGAGCTACAGTCTGGCAGCAATCATGATGACAAGAACAGCTTGGATATTGCCAAGTAGTGTTAGGATCCAAGAATTAACCTAAAAATCAGCTCTACTAACCAGGGGCTACACAGAGGACTATATTGGTTGTTGGTGAATAAAAGGGGAAGCAGCAAAGAAGGAGATAGGCTGAACTGTGGAATTTTGGCTGTATGGAGGGCACAGCCATTTTGAATGTTTACAATGTTTGACATTTGGATATTTGTGGTAGTTCAGTTTGTGTGTCAACTTGGCTGGGCCTGGTTGAGAGGCTTGACAGCTGGCTGTAGTATTCCCCATGATGAGACTGGTAATCAACTCCATGGTGGAATCTACTGGGAGCAGCTGAGTTGCTACCTTAAGAAATGTGGCCTGCTTCCTGTATATAAGCAGAAGCATTGAGGATAGTCTCTAGCATATGGCACGCTTGTACCCTGCGTGTAGCCTAGTTGTTGTTCAGCAGCCTGAAGAAACCCCTCCTTGGGTTTCTGAGGCAGTATCACTATGGAAGTAGATTGCCCAAACGTCCTTCTGAGGAGTGGTTGGTGGGTTTGAACTGCCAGCCTTCTGGCTACCAAAAAATAAAGTACTTGGGAATAAATCTTACCAGTGACACAAAAGACCTGTACAAAGAAAACTATAAAACACTACTTCAAGAAACCATAAGAGATCTACATTAATGGAAGAACATACCATACTCATGGATAGGAAGATTGAACATTGTGAAAATGTCAATTCTACCCAAAGCAATTTATATATTCAATGTAATCCCAATCCAGATCCCATAAGCAAGAGACCTTGGATAAGCAAAGCACTATTGAAGAAGAAGAACAAAGCAGAGGTCTCACAATGCTGGATCTCAAAATCTACTATACAGCCACAGTAGTCAAACTGCCTGGTACTGGTACAATAACATAGACCAATGGAACAGAATTGAGAACGCAGAAATAGTTCCAATCACTTATGATCAGCTCATCTTTGACAAAGGGCCAAAGTCCTTTAAATGGGGAATAGATTGTCTGTTTAACAAATGGTGCTGGGAAAACTGGATATTCATTTGCAGAAAAATGAAACAAGGTCTGTATCTCACACCATACACAAAAACTAACTCCAGATAGATCAAAGACTTAAATTTAAAATCTAAAACTATAAAGTTCTTCAAGGAAAAACTAGGGGCAAATTTAGAGGCCCTAATGTATGGCATAAATAGACTATCAAGCAAACCCAAAATACACAAACAGCAGAAGATAAATTAGATGATTCAGTCTTTCTAAAAATTAAATTTTTATGTGCTTCCAAAGACTTCTCCAAAAGAGTCAAAAGAAGATGTACAGATTGGGAAAAAAAAATTTGTCAATCACATATCTGAAAACGGAATTATCTCTAGAATTTATAGAAGACTCCAACACCTCAACAACAAAAAGTCAAATAATTCAATTAAAAAATGCACAGAAGACATGAATAGACACTTCACCAAAGAGGATATTCAGGTGGCCAACAAACTCATTGAAAAATGAGCCCTTAGAGAGATGCAAATCAAAACAACAACAAAATACCATCTTACCCCAGCCCTAGTAGCAAAGTTCAGCATGACAGAAACTAGCAAATGCTGGCAAGGCTGCAGAGAGATTGGGACTCTTATACACTGCTGGTGGGACTGTAAAATAATACAATCACTGTGGAAAGCAGTGTGACATTACCTTAAAATTTGGAACTAGAAATACCATTTGACCCAGCAATTCCATTACTAGGTGTATATCCTAAGGAAGTGAGAACCAGGACCAGAACAGATATATGCACACCCATGTTCATTGCAACACTATTTACAATATCCAAAAAGATGGAAACCACCTAGGTGCCCATCGACAGAGCAATGGATATCCAAACTGTGGTATATACACACAATAGAATACTATGCAACCCTAAAGAATAATGTAGAATTGGCAAAACACCACATAACATGGATGAACTTGGAAGACATTATGCTGAGTGAAAGAAGTCAATCCCAGATGGACAAATATTGTATTAGTCCATTATTGTAAGAAGTCAAGGAAAGTTTTATATATGGAAGGAAATTTTCTTTGTTGGTTACCAGGGGTGGAAAGGGGTGGGGGAAGGATCACTGTTAGATAGGTAGAGACAAGTATTGATTTGGGTGAATAGAAGGACAATGTGAGTGATCAACACAGTGACATTGAGTAAGAGGAAGACATAGAGAGGTGCATGGGAGGTATAGAAAACAAAGATGAACCTTTTTGCACACACAGTACTGCATTGTCAGTGAAGGCAAACATTGATATATAGGTGGATAGAGGGGTAGACAGGCTGAACTGTTAAGCATGTCTATGCACAGGGGAGTGTGCCCATGACCATGTATAGGATAGGCAGACAATTTTTCTACAACTGTATTTGTATGTTCTGTAAGAATTCCCAGGTGTATAGTAGAGCTGACGAGGAACAAGGTTGTAGTCACTTCTTGGTCACAGCCAGCTACCCAGAGGGAGTGAATAGTTGGACCCGTGGTACCTGCTCAGTACCATAGTCACAGGGAACCTTAAGCTCAATTGGTATAGCATACTACACAAAAATATTGTTCCACATCCTACTTTAGTGAGTTGTGACTGGGACTTAAAACTTGCAAACAGCCATCTAGCTGCAAAGATGGGTCTCTCCTCATCCAGAGCAAAGAATAATGAAGAAAATCAAAGATGCATGGAAACAATTAGTCCAAGCAAATGGTACACCATGTGATCCTTAGCCTATATGACTATGACACCGGGAGAACTAGATAGTGTCCAGCTACCATCATCAACTACCCAGAGGGGGATCTATGTAGGAGATCCCAGACAGAGTGAGAGAACAATGTGAAACAAAACTCAAAATCATTAAAAAATAAAAAATGGGACCAGGTTTGCTGGTCTAATAGAGTCTGATGGAGCGACTGAGACTATTGCCCCAGCTGCCCTTCAGGTCTGGAATTAAACCCACTCCTGTGTCTTCCACCAAAACAAAAGACACACATATGAGCTGAACATTTACATTGGATAGATACAATCTCTGGAGAGATATATCATGAGAGAATAGAAGGGCTGTGTATGTACAGGGAGACAGCTTGATGGGCAGGAGTGCATGGGAGGGAAGGAGACAGGGAGGAAGTAACTATGGAGAGGAAGTGGGAGTGGGGCTGTTGCACTGTTGAAAATTGCAGTCAATGTCATGAGACAAAGTATATGTAAGATGCTGTATGGAAAATAAATTTGCTCTGAAAACTTTAATCCAAATCACAATAAAAATTAAAAAAGAAAAAAAAAAATACTGGTCGGATTGGGTCTGGTAGGACCTCCAAGGCTATGGCCCTGAGACACACTTCAGGCTTAGGATAGGGCGTACTCCTAAGGACTGGATCTCAGCCCAACAGTAATAATACTTACATGCAGAAGACCCAACCCAGGGCAATGCACCACCTACTCTATGAAGATACACCCTTTGGAGCAAACAGCCATGACGCACCAGAGGGGTAGCATTCACATGGAGGTAAAGCTGGACAGACAGGAGTGCATAACTAAGAAGGGCACAGGGATGGGGAGAAGTCACAGGGAAGGGAGAGGAGGAGAGTGGGTTAGGGTTGGGGATGGTAATCAGGAAGTGAAACCAAATGTACATGAACTGTTGAATGTAAAACAAATTATGCTCTGTAAATTTGCACCCAAACCACAATTAAAAAAAAAAAGAGGGTGAGCATATGTCCACATATTTATTTTTCTTTGACAAGAGAGCATACTATATATTTAAACACACAGCAGTAATTTAAAAAATTAGGATTATTTTTCCTGAGTTGACTGTTTTTATACTATAGATATTCCAGTAATGGTATATGAAGCACTATTTTATTACATTAAATAACTACAAAGTATTCCATTGTATGAATGAATATATAAAAATATAGAAAATTTCCCTATTGACAAGCATACAATATTTCCAGTTTTTCACAACTGTTTTAAAATAGTCCAGAAAAGCTTGTTCTCCACAGATATTTGTATAAGCATGTAGTTTTGTAATTTGTGTGTGTGTGTGTGTGTTTATATACACATATATATACACACATATATATATATATACACATATATATATATATATATATATATATATATATATGTTTTTATTGTTAGTTACCATCAAGTTGATTCTGAGTCATAGCAACCCCATATGTACACAGAACTGCTCCATGGGATTTTCAAGGCTGTGGCCTTTCAGAAACAGATTAGGTTTGTCTTTAGATATGCCTCTGGATGGGTTTGAACCACCACCAACAACCTTTGGCTAGTAGTGCTCAACTGTTTGTGCCACCCAGGGACCCCGTGTATGAGTGTGTATAAAATATAGAGCATATATACATAGAGAGAGTGGTATGTATTATATGTAGGCAATTTTAAAACCACATTGGAAACCCTATTTAGTATGTCATTTTATATTCTTCATTTCTTTTCAAAGTATTTTATTGTATTTTTGGTGAATAATTATACACAACAAAACATTCTTATTGAACAATTTCTACATATAATATTCAATGGCACTGTTTACATTCTTCATGATTCCCTTTATTTCTGTTCTAGACATTTCATTCCCATTAACTCACTGCCTCCTCCAAACTTCTCATCTATTCTTTAAAGTAACTATTTCGTCTTATAATTTTCTTTTTAAGCAGGCCACAGTATTCAAGAACGACTTTTTTTCTTTCGTACTTTATGAGCTAAATTGCTATTTAGTTTAAAGGTGACTTCAAGGGATAGTTTCACTTTAAAGATTATCTCAGGGTGAACGCCTCAGGGATTCCTCTAGCCTCGATGGGTCCAGAAAGTCTGGATGTTTGAGAATTTGAAGTTCTTTCTGTTCCACATTTTTCTGCCTTTCTCTCAGGATCCAAATATTGTGCCCCCGATAAGAATTTTCAGTAGTGGTAGCCAGGTACCATCTAGTTCTGGACTCAGAGTAGAGGAGGCTATGGTTTCTAGGGACAATTAGTTCTGTAGTCTGGTTCTTTTTCTTATTTTTGGATGTCCTTCTTTCTCTTTTGCTCCAGATGAATAGAGAGCAATAGTTGTTATCCTGCATTTTTAACATTTTGGCATGAATATTTTCCTATATTATTATTCTGTGGGAAATTATTCTCACTGTTGGATAAAATTTTACAGTCTTTTTAAACAAACAAAACATTCTACTATTTTGAAACTTGTAGAATTATTTTTTTCCTACTCTTTTTCTCACAGTTGTAAAAAAACTAACAAACAAAAACAACTGGATCTTCTTGAATATTTATCTCTAGCCCTATTTCTGTTCTTTTTTTTTTTTCTTTTCTTTTTTTAAACTTTTTATTGTGGTTTGGGTGAAAGTTTATAGAGCAAGTTCATTTTCCATACAGCAATTCATGCATATTTTGTTTCATGACATTGACTGCAATTTCTCACAATGTAACAGCTTTTTTCCAACTTCCTCCCTGTGTCCTTCTTGTAAATACTGCCCTTCTGTTCTCCCATGATTGATCTTTTTAAGGAGTGTATCTACCTGATGAAAATGTTCACCTTACATTCCTGTCTATTGGTTAGCTGGAAACCATGGGAGTAAGTTCATTTCCAGAGCTGAAGAGTAACTAGGGACCATAGTCTATTTGTGTTTCTCTAAGATACATTCTTTAAAGAAATTAGCTACTGAATAAGATGATTTTTTTTAAATTTTTTGTATACATTGTCATATTTCTTACTATGAATTTACATATACACCAAATGTATATTATCAATGGGCTTGAAAATTTTTCATATTCTTTGGACAGTTACATCTCTTATTTTGTATTTATATGTTTTAATCATTCATCTTCTACTGGAATGTATTTTTCCCATTGATTATATTTTTTTATTTCTTATTGGAACTTTTCTAAGTTTTTTTTGCCCTTTACTATTATTTAATCATATTTCTTGATACCTGAAGTTTTTGATAACATGTTCTTTATTATTATTTTTATGTCTTCTGCGTAGCAAATATTATTATAGCACCATGTCTGATAAACACACACATACATTTTCTATTTTTAATGGCTACATATTATATAATTAGCCCTTTATGGAATTTATTTTTATATAAATTATATAGTAATGCTCTGTTTTCCTTTCAAAAAATACACACACTTTCCCAGCATAACTTAATGAATACTTCCTTTTCCCCACTAATTTGTTACCTTAGTTTTATTAAATATTAAAGCATTATCTAAAGTAAGTTATTTTCTGCTCTGTTTATTTTTTAAATCTTATCTTGCCATTAGTTCCTCAAACAAAACTATGTTGTTTTTATTTTCATGGATTATATTACACTTTGATATTTGGTAAGAACAGTTCACACCAATTAGTTCCATTTTTTTAATTTAGTGGTTCAAAATCTGCCCTGCTCTTCCTGAACTTGAATTGGATTTAATGAATTACCTTGGGAAGAATTGACATCTTTTTATTAACTTGTCTTCTTATTAAGAAATAGAGTACTAAAACCATTTTCTTAAACTCATAAACAAAGTTTGGTACTTATATTCATATAGTTAAATTTTGGTCAATAGTAGTCCTAGATATTTCATATTTTGGTTGTTTTTGCATAAACAACATTCTATTATATTTCCTGACTAGATACTGCTTATATAGGAGAAACATTGATTTTTTTATCTTATCATTTCAGTGAACTCTGTCAAAAGATTTAACAACTTGGTTATTTCATGTTTTCTTATACTTGAAAAATAATGACAATTTTATCCACAATAAGTCTATTTAGACAGAATTGTGCTTGTACAACAATTCCTTCTTTTTTTTTTTTTCTGTATGATAAGTATGGGCATATGTTCATATTTTAAAATTATTTTGAGTTTTTGAGTTGCATGCCTAAAAACTATTTGATGTAGTTTGAGAATAAATAAGTTCCAAGAAAGAATGCCACCAAATGAGAAGACATTACTTTTTTGTAAATACTTTCAAAAGTAATGGCCCATAACTTGAAGTCTTATACAACAATGATCTAACCCTCCCACTCTCCCCACCCCCACAAAATAGATTGTGAGAACTTTCCAAGAATATGCACTCACTCTTAGCTACTTGGAAGCAGTCTTCTAGGCTCTTTACCAAATTTGTTACCTAGGAGATTGCCTGAAATCTTTCTTTAGAGATTTGAATGATCACTAATTTAAGACTTTTAGATGTACCTCACATGCACTTTTTTTCTTTTGTCCAAAAGAAGTCATGTGAAACTTTAGGACATATGATTTCCCTCTTGTGAAAATCATTCTTGTATTGTCCTTTATGACTGAATGCAAAATCAGACTGTCTTCTTCTTTAAGCATAATTTTAATAGAACTTTCCTGCATTTGTGAAAGAACTAATTAAAATACAATAGTTGACCGTGATTTTACAGGTTGAAAGTAGGAAAAAAGAAAGATGAAAACTCAATTATTTACTAAAAACTGAAATGTCATAGGAATTACTGAGAACTCTAATTCCTACAACAGAATTCTGCTTCATCCAATTCCCTGGAGACTTCTCATGCTCCAGGGAATTATCAGAGAGCTGTTTCAATCCTTTATAGTTGTATCACACACTGTGTTTCTTTTTCTTCTTTCTTATGCATTATACGCAATAATATTACCAAACGCTGTGAGCTTTTGGCTCCACCAAAACAACAACAACAAAAGAACCTGCTGAATCATCACATGAATCCTTGCTGCCAATGTGGGAGCATTCTTTCTGCACTTGCACAAACCTTGTAAAATTTCAGAGATGCTTTTGAAAACCTATACTAGATATAAACTTTTTTCCCTTGGAAACTTAGTCAACTTTTGTTTGTGTTTATTTTGCTGTTCCATTTTTCTTATTTTACAATTGCAATTCTATCAGTTTTTTCAGGCTGTAGGGATTAAGCAACAGAGGTTTTATAAATGATAAAATTGTACCCCTCTAAACCTACCTAGAGGAGCTCTGGTAGCATAGTGGCTAAAGCACTTGACTGTTAACCAGAAGGCTGGCGGTTCAAACCCACTAGCCACTCCTCGGAAGGAAG
>NW_006921598.1:19791609-19793129 GCF_000298275.1 Orycteropus afer afer
CCTACTTCTGTAGTGATACTGCCTCGGAAACCCAAGGAGAGGTCGCTATGAGTCGGGGCCGACTCGACGGCACATAACAACAACAACAACAAACCTACCTAGAGTCAAGAATCATGTTGAAAAAAAAAATTTATGCTGCAGTTCTGCTCCCATGTTATGTCTCTCAGTCATTTAATGGCTCTTAAAGATTTACACATGCCCTCAAAGGAATATAACAAAATTAGAAGCAGTCAGTTCACCTCATAATTCTACAATTTTCCTGAACGTTCTGAATTTCCTCTTACACGTCTCATAATGAGAAACTACTGGTACTGACATGAGAACTATCAGTTCCTTCATTGTAAGTGTTTCCAAACATAACTGGAAAGCCTATGCTTGTTAAATCTGCTGTCAGAAAAAAAATCTACTGGCTTTGCTTTACTCACAATTGCAGGTACATTCATTCAACATTTAGTGAATGCATATTTGGTTTAGGCTTTCTCTACTAGGGGATAGAAAAGTGATAAAGGCAGACTTTACCTAACACATGGACGATTGCATGCTTTTGTAGGCTGTCTGAGAGAAAATAAGTTCTACAAACATGGTCCTGTGTACAGAGCTTGATGTCCTCCATAGTCAAAACATAGCCTTCCAGGCCATGTATTAAAGAGCAAGCAAAACAGTAAAAGGCCCAGGGATAATGAAACTGTCCCAGGGACCTGTTTTGAAAAGTTGCTGCCTGGGCAGTTTGTTGTGTACAGTAGCTGTATGCATGACTAATGACCTATTAAATCATGGACCTTGACAAAATAAACGGTTTCTCAAAATCTCTCCAAAAGACTAGATGTTCTTCTTCAACTTCTGAGGTTGAAAGCAAGGTAGTACAATGTTATCTGAATAATATGAATTAAGAAATTACATTTCTTGAAATGTAGCTCCATTTTCTCAGTAATCCTTTGTAGAACACTACATAAAACCAAACCAAACTCACTGCCACTGAGTCAATTCCACTCATAGCGACTTCTCCTTGGGTTTCCAAGACCCTATCTCTACAGAACTAAATTGCCCAGTCTTCCTTCAGAGGAGTAACTGGTGGGTTTAAAAAGGCATTCAAGTCTGCTAACCTATAAAGTAGGAGAATTAGTTGGCATGATAAAATTATATAAGGAAGTCCATTCTGGAAGAGAGGTAATGAGATGAAAGAGATACAAAACTTTGAGCCTGACCCTGTAACTATCCCTTGGCCACTGCTGCTCCCCACTCCCTAGCCTGTCCAACTCTGTAAAATACCTCAGCTGTTTCACCCCTTCCTTACTAAAATGGCAATCAACAAAATTCCCTTTAGTATGTTCATACAATTTAGTCATAATGTCTCTTGGAAAGTAAATATAGTGTTAGTTAAGTTTTTCTTGTTGCCTAGAATTTCTGACACATACCTTGGGGCTGATGTAATTTTTCTTCCTTTCTTCTGGAAAGGAAAGGGAAGTTCGGTCCTTCCTTCTTTCTCTTTTCTTTTCTACCTTCTTATATTTTCTTTTTTT
>NW_006921598.1:19793693-19794896 GCF_000298275.1 Orycteropus afer afer
TCTCATAGTTGTATAGACTGCAGATTGGATGGTGTACCAGTCTACTTGTTTCCAATTTTTGGTTTTCTTTATTCTTCTTTGCTCTAGGTGAGGAGAGACCATCGTTGCATCTAGATGGCAGCTTGCTAGCTTTTAAGATCCCAGTCACTACTTGCCAAAGTAGGAGCTGGAACAATGTTTTGTATAGTGTGTTATGCCAATTGAGCTTGATGTCCCCTGCAACTATGCTCCCAACCCCACAAGTTCAACTACTCCGTCCCTTTGGGTAGCTGGCTGTGACCAAACAGTGACCATGACATTGCCCCTTGTCAGCTCTACTATACACCTGGAAATTCTGATCATTCACATAAACTTATACTACAATTGTCTGCCAACCATATACATGTTCTTGGATAAACTCCCCACTTCATAGACACACCTAATAGTTCAGCCTGTCTACCCATCTATCCACCCATATACCCATGTTTGCCTTCACTGATAACACAGTACTTTATGTGCAAAAGGGTTCATCTTTGTTGTCTGTACCTCCCATGCACCTCTTTATGTGTTTCTCTTCCTCAATGACATCATATTGATTACTCACATTTGGTACATTGCCCTTCTTATCACCCAAATTAATACTTATCTCTATCTATCTAACAGCGTTCCCTCCTCTCCCCTCCCACCCCTAGAAACCAACAAAGAAAATTTCCTTCCTTAGATAAACCTTTCATTGACTTTTACAATAATGGACTAATACAATATTTGTCCTTTTGTGATTGACTTATTTCACTCAGAAAATGTCCTCCAAGTTCACCCACGTTATGCGGTGTTTTGCAGATTCTACGTTATTCTTCAGCATTGAATAGTATTCCATTGTGTGTATGTACCATAGTTTGGTTATTCATTCCTCAGTTAATGGACACCTAGATTGTTTCCATCTTTTGGCTATAATAAATAGTACTGTGAGGAGCATGGGTATGCATATATCTGTTCTTGTCATGGCTCTCACTACTTTAGGGTATATATTTAGTAATGGAATGGCTAGGTCAAATGGTGTTTCTAATTCCAACGTTTTAAGGAATAGCCATATCCACAATGGTTGTACCATTTTACAGTCCCATCAGCAGTGTATGAGAGTCCCAATCTCTCCACAACCTCACCAGCATTTGTTATTTTCTGTCTTGTTGAACTTTGCTACCAGTGCTGGAGCAAGATGGTATC
>NW_006921598.1:19795936-19797270 GCF_000298275.1 Orycteropus afer afer
GATCCATCTGGAGTTTGTTTTTGTGTGTGGTGTGAGGTACAGATCTTGTTTCATTTTTCTGCAAATGGATATCCAGTTTTGTCATCACCATTTATTAAACAAACATTCTCTTCCCCATTTAATGGATTTTGGCCCTTTGTCAAAGAACAGCTAACCATAGGTTGATGGATCTATTTCTGGGTTCTCAATTCCATTCCATTGGTCTATGTGTCTTTCATTAAACCAACACCAGGCAGTTTTGACTACTATGGCTGTATTGTAGATTTTGAGATCTGGCAGTGTGAGACCTCCTACTTTGTTCTTCTTCAATACTGCTTTGCTTATCTGAGGTCTCTTTCCTTTCCAAATAAAGTTAATGACTGGTTTTTCCATATCCCTAAAGAATGTTGATGGGATCTGGATTGGGATTGCATTGAATGTATAGATTTCTTTGGATAGAAATGACATTTTCACAATGTTCAATCTTCCTATCCATGAGCATGGGATGTTCTTCCATTTATGTAGATCTCTTATGTTTTCGTGAGGTAGCTTTTTATAGTTTTCTTTGTAGAGGTCTTTTGTATCCCTGGTAAGATTTATTCCCAAGTATTTTTATTTTTTGGTAGCTATTGTAAATGGTATTGATTTCCTTATTTCTTTTTCAGTAATCTCTTTGCTGGTGTAGAGGAATCCAACTGATTTTTGGATGTTGATCTTATATCTTGCCACGACGCTAAATCTCTCAATTAGTTCCAGTAACTTTTTGACTGAATCTCTTGGGTTTTCTAGGTATAGGATCATATCATCAGCAAATAGGGACAGTTTGACTTATTCTTTACCAATTTGGATGTCTTTGATTTCCCTTTCTTGCCTTATGGCCCTGGCTATGACTCCCAGTACAATGTTGAATTGAAGTGGTGATAGCGGGCATACTTGTCTGGTTCCTGTTCTCAAGAGGAGTGGTTTCAGTCTCTCTACACTGAGAATAATGTTGGCTGTAGGTTTTGCATAAACACGCTTTATTTTGTTGAGGAATGTCCCTGCTATTCCTATTTTGCTGAGAATTTTGATCAGAAATGGGTGTTGAATTTTATCAAATGCCTTTTCTGAATCAATTAATAAGATCATGTGGTTCTTTGTTTTATTTATGTGGTGAATGATTATTGTTTTTCTAATATTAAACCATCCCTACATACCTGATATGAACCCCACTTGGTCATAATGAATGATTACTTTGATACATTTTTACAGTATATTGGCTAGGATTTTGTTGAAGATTTTTGCATCTATATTCATGATATGGGAGCTCTGGTAGCATAGTGCCTAAGGCACTTGACTGCTCACCAGAAGGCTGG
>NW_006921598.1:19799679-19801077 GCF_000298275.1 Orycteropus afer afer
AAGGCCAAGTTGGTGGATTGTATTGTTTAGTTCTTCTGCATCTTTGTTGAGATTCTTTCCAGTTGTTCTATCTTTCAATGAAAGTGATGTTTTAAAGTCTCCCACTATGACTGTGGAGTCATCTATTTGGCTTTTCAGCTCTTTTAAAGTATGATTCATGTATTTTGTGCCTCTTTCTTTGGGTCCATAGATATTTGTTATGGTAATATCTTCATGTTCAATTGATTCTTTAATCATTATATAGTGCCCTTCCTTGTCTTGTATGGTGGTTTTTGTCTTAATGTCAATTTGATCAGAAATTAACATTGCCATTCCTGCTCTCTTACAGTTGCCATTTGCTCGATATATCTTTTTCCAACCTTTGATTTTTAGTCTACTTTTTTCTTTATCTCTAAGGTGTGTCTCTTGTAGGCAGCATATTGATGAGTTGTGTTTTCTTATCCAATCTGCAACTCTCCATCTCTTGAATTTAATCCATTAGCATTCAGTGTAATTATTGACAAGTATGAACTGTCATTTTGTTATGTGTTTTTTCATGGTGTCCCTTGTTTCTTTGTTCTATATTATTTTCTGTGCTGAGCTTATTATGTTTATGAATTGTGTTATCATTTCTTTTGCTTCTGTTCCTTTAGTATATGCTGAATATTTGTGCTTCTCCTCTTTTTTTATTGTGATGTGAAGGTTTATCATTTTTCTTTGAGGTTAGGCTATGATTTATAATTTTCTCCCAAAGTTTAGAACAGTCCATTGTATCTTGCAACTCTCTTAACTTCCTCATCATTTAGAAGTTATGTAACTACACAGCTTTTTCCCTCTTTTTGTTTGTAGTTGTCCTCACTTGCAAATTGATGTCTCTGCTTCCCTGTTTTCAATCTTGTAAGCTCATTTTACTTTGGATATGTCCATAGCTGTGATTTCTAGGTTATGTCATCTTATGTATTAATGGTTGGTTGTTATTTGCTATTTTTGGTTCTCTGTTCAAAGGACTCCCTTTAGCATCTCTTTTAAGGTTGGTCTGGTTTTAACAAATGTCCTTAGTTTCTGTTTATCTGGAAATCTCCTAATTTCACCATCATATTTGAGGGACAATTTTGCCGGTATACAATTTTTGGTTTAAATTTTTTTCTTTTTCAGTGTTTTATATATACCATCCCATTGCCTTCTTGCTTGCATGGTTTCTGCTGAGAAATCAGAGCTTATTATTACTGGTTGTCCTTTGTAAGTAACTTTTTGTTTTTCCCATGATGCTTTCAGGATTCTGTCTTTGTTTTTGGTTTTGAAGAGTTTGATGATCACGTGTCTTTGTCATTTTCTTTTGGGGACTATCCTGGTTGGGGTTCCTTGGACTTCCTGAAAGGATATTCTCATCTTTCATCATATCAGGGAAGTTCTCCTCCA
>NW_006921598.1:19801647-19806152 GCF_000298275.1 Orycteropus afer afer
GCCCATTGGTGGAGAAGGAGGTAGTGGCTCTTGCTCAGTAACTGAAGTTGCACAAGGTGTGGGTGTAATTGTGTCTTATGAGGTCTGTTGCTGTCTCCCACTCAGTTAGACAAAAATTACAATTGAATAAGGATGCAAAAACTAAAAGCACATGGACAAAAAACACACCACACAATCACACAGGAAGAGTAACTATAAAAAGAAGAAGAAAAAAAAAAAAAAAACAAGAAAACCTGCAGTGTCTGAGGATAGGGCAGTAAGAGGAAAAAAGGTAGAGAAGGAGAGCAATGAAGAAAAGTATGGGAAAAATGAAAAAGGAAAAAAAGGAATGGGGTTAACTATGAGAAAAAAAAAAGAAAAAACATTAATTTTAAAATAAAAAATTTTTAACCAGGAACAGGGAAAAGAAAAAAAATCTGAAAACTAGGACCTGGGAAGGGAAAAATAAATAATTATAGTAAAAAGGACAAAAGTATTAGTAATAGTTTTAAAACAGAAAAATACAAGCAAACTAAACACCAGAAAAAAGAAAGCAAAAAAGAAAAAAAAAATTAAAAAAAGAAAGAAAAATATTGGTGGAGGACAGGGCAGGGCCCCCATGCTGCATCAGAGCACACAGACTGGGAAGGAGTTCCTGTGGGCCCAGAAGGGTGAGAGTGAGGGATGGCCACACCTCCATTCACCAAGTGGGTGTGGGATATAAATGTAACAAGAGGAATGTCGCACCTTTTCAGTTGTGCAGGTCCGGAGTGTCCTTGGGGTTGCTGGCAAGCAGAACCTATTCTCAAGGCCCTGGAATCTCAGAGAGTGCTGTCTCTTTAAATATCCAAAATGGTGAAGCCGCTTGTAAACATTCAAAATGGCGGCACCCTCTGGACAGGCAGAAATCTACAGCTAAGCCCACCTTTCTCTTCACCTTCTTCACTTTTATCCCAGCCACCACAGCAGTCCTCCATGCAGTCCCTGGCTAACAGGGCTGATTTTTAGGTTAATTCTTAGGTCCTACCACCACTCAGGATTCTCCAACCTGTCTGTGTCATGCTGTCAGGATCACTCAATATCACTGCCAGACCACAGCTCCGTATGTCTCCTTTTTTGGTATTTTCATGCAAATTCTTTGCTAGTCGGGGTTTAGTCCACTTCTATATCCTTCCCTTCAAGGTTCAGGGGTCTAGGATTATCTTCTTTGTCTGTGTTAATTGGTTTCCCTTTTCTTTGTTGAAGAGGGTCTGTGCAGTCTTTCTGCCTAGTCCACCATCTTACCGGAACTTCCCCTTCTTACATACTTCAAAGGAGCCTTGGTAATGCAGTGGCTAAGCACAAAGCTGTTAGCCAAAAGTTGGTGATTCTAATACACCAGCCACTCTACAGGAGGAACTTGTGGCAGTCTTCTTGTGTAAAGATTTACAGCCTTGGAAAACTGTGGGGCATTTCTTCTCTGTCCTATAGGGTTGCTGTGAGTTGGAATCAACTCGACAACAATGGGTTTGGTTCATTCTTTGAGAAAGCATGTTTCATTTTTATTATGTACCAAACACTGTGAGACGGTGAGATGAGGAAGGGGGAGTTGGAGCTATCTGATAGAATGTAGATGAAGAGGGTAATGATTTAAAAAATGATATTAAAATATTAAAAAGATGAATGAGTTTTGATCTTGTTTGTCCCCTAAAATCAAGCTTAATCAGGGAGACAGGCAAGCAACAAAAATAAATAAATAAACAACCTATGAATAGACAAAATAATAGTAGCCTATGACTACATAGAATGTACTATGGTAACTACACAGGTAAATGATTCAATCAACAATTTTAAGTCCTGGTCTGAATTGTGTGAAAATGAGAAAATCTGATTCCACGTTTGCTACAATCCCAGTTTAACCATCACCATTGCATATCTATAAAGGGCTCTGGTGGCGTAGTGGTTAAGGTATTTGGTTTCTAACCAGAAGATCAGTGGTTCAAACCCCCCTGCCACTGCATGGAAGGAAGATGGGACAATCTAATTATGTAAAGATTTACAGCCTCAGAAACCCAATGGTGGGTCACTATGAGTCAGAATCTATGCAGTGAGAATGAGTTTGTTTTATTATATATTTATTTATTTCATGAGTATTGCTAACACTTATGTACAAAGCTTTCAGCTAAGAGCTATGGGAATAAGTGATATTTTAGACCAGTGCATGGGGAATTGAAAAGTGGCAAGGGATGAATAGGTATGGATGTAATCACCACCAAGATAAGGAAGAATAGGATACCTATTATATGGATTGTAAAATATAAAGTATGTTGTAAGTTTTGGAGAGGAAGAAATAATTTCCTAATTTAGGAATGTAGAGCTGGCTAGAAGAAAAAAAATCTGCTGCAGCATAACTTGTATGATTCTTTTCTTGTCTCATGCACTTGACCTTATCGCTCTTAGAATTTTCTGTTCTAGGGACTCACTGTTCTCTAGGGCTCTTCTGCAAAGTACTTCTGGCTCCTTCTAATTTCCTTTACTCCTGAATCCTAATTTTCTCCCCCTCAGGCCAAGTTGTCTTGCTTAGCTAATAAGCAAATTCTTGCTGATATGATAATGGGTAAATGGGTTAATATGTAACAGCTGTGAGCTAACAGGTTTTCATGTGAGTGAACTTTTGGTGGACAATGTCCCAAAAGAATGGTGAGAAATTTTCTGTCAGCTCTGTCAGCTGGTGACAGAAATATTTTGGGTATGTTGGTGATGTCTTCCCACACAAACAACCACTTTCTCTGCCATCATGTAAAGTTTTTTTACAAGTATATTTATCTTGAAAAGAATAAGAAGGAGAAGAAGAAGAAGATGAAGAAAACTGACTGCAGAAAATTCTGTTCTTCAACTCAAACTTCCTTGTGATCCCACTCAAAAAGAACTCTCTAAAATTTTCTCTGTGCAACTGCAGTGTAGCTCTCTGTGTTTTGTCTTTTAGGAAAGCAAAAAGTGACCTGTAATTATCAGCAAAGGTGGCTATTTTATTTTGTGTTTGTGTTAAATGTTTATTTTACACTTTAAAAAGAATGATTGTATTTTTAAAGCAATTCCTTTGGATGGTAAGAACTTGGTTTTTCTTCCATCTTCCAGATACCAGTGGTCTAAAGAAACAGACACACTGTCAGATGCCTCTTCTAGAACAGGGACTAATACCCTGATGTCCAGATTCACAAGCAATTGTTTTGATTCTCTACCATACTCTTCCCATGGCCATCACCTCTAAACAGTCTGGAGGTATTATTTTGTTTACTTTTTAAAATCAAGGAAAATTAAATATAATTTTCATTTGAATATGTTAGAAGATTTTTACATTTTTCAAGAAAATTGTAGTACTTGTTTTTGCAATTCAAGGTGGAGGGTAATGTACACAGAAGCCAGATATGGGATATAGTCTTTGCTTCATTGTAAGCCCCATAATAATTTCTTCTCAATTATTGCATATATCTTATGTAAGGCTATATTTTGTAGTCATATAACTATCACTGAAAATTATATATGAATGCTGAAAGGAGATTTTATTACTTAAAAAAAAAAAAAAAAACTAAGTGTTAACTGGCTGGAAGGGGACACCTGTATATTTTGATTTCAAAATGTGAAACCTTTACTAATTTGAATTTAATTTTTTTTCTTTTATCTCTGCCTACCTACCACACATGGCAGCCTCATGTGTTACAGAGTAGAAATGGCCTCCATAGGGTTTTCTTGTCTGTAATCTTTACAGAAGCAGATAGCCAGAACTTTCTTTCATGGCACTTCTAGATGGCTTCAAACTACCACACTTTAGATTGATAGTTGAAATCAGGTCACCATAAGTCAGAATTGCCTAAACAACAATGGCTTTGGTTTGGTTCCTCCTACATACAAAATCTATTCAAATTGTTGTATTTCAATTTTTCTCCCATTTCACATTGTTGTTAGAGATGGTTGTGATTGTTTAACTGTAAAGATTTCCACCTGGCAGTCAAACTTCTGATTAAAGGTTTAGGTCTCACAATTGTTATTCCAGTGAATCAATTCCAAGTCATGGCAACCCCATGTGTGTCAGAGTAGAACTGTTCTCCAGTGGTCAACCTTAGAGAAAAGATGCGATCCTTCTGAACTGATGAAAGCAGACACATTCATGGCCAACATCCTACCATTTCCTCCAGTAGTAGAGCATTCTAGGGCTGGGTTTGCTACTCTTTGCACCCTTTACTACAAAATG
Organism: Orycteropus afer afer; assembly: GCF_000298275.1. NCBI lineage: Eukaryota > Metazoa > Chordata > Mammalia > Tubulidentata > Orycteropodidae > Orycteropus > Orycteropus afer. The sequence goes on from NW_006921598.1 coordinate 19,805,858, forward strand.
GAAGCAAAATATGGGGAATTATACAAAGGGCAAAACAAAGTGCACCTAATAAGATGTTAGTGTGAAATCATTATTAAAAATTCTTCCTGTGTAGAGCTGACAAGAGACAAGGTTTAGTCACTTCTTAGTCACAACCAGCTACCCAGAGGGACCATGTAGTTGAACCAGTGGGCTGGTGTTCTGGTTACCTAGTGCTTTGACAAGAATATACCACAAATGGGATGGCCTTAACAAACAGGAGTTTATTCTCTTTCAGTTTGGAGGCTTTAAGGCCAAGTTCAAAGTGCCAGGCTAT
>NW_006921598.1:19810351-19810954 GCF_000298275.1 Orycteropus afer afer
CCTTGTTTCTACCACTTTATCCTGCTTCTTTCTGTGGACTGTGATGGTCTGTTATCTCCAAGGCATCATGGCATTGTTGTATTTAGATCTCTGTTAACTGTTTGTGAAGAGTAGCCAAAGGTGATTCAGGCTCTTTTTGATGGTTTTTTACCGTTGGCCCATTGGTGGAGAAGGAGGTAGTGGTTCTTGCTCATTAAGTGAAGTTGCAGGAGGCGTGGGCATAGTTGTGTCTTATGGGGACTGTTGTTGTCTCCCACTCAGACACAAATTACAATTGAATAATGATCAAAAAACTAAAAGCACATGAACAAAAAACACACCATGTAATCGCACAGGAACAGTAACCAAAAAAAGAAAAAAGAGAAAAAGAAGAAGAAAAAACAAGAAAACCTTCAATATCTGGGGTTTAGGGCATTAAGAGAAAAAAAATAGAGAAGGAGAATAATGAAGCACAAAAAAATGGGAAAAATGCAAAAACAAAATCATGGAACAGAGTTAACCACGAGAAAAAAAGGAGGGTGGGGAACTTAAATTAAAAAAAAAAAAAAAAAAAAAATTCAACCAGGAACAGGGAAAGAAAAAATGCTGAAAACTAGGACCTGG
>NW_006921598.1:19811054-19816872 GCF_000298275.1 Orycteropus afer afer
GGCCTGCTACTCTGTGCTACGCCTGTGCTTACCTTGTTCCCGGAGACCCAGTCCCTCTCGGGAGGGTAACAAGGGAAAGTGTTCAGTGCAGATCAGTGAGTAAGCACAAGCCCGCTCATGCTTACCTCGCTCCCGGTGACAAAGCACAAGCTCTAGAGGTTGGGTAAAAGCCCCTCAACCTTGAGTCCAGCTGTGCCTCCTTCTCCTGGCCCATGGGAGCTAGAGGTGTTTCTTCACTCAGGCAGCTGCTGGGTGCTGAGGCTGAGAAGCCCAAGGTTGACCAGTAAAAAGGCATAGTCCCAATGTTACCAAACCACACGGCAGCCCATTAACTAAAGTCCATTGTAAGTCCCAAGGTCAGGAAAGCATGGCAGGCTGCTGAACAATGACATGGCTATATGCAGGATCCAACTGTGCCATAAGCTAGAGACCACTCCCAAAGCTGCTTCTTATATATGGGATGCAGACCACATACCCAGAGCAGCTACTCAATTGCTTGTGGTAGATCCCACCATGGAGTTGATTGCCAGTCTCATCATGGGGAATAACTACCAACAGTTGCCCAGCCACTCAACCAGGCCCAGCCAAGTTGACACACAAACATAACCACCACAGCTGGGGACCATAGTCACAGGGGACATCAAGCTCAATTGGCATAACATACTACACAAAACGTTGTTACATCTCCTACATTGGCAAGCAGCAGCTGGGATCTTAAAAGCTTGCAAGCAGCCATCTGATGCAACGATGGGTCTCTCCTTGTCCAGAGCAAAGAAGAATGAAGAAAACCAAAGATTCAGGGAAACTATTAGTCCTAGTGACTGGTACATCATGTGATCCATAGCCCATAAGACTATGAGACCAGAAGAACTAGATGGTGCCCGGCTACCACTGTCAATCACTCTGATGGGGATCTATGCAGTAGATCCTGGATAGACAAGGAGAACAATGTGGAACAAAACTCAAAATCATTTTGGGAAAAAAAAAAAAAAAAGAGGATCAGGTTTGCTGGTCTGATAGAGCCTGGTGGAACCCCTGAGACTACGGTTCATAGCTGCCCTTCATGTCTGGAATTGAACTCATACCTATGGCTTCCACTCAAACAAAAGATAGTCCTATGAGTTGAATATTTACTTGAGGTAGATACACTTCTTGGAGAGAACAACCATGGGAGAAAGAAGGGCTGTTTTTTGCAAAGGGAGACAGATCTGGGGCCAGGAGTGCATGGAGGGATGGACTATCAGGAGGAAGTCAGAGGGGAGCTGTTGCATTAGGGTAAATTGTAGTCAATGTCATGAGACGACATATGTGTGAACTGCTGTATGGTAAGTGAATTTGCTCTATAAATTTTCACCCAAATCACACTTAAAAAAAAAAAAAATTGAGGATCTTCCTCTCTTTTGCTGACCCTCTACTATACCAGAAAAAAAAAAATTCTTCCTGTGTGCTCTGAGTTTCTTCTCATCCTCTTTGTGCTTCTCCTCCCACTAGTCTTAGCAACATTCTTTAAAAAGAATCACTGCCTAGGCCATTAAAAATGGGAGTAGAGACATCACTGGCCTATGACCCTTTTGACAGGATAGACAGTCCTCACACATAAACTTTGTAGTGACAGATTTTGCTTTATTCCCCTTTTTCTGCCATGGAATGGCCCCAAAGGAAAACTGAGAAAGATCCCAGTTGGATTATTCCCTAACTGAAGTATTTTAATTGAATGTGGCTCATTTCTTCCTCCTTACTCTACTCCTTAAATTCTTATTTTATTTTGTCATTATATAGTGAATAATGTCATATAATCATCTTTAATTAGGAATCATCCATTACTTTGTTAATGGACATCTTTAGTCAACAATACATTGGGGATTTAAAAACCTAAAAATATAGTCAGGTAAGCTTAGAACTCCAACTATTTGACTAAAGGTTTTATCAATGAATATTCATCTAATATATTCACAGATACACATACACACCTACTTACACATACATGCATTCAAATAAAAATGCAGGGTGAGCTGCAGAACAAGAATTTGTTACAGAATATTAAAAAAGTGACCCAAATTTAAAAAAAAAAAAAGTTTAAACTTAAAAATAAAGTTGAAATTTTTAAGTTCCTGTATTAGATTAAAAAAATTAAATTATACACATAGAAATACATAAGTGAAAAAAAAAAAAGACTTTTCAGATTGCTTTTTGTATTAGGTCTGCATTTAACATTATATCTTTGTAAGAATATTTTATAAGAGCAAGAAAAGGCCTATAGAAGAAAGATATTTCAGTATTCAAGTTGTACAACAGGTATTTTTAACTAAAAAGAGAAAAAGAATAAAGGGGAAAAAAAGAGTTGCAGAGCAGGAGGACAGAGAGAAGAAGGAGATGGAGAGAGAGAACAAAAGGAATAGTAGGAGGCAGAGGAAGAGAACGAAAAAATTTTCCAGCTATGTGCTGTGATAACCTTTTGTAATTTTTCATTCAAGGCGGGTCATCCTGAGTTAAACTTGGAATCACAGCTAAGAGACAGAATTAAAACAAAATAAGCACACTTTAGTGACTTGTAAATATTAAAAGTTTTGGGCTACAATTTCTTCATTTATGGAAATACTTCCAGGGGTCTTGGACATCATCAAACCATTTAGCAAGGTATAAATTTGATAAACATGTCAAAATCTGAAACACTCTAAATGCATCTCGAAGATCCTGAATATATGTTCTTTACCTTGGACTTGAATTTAAATCTGGAAATGTCACCATGTGGCATTATTTACAGTAGATGTAATTTTAGTTTTTTAGGATATTATTAAAATCAGATTGGAATTTTCAGACTGCGTAACACTCTCTCTTAACCCCAAGTAAAAAAGCACTTTCTCTTCTCATCTTATTTACAATATATGCAAATCAAACTGCAGAAACTAAGCTAAATCAGAAATGCATTATGCAGCAGTCTCAAACTGCATTCTGAGAAAAGCTCTGTGTACTTTTTTGCAGTGCTGAACAATTGTTGGAAAATCATGTGTTGCCTGTCTGGTCTGAGATGCAGATTCAGCTGAACATTTGTGTTTGAAATAATTAGCTTAGCTGGTATTTGTTTCCAGAGCCTTAGTCCCTTTCTCAAAGATCAAACAGACAGTTTCAATCAGGCAAAAATTTTCACAATAAAACTAAACAAGAACTTCAAAAGAATGAGGTGCCAATGACTTTATTCAAAAGTACACTTTGAAAATAGCAGTCCTATACCATAACCTTATGCTTCTGTTCAAAGCTGTAATTACCCTACTACATTGAGAAATGCACATTGTTGCAGTATCTATTTTCCAAGATGTGTTGAAAAGAGTTTTCAATGCTGGTCAAATACAATATTTAGATGAACACAAAATAGTCAACTGTTTTAATTAAATAGCTTTTCTAGTTAGTAGTAAATTTTTCAGATGCATAAAGTCACAGTAGCATCCCATTAATTAACTTTTCTTTCTACCAATTTGCCAAATATGTATCTTAAAAAATTCTACCATATTGTGATTTAGAATGAAAAATTGGAGAATTATTACAAGATCTTAATTGTAGGCAAGAGTTTATTTGAACACTGATAATTTCACTACAATGTAATGGTTCTATGGTAACATTTATAATTAGTATGTTTATTAATGGCTAAAATAGATATGTGATATGGAAAGATGTTAATTCATAGACTTAAAATTGGAAGGGGCCTCAGGGACTATTTAATCCAAACTCTCTCTCAATATAGAGAGTTCCTCAAAGAAGATTGTTGTGGCATTCATTCGTTCTCTGCTTGTTTGCATCTAGAGATGAAGAGCGAGCTCCCCTTTCCACAAAGCAAGCAATTGAACTAAATTGAATTGGCATGTTATCGATCTTTCCTACTCATGGCCTTATTTTTTCCATTTAGAACGTCTCTGCCTTTGATGACCCCTGTCAACTAAAAACCACACTTGTTGCCATGGAGTCAATTCCAATTCATGACAAGCCCATGTGTTACAGAGTAGAACTAGCTTACATAGGGTTTTCTTGGCTATAATATTTATAGAAGCACATCACCAGGACTTTGTTCTATGACACCCTTCAGTTAGTAGACAAGCACAACCCATTTGCACCCAAGAAGGTGCCTTGCTGCAACTCCCTTGTATTGAAGAATCCTGTTATATACTCAAGTACTCTCTCTTTCTCTGGTGTTTCAAACATTCATTTATGGCATGATTTCCAGACCCCAATGTATCCCTGTTAAATTCTAGATTTCTCTACTTTGTCCTAAAAACCTGACATCTAGAACTGGATTCTACATTCCACATGTGATCTGATAAGTGCGGAATACAATCATGAAGAAAATCTAATTTGATTCTGACAAAATTGTTCTATTAATTTAACATATAAATACTGCTTTCTTGGAAGAAGGAATTAGTGATGGTGACAGCTGTTGTTAGACGACATTATCATTAGTTTGTTTGCTAGACTTTGTGGTCCACTAAAACACTTCAATCTTTTTTTGCAATCAACTTCTGTCAAGACAGTCTTTCTCATCCTGTTGTGTTCCATCTTTATTAGTGTTCTTGTCGCTTTTAATCTTCAAGGAGGAATTGAGTGTTGGTTTTGTTAAAAAGACATTATTTGGGTACTACCAAGGTCATTTTGAATCTGAATTCTGTTCTTTTGTGTTAGTTATCATCCTCAGATGTGGGACACTGTGTATGTGATAAACAAGCCTTCTTTCTCTTCACAAAATTCATGAATAAAATACTAAATATGACAGAGTCAAAAAACAATTGTGGATAATAGATGTATAGAATTCTCTTTTTTTTTTTTTTTAATTGTGATTTGGGTGAACATTTACAGAGCAAATTCACTTTCCATACAGCAGTTCACATACACTTTGTCTCATGCCATTGATGACAGTTTTTCCACAATGCAACAGATCCCCTCCCACGTCCTCCACATAGTTACCTCTCCCCAGTGTCCATCCCTCCATGCACTCCTGCCCCCTGAGCTGTCTCCCTGTGCATAAGCAGCCCTTCTTTCTCTCATGACTGTTTTCTCCAAGAAGTGTATCTACTTGAGGTAAATGTTCAGCTCATATGTCTGTCTTTTGTTTGGCTGAAAACCACGGGTGTGGGTTCAATTCCAGACCTGAAGGGCAGCTAAGGGCCATAGTCTCAGTGGTTCCACCAGGCTTTATCAGACCAGCAAACCTGGTCCCCCCCATTTTTTTTCTCTGCAAATGATTTTGAATTTTATTCCATATTGTTCTCCCTCTCTATCAAGGATCTCCTACATAGACCCCTTCCAAGTGGATGACAGTGGTAGCTGGTCACCATCTAGTTCTTCTGCTCTCATAGTTGTATAGGTTGCAGATCGGATGGTGTACCAGTTGCTAGGACTGATTGTTTCCATTAATTTTGGTTTTCTTCTTTCTTCTTGACAAGGAGAGACACATTGTTACATCTAGATGGCAGCTTGCTAGCTTTTAAGATCCCAGTTGCTACTCACCAAAGTAGGAGGTGAAACAATGTTTTTATAGTATGTTATGCCAATTCAGCTTGATGTCCCTGCGACTATGGTCCCAAGCCTGCAGGTTCGACTACTCGGTCGCTCTGGGTAGCTGGCTGTGACCAAACAGTGACCACAACCTTGCCCCTTGTCAGCTCTACTATACACCTGGGAATTCTGGTCATTCACGTAAACTTATAGGACCATTGTCTGCCAACCTTATACATGTTCTTGGACATGCTCCTCATTTCATAGACATAGCTAATAGTTCAGCCTGTCCACCCATCTATCCACCCATATACCCATGTTTGCCTTCACTGACAAC
>NW_006921598.1:19819554-19825068 GCF_000298275.1 Orycteropus afer afer
ACTTCTATATCCTTCCCTTCAAGGCTCAGGGGTCCAGGATTATCTTCTGTGTCTGTGTTTTCTTTGTTGAAGAGGGTCTGTGCAGTCTTTCTGCCTAGTCTGCCATCTTGCCAGAACTCAGATGTATAGAAATCTTGAAGCGTATGATGCAAGATTCCTCTCTGGTTGTTATCTAGCTGATACGTAATATACACTGAGTATGGCCATTAAAGCTCAAGTTATTATGTGAAGGGTAATTTTCAAAGTCAAGCTGTGAAACTCAAGGGCAGAGGTAAAGGGCAGAAGTCTCTGGTGCCAGAATGACTGGGTTTACCCCTTAGGTCTGGCTCTTACAGTTGTGTTAACTTTGTTACTTTACTTCTTTTGTTCTACTCTGCTTATCTTTAAAGTATAATTATGGTGATGAAAGAGTCTGTATCAGAAGGGCTATTGCAAGGATTAAATGAGTTAACGTATCTCTAGTCCTTAAGAAATTACCTAACACATAACAACAACATAGTGATCACAATCAATTCTATTTTTTATAGCACTCTTCTGAATTCAGATTTTGGGAACTATATTCTAACCAATCACTGATTTTTTTTTCAATAGTAATCAGCCGTGGGATTAACTACTTATTCTAAAAAGTTTGTTGTTGTTGTTTTGCCAGGGAGTCAAATCAGACTAATAGTGACCCTTGGGTTTCCATGGCGGTATCACTATGGAAGTAGATTGCCTCATCTTCTTCCTTCCAAGCAGTGGCTGATGGGTTTGAACCTCCAGGCTTCATGGTTAGCAGTCAAATGCCTTAGGCACTATGCTACCAGAGCTCCCATTCTAAAAAATAATCTAGAGTAAAATTTAAACCTTTTGCTAATACTTTTGAGAATCTAATTTTTCTAACTTTTAATTTTTTAAAGTTGTTATGGAGTACATAAACATGATGAAAGAGAATGTCTCATATATTCTTTTAAACCCATTGGAAAATAATAGAAATTAATAATTCAGTTTCTCATACATATTTAACACTATATTGGTAAATATAATTACAGCTTTTAAAAAAGATCAATAATCTTAATTCTACTAAATTAAAAAGAGAACTTTACTGCTTCTTGAGCTCAAATGTTTAGTATGAACACTCACACACACTTTATCCATAATCTTTTTCATTAGTTCAAAATATGTTTTCAATATGTAAAAGATTTTGAGATCTCTTAAAATTCTAAGTACGTAATAAATCCTTAGAGGTACTTGCTTTCATAAGGAAAAGTAAAATCCTTATTATTAAAATGTATAGAATAACTTCTTACAAGAGAAATTCAAGTTCTTCTCTGACTTCATTAAATGATTTATTCAAACTAAATAATCCCTATTCCTTGGAAGGAAGATGGGACAATCTACTTGTGTAGTAATAACTGCCTTGGAAATGCAAGGAGGGGTCACTATGAGTCGGGTCCAACTCGATGGCACGTAACAACAACAACAAATAATCCCTTTCCCATATTTATCAACGTTGTATAGGGGGACTATATTTTTATTTGTTTTGGATAATTTCATGGATCTATATTTTCATATTGTGGTAGAAATCCTTGAGATTTCTCAAAGGATGTGTGCTAGGGGTCAGGGAGTGGATTATGAACTACTTGTTGAGAATTCCTGCTTTCTGAACATATGCATCATTCACATACACATATAAACCGAAAACCAAACCAGAATCACTGCTGTCCAGTCCTTCTGACGCATAGCAACCCCTCCTTGGGTTTCAGAGGTAGTATCTCTGTGGAAGTAGATTGCCCAGTCTTCCTCCGAGGAGTGGCTGGTTGGTTTGAACCTCCAGTCTTCTGGTTAGCACTCAAATGCCTTAGGCACTATGCCACCAGAACTCCCACATACATACACTGGCAAAAATTACTACTGAAAACTTGTGGCCTGAACCTGTCAGGGATTCACCCAGAAATATAGAGGGATAGCATTCAATTTAATGAAAGCAAAGGAAAATGACATGTAGTTAAATATTTCTCGTTTATTTTTTCCCTTATTAGGAGCCCTGGTGGTATAGTGGTTAAAGTGCTTGGCTGCTAACCAAATGTCAGCACTTCCAACCCATCAGCCTGCTCTGAGGGAGAAAGATGTAGCAGTAAACATTCAGTAAATATGTACAGCTTTGGAAACCCTATAGGACAGTTCTAGTCTGTCCTATAGGGTCACTATGTGTCAGAATCAACTCGATGGCAATGGGTATTGGTTTTCCTTTTCTCAGTAAATAGAATAATCAATGCCCCTTTGTCCAGCCAGAAATTGGGGAATCATATTTAACTACTTCCTCTTTCTTACCCCAATATCCATAGTATCACCAAATGTCCCCTCCCGTGTGGGGGGGAAAAAAAAAAATCCTCTTTGACATTACCTAAAATGTTGATTGTTGATCATATGTATGTTCTACACTGGAATACTTTTCCTCTTATATATTTGTTGTTATTGTTGTTATTGTTGTTATTGTTGTTATCAGTTGCAGTGGACTTGAGTCTTACTGCAGCAACCCCATGAGTGCAAGGTAGAAACTTTGCACTCTGGGATTTTCACGGCTATGATCTTTCAGAAGCATATTGCTGGGCCTGACTTCCAAGGAATCTCTCTATGTGGTTATTTGCCACCCAGGGAGACTTATCAAAATCACCTTTTAGAGATCCAGTGCTATCAAATAACCTTTACTGATATGTCGTTGTTGAGCTCTCAAAGCATGATCTGTATGATTGAGAAACTGAATTCTAATTGAATTTAACTAAAATTTAAAACTAATAGCCAATTACTGGAAAACTTTAAACAACATTTGGAAGAACTTGAGTTTGTAAATCTACTTTTTCAACTGGAAATTTTATCAAATGTAAATAAGAAGTATTTTTAAAAGAAAATTTAGCATCAGAATTGAGATGTGCTCTAAGCATAAAATATTCACCAAATTTTGAAGACTGTGTGAAAGAAGAATATGAAACATCTCATTAATAATTTAGTATTTTGTACTTGTTGAAACATTTTTAAAATATTGAGTTTAATAAAATACATTATTAAAATTAGTTTTATCTGTTATTTTTATTATATTTTAATATGGCTACTAAAAATTTATATTGCCCCCATTGTATTTCTGTTGGACAACACTGGTCTAGATGCTGTTCAGTATCTCATATATCATATCTCTCTACATTTCTTCACCCAATAGAGTCTGTCACATTATAATATGTTCCTAACTGGTTTCAAGTATTTTTAACTCCAACTCAACCTTTACCTATTTATTAGCAAAAGTAATATTCAAAAAGCAAAAACCTGGTATTCTACCCGTCTGTGTGAAACCTTTGTCCCAATTTCCCAAGATTAAATTCTAATGTCTTTAATTACTTACATGGCTCACCACTGCACATTGATCTAGACCCATCTCTAACTCAGCCACTGCCGTCGAGTTGGATCACACTCATAGCAACCCCTCCTTGCGTTTCCGAGGCAGTATCACTATGGATTGCCCAACCTTCCTTCCAAGGAATGGCTAGTGGGTTTTAACCCTAGCCTTCTGGTTGGCAGTCAAGTGCCTTAGGCATTACGCTACCAGAGCTCCTAGAGCTTGTATGTTCCTGAAAATTATGATCTCCCTCAGTGTATATTTTGAGAAAATTTTAAGGACCTAATCTCTAAGCTTTCCCCTGTCATTCTTGTGTGTTATTTGTTGTGGTGCTGATTGTTCCTTTGTTCCAATTATTTTATATATTTATTTTTAATTGTGATTTGGGTGAAAGTTTACAGAGCAAATTCACTTTCCATACAGCATCTCACATATGCTTTGTGTCATGACATTGACTACAATTCACCACAATGCAACTGCTCCCCTCCTTCTTCCTCCCCATAGTTACCTCTTCTCTGTGTCCTTCCCTCCATTACTCCTGCCCCCTGAGCTGCCTCCCTGTGCATACACAGCCCTTCAATTCTCCCATGATTGATCTTTCCAAGGAGTGTATCCACCTATTGTAAATGCTCAGCTCATATGCCTATCTTTTGTTTGGCTGGAAGCCACAGGAGTGGGTTTAATTCCAGACCTGAAGGGCAGCTAGGAGCCATAGTCTCAGTGCTTCCATCAGGATCTATCAGACCAGCAAACCTGGTCCCTTTTTTTTTTTATCCAAATGATTTTGAGTTTTGTTCCACATTGTTCTCCCACTCTATCCAGGATCCCCTACATAGATCCCTATCCGAGTGTTTGACAGTGGTAGCCGGACACCATCTATTTCTCCTTGTCTTATAGTTCTAGATGCTGAGAATACCCTGGTATACCAGTTGGTTGGACTGAATATTTCCATGAATCTTTGGTTTTCTTCATTGTTCTTTGCTCTGGACAAGGAGAGACCCATCATTGCATCTAGATGGCTGCTTGCAAGCTTTTAAGATCCCAGTCACTACTCACCAAAGTAGGAGGTGGAACAATGTTTTGTGTAGTATGTTATGCCAATTGAGCTTGATGTCTCCTCCTACTATGATTCTGAGCCCACAGTCCAACTACTCACTCTCTCTGGGTAGCTGGCTGTGGCTAAGAAGTGACTACAACCTTGTACCTTGTCAGCTCTACTATATACCTGGGAATTCTTACAGAACATACCAATACTCTTGTAGAAACTTGTCTGCCAACCCCACGCATGGTCTTGGGCACATTACCACCTGCAGATATACCTAATCATTCAGCCTGTCCATCCATCTGTCCACCCTTATATCCATGATTGCCTTCACTGACAATGCAGTACTATATGGACAAAAGGGTTCATTTTTGTTGTCTGTACCTCCCAAGGTCCTCTCTATTTCTTCTTCTTCCTCAATGCCGCCATGTTGATCACTCACATTTAGTACATTGCCCTTTTCTTCACCCAAATCAATAATTATCTCTACCTGTCTAACAGTCTTCCCTTCCCTCCCTCCCACCTCTGGTAACCAACAAAGAAATTTCCTTCCATATGTAAACCTTTCCTTGACTTTTTTACAATAACATACTGTGGTGTAGTAAATTACCTGATATGGCTTTTCTACCCATAAGTCTTTGTAAACTCCATGGTGGAATTTGCTGTGAGAAACTGAGTAGCTTCTGATTGTTAAAATCATCCACCTGGGATATTTCTGTTGGGAGCAGCACCAAGTAACATTTTGGGAAGTTCGCTCTCTCTCACGTGCTTAGAATTCTGATGTTAATGATTGGCTTGTTTGGCCACTCTGCCAGATTCAAAAGGAGGCCTCCTAGGGGCAGAAGTCTCTCTGACTGCTGACTGAGGAAGGATGCACTCCTGAGAGACACATGCTGCTGGGAAAGAGACAGGCATTGCTGAGAGAGACACCAAGGGACACACACTGCTGGGAGAGAGACTGTGAGAGACTGTTGGCTGAGAGATGGTGGGCTGGGAGAGAGACAGCATTTTTCCTGAACTCGAATTGTAGCCTGGTACTTCCCTAATAAACTCCATAATCTGTGAGTTCTGTGTGGCAACTGCAGTGAATTATCGAACCCAG
>NW_006921598.1:19825168-19827437 GCF_000298275.1 Orycteropus afer afer
CTGTGAGTTCTGTGTGGCAACTGCAGTGAATTATCGAACCCAGGAGAGAAGTGGTGGGTGCTTTGGGAGGAATGGTTGGTGTCAGGGTTGGTGAAAGGGCTGGAGGGAGGCAGCATGTCTGGCCTCGCAGGAATAGACTTTTGTTGAGTCTTTCTCTTATGTGGTTAGAGGAGGTCAGAAGATGTGACCTCCTTTCCCCCTTAGCACATACTAATACAATATTTATCCTTCTGTGATTGACTTATTTCATCCGTCATAGTGACCTCCCAGTTCATGCACTTTACACCGTGTTTTGCCAATCCAATGTTATTCTTTAGGGTTGCATAGTATTCCATTGTGTGTATGTACCATAGTTTGGTTATCCATTCCTCAGTTGATATATGCCTAGATTTTTTTCATCTTTTGGCTATTGTAAATAGGGCTGTGATGAACATGGGTGTGCATATGTCTATTCTTGTCATGGCTCTCTCTTCTTCAGTATATATACCTAGTAATGGAATGGCTGGGTCAAATTGTATTTCTAATTCCAACTTTTTAAGGAATCACCATACTGCTTTCCATGATGGTTGTACCATTTTACAGTCCCACCAGCAATATATGAGAGTCCCAATCTCTCCACAACCTCACCAGCATTTGTTATTTTCTGTCTTGTTGAACTTTGCTGCTAGTGCTGAGGCAAGATGGTATCTTATTGCTCTTTTGATTTGCATCTCTAATGGCTAATGATCATGATCATTTCTTCATATGTTTGTTGGCTGCCTGAATTACCTCTTTGGTGAAGTGTCTATTCATGTCTTCTGCCCATTTTTTAAATTGGATTATTAGTCTTTTTGTGGTTGAAGTGTTGGAGTTTTCTATAAATTCAAAAGATAAGTCCCTTGTCAGATGTCTTTGCTGAATATTTTTTCCCAATAGGTAGGTTCTCTTTTTACTCTTTTGGAGAAATCTTTGGAAGCACTAAATAAATAAATAAATACATAAATAAATACTTTTGAGAAGGTCTGATTCATCTAGTTTATCTCGGCTGTTTTTGCATTTTGGGTTATGCTTGATAGTCTATTTATGCCATACATTAGGGGCCCTAAATTTGCCCCTAGTTTTTCCTTGAGGAACTTTTTAGCTTTAAGTTTCACATTTACATCTTTGATCGATCTGGAGTTCGTTTTTGTGTATGGTGTGACATATAGATCTTATTTCATTTTTCTGCAAATAGATCTTCAGTTTTGCCAGCACCATGTATTAAACAAACATTCTCTTCCCCATTTAATGAATTTCAGCCCTTTGTCAAAGATTTGCTGATCCTAGGCCAATGGACCTATTTCTGGGTTCTCAACTCTATTCCATTGGTCTATGTGTCTGTCATTATACTAATACCAGGCAGTTTTGACTACTGTGGCTGTATAATAGGTTTTTAGATCCAGCAGTCTGAGACATCCTACTTTGTTCTTCTTCTTCAACAGTGCTTTGCTTATTCAAAGTCTCTTTCTTCTCCATATAAAGATAGCAATTGGTTTTTCCACATGCTTAAAAAAGGTTGATGGGATCTGGATTGCGATTGCATTGAAAGTATAGATTACTTTAGGTAAAATTGCATTTTCACAATGCTCAATTTTCCTATCCATGAGCATGGGATGTTCTTCCATTTATGTAGATCTCTTATGGCCTCTTGAAGTAGTTTTTCATAGTTTCCTTTGCACAGGTCTTTTGTGTTGCTGTTAAGACTTATTCCTAAGTATTTTATTTTTTGGTAGCTATTGTAAATGATATTGATTTCCTTATTATTTTTTTTTTCCAGCAATCTTTTTGCTGGTGTAGAGGAATCCAACTGATTTTTGGATGTTAATCTTGCATCCTGTCATGATTCTAAATCTCTCAATTAGTTCCAGTAGATGTTTGACTGAGTCTCTTGGGTTTTCTAGGTATAGGATCATATCATCAGCAAATAGGGATAGTTTGACTTCTTCCTTACCACTTCGATACCTTGATTCCCTTTCTTGCCTTATTGTCCTGGCTAGTACTTCCAATATGATGTTGAATAGAAGTGGTGACAGAGGGCACTATTGTCTGATACCTGTTCACAAGGGGAATGGTTTCAGTCTCTCTCCATTGAGAATAATGTTGGCTGTTAGTTTTGCATCTTTGCCCTTATTATGTTGAGGAATGTCCTTTCTATTTCTATTTTTTTATTTATTTATTTTATTTATTTTTTTATTAGGATTTGGGTGAAGATTTACAGAGTAAATTCACTTTTCATACAGCAGTTCACATA
>NW_006921598.1:19831557-19833798 GCF_000298275.1 Orycteropus afer afer
TGTTATCGAGGTTATGCTTGCTTCATAAAATGAGTTAGGGAGGATTCCATCCTTTTCTATGTTTTGGAATAGTTTGAGTAGGATTGGTGTCAGTTCTTCTCTAAATGTTTGGTAGAATTCTCCGCTGAAACAGTCTGGGCCAGGACATTTTTTTTGTTGTAAGATTTTTATGACCTGTTCAATTTCTTCTTTTGTTATGGATCTGTTCAACTTTTCTATCTCAGTCTGTGTTAGTTTAGGTAAGAAGTGTGTTTGTAGAAATCTGTCAATTTCTTCTAGATTTTCAAATTTGTTGTAGTACAGTTCTTCATAGTATCATGATATTGTGCTTTTTATTTCAGGTGTTTCTGTTGTGATGTCCCTCATTTTGCTTCTTATTTGTGTTATTTGTATTCTCTCCCACTTTTCTTTTGTTAAATTTTCCAGTGGTTTGTCAATTTCATTAATCTTTTCAAAAAGCCAACTTCTAGTCTTGTTGATTTTTTCTATTGTCTATTTTCTGTTTCATTGATTTCTGTTTGAATCTTTATTAATTCTTTTCTTCTGGTGACTGTAGGCTTTTCTTGCTCTTCTTATTCTAATTGTTGGAAATGTTGGTTTTAAGTGTTGATTTTGGCTCTTTCTTCTCTTTTGATATGTGCATTATTGCTATAAATTGGCCTCTGATCACTGCTTTTTCTGTGTCCTAAAGATTTTGGTATGTTGTGTTTTCATTCTGTTTGATTCAAGGCATTTTTGAATTTCATTTTTTATTTCTTCTCTTACCCAGTCTTTCTTAAGGAGGTATTGTTCAGTTTCCATGTGTTCGCTATTTTTCCACTGATCTTCCTATTGTTGATTTCTCATTTGATAGAATTGTGATTTGAGAAGATGCTTTGTAGTATTTCAATGTTTCTAAATGAATTAAGTCTTGCTTTATGGCTTAATATATGGTCTGTCATGGAGAATGTTCCATATGCACTGGAAAAGAATGTTCTTGTTCTGTTGTTTGCTGAAGGGCTCTATAGGTGTCTATGAGGTCAAGTTGGTGGATTGTATTGTTTAGCTCTTCTGCGTCTTTGTTGAGTTTCTTTTCAGTTCTTCTATCTTTTATTGAAAGTGGTGTATTAAAGTCTCACACTATGACTGTGGGGTCATGTATTTGCCTTTTCAACTCTTTTAAAGTCTGATTTATGTACTTTGGGGCTCTTTCATTGGGTCCATAGATATTTATTATGGTGATATCTTCTTGTTCAATTGTTCCTTTAATCATTACATAATGTGCTTCCTTGTCTTGTATGGTGGTTTTTGTCTTAAAGTCAATTTGATCAGAAATTAATATTGCCACTCCTGCTCTTTTACAGTTACCATTTGCTTGATATATCTTTTTCCAACCTTTGATTTTTAATCTACTTTTGTCTTTGTCTCTAAGGTGTGTCTCTTGTAGACAGCATATTTATGTGTTATGTTTTCTTATCTAGTCTGTAACTCTCCATCTCTTGGGTGGTTCCTTTAATCTATTAACATGCAATGTAATTATCAACAAGTATGAATTTGTTATTATCATTTTTTTATTTGTTTTTTCATGGTGTTCTTGGGTTCTTTGTTCCATATAATTTTCTGTGCTGAGCTCATTATGTTTATGTATCACATTATCATTTCTTTTGTTGCTTTTGTTTTACTATTTGCTAAATATTTGTGCTTGTTCTCTTTTTTATTGCAATGTGATGGTTTATCATTTTTCCTTGAGGTTACCCTGTGATTTATAATTATCTCCTAGAATTTAAAATAGCCCATTCTGTCTTACAACACTCTTGACTTCGTCAACTTTTAGAAGTTCTGTAACTCCAATATTTTTCCTTCTTTTTGGTTTGTAGTCCTCATTTGTCAATTGGTGTGTCTGTTTCCCTTTTTATAATTTTGTACACTTATTTTACTTTAGATACATTCATGGCTGTGTGGGTTTCTGGGTTATGTCATCTTGTGTATTAATGGTCAGTTGTTATTTGCTATTTTTGGTTCTCTGTCCAAAGGACTCCCTTTAGTATCTCTTGTAAGGTTGGTCCGGTTTTAACAAATTCCCTTAGTTTCTGCTTATCAGGAAATGTCCTAATTTCACCATCATATTTGAGGGACAATTTTGCTGGGTATATAATTCTTGGTTGAAAATTTTTCTCTTTCAGGGTTTTATATACACCATCTCACTGTCTTTTCACTTGCATGGTTTCTGCTGAGAAATCAGAGCTTATTCTTACTGGTTGT
>NW_006921598.1:19834131-19836026 GCF_000298275.1 Orycteropus afer afer
TTTTTTCTGATTGATCCCTTTCCAAAGAAGTGTTCAGGTATTTGTCTTCAATCTCATTAATTCTGTCTTCCATTGTATCAATTCTACTCCTTTGCCCTTCCAGCGTGTTATCTACTTCTGACAATTTAGTATTAATCTTATGGATTTCTATCCGTAGATTTAGAATCATTTCCATTCTTTCATTTATTTTGTCATTGTATTTTCTTCCAAAATTCTTCTAGGATTTTGTCTGTGTTTTCCTTGGTCTGTCTCTCAATCCTTTGAATATACCTAATTTTTTTTTTTTTTTTTTTTTTTAATTCCTTATCAGGGAGTTCCAATGCTGCATCTTCCTCAGTGATATGTTTTGTGTCTGTATCCTGGTCCCTTGTTTTTCCTGCTTTACCTTGCTCCTTTGTGTGGACTGTCATGCTTTGTTGTCTTCAAGGCATTGTGACATTTTTGTGTTTATATTTAATTGCTGATTATATGGTGGAGTGACTTTCCCATGATTTTTGTTTTCTTTGTTTTGTTTGTATGTTATCTTTGTAAGCAGGGTACTGTGCTGTGTTCCTCTGTTCACCAGCTGGCAGCACTTATTCACTTACTACCTGTCTCCTTCCCTGTTGTCAGCCTCCCATTTTTCCCTGGCATCCTTGGCAAGTAGAGTCTATTCTTAGGTCCCTGGAATCTGAATGAGAATGCTGTCACTTTAAAATCCAAAATGGGTGCCACTTGTAAACATTCAGAATGGCTGCAACCTGTCACTTTAAATGTCCAAAATGGCCACCGCTTGTAAATATTCAAAATGAGTGCACCTTCTGTCATGTTAAATATTCAAAATGACTGCTGCTTGTGAACATTCAAAATGGCTGCAGCCTCAGTCACTTTAAAAATCCAAAATGGCTGCATGTGGAAACAATCAAAATGGCTGTGCCCTCTGGACAGTGAAAGTCCACAGCTCAGGTTGTCTCCCTCCTTGCTGTTTCCCTTCCTAGTCATAGGTGACTAGTGCAGTCATCTCTGCAGCACTTGGTGACAAGAGCTGATCTTTAGGTCAATTCTCAGGTCCCAACACCACTTAGAAATATTCAGGCTGTTGGTCCCATCAGAGTAGCTCACAGTCTGCAGCTCTAACTATCACCATACTCACTGTTTTCATTCAGGTTTTTCCACTAGTTGGTGCCTAATCCACTTCTGTATAGTTCCTTTCGAAGCTCAGAGCTCCAGAATTATGTTCTGTATCTCTGTCGATTGGCTTCTCTTTTCTTTGTTGAGGAGAGTCTGTGTTGCTTGTCTGCCTGCTCCTCCATCTTACTGGAAGTCACTGTTTGTTTTTTTTTTAAAATTGCTCTGAGTGGATGCCCTACCATTATAGCAAGTGATATTCAAAGTGCTGTAAATTTTTTTGCATAGGATGAAAAATAATTTCATATCTGTGAATGTATCAAAAAGTTAGTTACAAGTTAAAAAGAAGTTTTCACATATAGTGTGGTAGAATTACCAGTTTTTTTTTTTTTTCTTTCACTTTTGTCCTCCGGTGGGGGAAGCAAAAGAACAGAGTTGTTCTTATTTTATGAAAATAATAGTATTCCATAGTTTTTATCAAGAATAAAATTAGTCAAATGTGCTTTGTACAAACAAATTCCTCAGTAACTTTTCATGAAATTAAAATTACTTTAAAAGTTACTTAATGGAGAGAATGAAGTTTGTAAAAATATTTCAGGACACTTTGAAGATTATTTTTTAAGATTTTTTCTTTTTTCTTTTGCATGAATCCTGGTACATTTTTGGAGAGAAAAACATTCATCTCTCAAACACATACTTGCACTCTATAAGATGCACATATGCATGCTATTCACCACATACATACCAGTATACAATGTTGTTGTTGTTATTTGCCGTCGAGTCAGCCC
>NW_006921598.1:19836851-19846042 GCF_000298275.1 Orycteropus afer afer
TGCTGTTGAGTTGGATCCAACTCATAGCAACCCCTCCTTGGGTTTCAGAGGCAGTATCACAACAGAAGTAGATTGCCCAATCTTCCTTCAGAGGAGTGGCTGGTGGGTTTGGACTGCCAGCCTTCTGGTTAGCAGCCAAATGTATTAAGCACCATGCCACCAGAACTCCTAGTAGTTACCAAGTATCTACTCTCCTGGAACTATTTGTAATGAGTTTAAGTATTTTACACATATTAATGTATTTAATTATTATGAAATTCCTGTGAGGTACAGAACATTATTGATATTATACAGAGGAGAACACTAGGAACAGAATAATTAAATAACTTGTCTAAGAGTGGACTCCTATAAAATGGTAAGACTAGAATTCAAAGAGGCATGATATGGTGCAAAAATGCTTACTCTTAACCACAAAATTCTAATGCCCCTTGTCATTAAGGCAAGCACTATGATCATATTTACTTCTTTCACTCATCCATATGTTGTTATTATTTCTGGGTGCCATCAAATCAATTCACACTTATAGAAACCCATTATTACAGTAGAACTTCCCCCTTAGGGTTTCTTATGCTGCAATCATTACAGGAGAAGATTACAAGGTCTTTTCTCCAATAGAACCACAGGGTGAGTTTGAACTGCCAACCTTTCAGTTAGCAGCTGGACATAATAGGGCCTCACCCCTGTAAGGTCAGCAAAATTATGTTTGCTGATCTTTAACACCTGTTCGGTTTCTCAAGATATTAACCATTGCACCTTTTTCTCAACTGGTGAACTTAAGGTTAAAAAAAAAAAAAAAATGAAACACATAAAGATTGATTTCCTGGGCATTAGTGAGTTGAAATGGGTTGGTATTGGCTATTTAGAATCAGACAATTCTGTAGTCGACTACATCAGGAATGACAAATTGAGGAGGAATGGCATCACACTGATCATCAAAAAGAACATTTCAAGATCTAGCCTGAAGCACAATGCTGTCAGTCATAAGATACCCATATGTCTACAAGGAAGAACAGTTAATACTAAAACTAACAATTAAAATTTACACATCAACCACTAAAGCCAAAGGCAAACATGCACTCAAGATGCAGGGATAATTATTGGTGACTATAATGTGAAATAAAGAAGAAACAGCCACAGTTGGAAAATATGGCTTTAGTGATAGAAATTATTATACCAGAGGCTCCATAATAGAATTTGGCAAGACCATTGCAAATACATTTTTTAAACAATATACAGCAACTATAGAATGGACTGTACTGTATGGAATAAATAGGAATCAAATTGATTACATCTGTGGAAAAAGGTGATTGAGAAGATCAGTATCATAGGTGAAAGCAAGGCCAGTAGCTGACTGTGAAGCCAATCATCAATTGCATATGTGCAAATTTAGTTGAAGCTGAGGAAAATTAAAAAGTCCATGAAAGCCAAAATATGACTATGAGTATATCCCACATGAATTTAAAGATGATCTGAAGAATAGACTTGATCCATTGAACACCAGTGACCAAAGATCAGGTGAATTGTGGGACATCAAAGACATCAGACATAAAGAAAGCAAAAGAGCATTAAAAAAAAAAAAAGACCAAATGGATATCAAAAGAGCCTCTGAAACTTGCTCTTGAATGGAGAGTAGCTGAAGCTAATGGAAGAAATGATGAAGTAAAATTGCTGAGCAGACGATTTCAAAGTATAGAGCAAGAAAACAAAGTAAAGTATTATACTTAAATGTTCGAAGACCTGGAATTAGAAAATCAAAAGGGAAGAACACACTCACCATTTCTCAACCTGAAAAACTGAAAAAAAATTTCAAGCCTCAAGTTGCAATATTAATGGCTTCTATTTCCAGAACACTTAATTGTGTTCATGAGGAAACTGCATAGACCAGGAAGCTATTGTTTGAAAAGAACAAGAGGATACTTCTTGGTTTAAAATCAGGAAGGGAGTGCATCAGGGTTTTATCATTTCATTATACTTATTCAGTCTGTACACTGAGGAAATAATCTGAGAAGCTGTACTATATGAAGAAGGACAAGGCATCACGACTGGAGGAAGACTTATTAACAATCTGTGCTATGCAGATGACACAACCTTGTGTGCTGAAAGTGAAGATGACTTGAAGCAATTACTGATGAAGATTAAAGACTACAATCTGTAGTATGGACTACAACTCAACATAAGAAAACTAAAATCTTCACAACTAATAAGCAGCATCACAATAAATGGAGAAAAGATTAAAGTTGGTTGTCAAAAATTTCATGTTATTTGGACCCACAATCAACACCAATGGAAGCAACACAAATGCAATACACTGCTGGCAAGTCAGGTCTGACTCATAGCAACTCCTCCTTGGGTTTCTGAGGCAGTATTACTACCGGAAGTAGTTTGCCCAATCTTCCTCCTGAGGACATATTGCACTGGGCAAATCTACTGCATGAGACCTCTTTAAAGTGCTGAAGAGCAAAGATGTCTCTTTGAAGACTAAGGTGCACATAACCTAAGCCATGGTGCTTTCAATAGCCTCATATCCATGTGTTGTTGTTGTTGTTATGTGCCTTCGAGTTGGACCCGACTCATAGCAACCCCTCCTTGGGTTTTCGAGGCAGTATCACTATGGAAGTAGATTGCCCAATCTTCCTTCCAAGGAGTGGCTGGTAGGTTTGAACCACCAGCCTCCTGGTTAGCAGTCAAGTGCCTTAGCCACTATGCTACCAGAGCTCCCATGTGAAAGCTGGAAAATGAATAAGGAAGACAAAAGAAAAGTTGATTGCTTTTGAGTTGTGGTGTTGGCAAAGAATATTAAAAGTACCATGAAGAAGAACTAACTAATCTGTCTAGGAAGAAGTACAGCCAGAATGCACCTTAGAAGCAAGAATGGCCAGGCTTCATCTCACCTACTTTGGTCATGTTGTCAGAAGGGACCATTCCCTGGAGAGGATGTCATGCTTGGTAAAGTGGAGGGTCAACAAAAAAGGAGAAGGCCTCAATGAGATGGATTGACACAGTGGCTGTAACAATGGGCTCAGGTATAGCAAGGATTGTGAGGCTGGCACAGGACCATAGGATGGGGCAGTGTTTCGTTCTGTTGTACAGAGGGTCACGATGAGTCAGAGCTGACTCAATGGCATCTAACAAAAACAACATGCAAAAAATATTTAACAATGCAAGAAGCATCAAAAGAAGATAGAAGGAATACAGAGTCACTGTACCAAAAGGAATTGGTCAATGTTCAGACATTTCAGGAGGTAGCATATGATCAAGAAACAACAGGAATATTGAAAGAAGGAGTTCTAGCTTCACTGAAGGCATTAGTGAAACACAAGGCTACAGGTATTAACAAATACCCATTGAGATGTTTCAACAAATGGATGCCGTAATGAAAGCACTCCTTTGTTTATGTCAAAAATTTTGAAAGGTAGCTACTGGGCCAATTGACTGGAAGAGATCCATATTTGTGTCCGTTCAAAAGAAAGGTGATCCAACAGTCAAGCAATATCATTAATATCATATAAAAGTAAAATTTTGCTGAAGATAATTCAAAGAATTGCCGCAGTACATTGGCAGAACATTGCCAGAAACTCAAGCCAGATTCAGACGAGGATGTGAAATAAGAGATTTCATTGCTGATGTCAGATGAATTTTGGCTGAAAACAAAGAATACCAAAAAGATGTTCACCTGTGTTGTATTGACTATGCCAAAGCATTCAACTGTGTGGATCATAAGAAATAATGGATAATGTAATGAAGAATGGGAATTCTGGAATACTTAATTGTGCTTATGAGGAACCCATACATTAAACAAAAAGGCAGTTGTTCAAGCAGAATAAGGGTATACTGCATGGTTTAAAATCAGGAAATGTGTGTGTCAGAGTAGTATCCTTTCACCATACTTATTCCATCTGTATGCTGAGCTAATAGCCAATAAGCTGAACTGTATGAAGAAAAACATAGCATCAGGATTCGAGAAAGACTTTTTAATAACCTGCAATATACAGATAACACAATCTTGCTTGCTGAAAGTAAGGAGAATATGATGTATTTCCTGATGAAGATAAAAACTACAGGCTTCCATATACATTACACCTCAACATAAAGAAAACAAAAATCTTCACAACTGGACCAATAAGCAATATCATGATAAGTGGAGAAAAGATAGAAGATGTGAAGGATTTCATTTTACTGGGATCCACAAGTGGAAAAAGCAGATAAGAAATGGAAAGACACAATTTAATGGGTAAATCTTCTGTAAAATAACTCTTTAAAGGGTTAAAGAGCAAAGATGTAACTTTGAAGACAAACATGCACCTCCCCTAGCCATGGTATTTCAGTATTGTCATATGCATGTGAAAGCTGGACAACAAATAAAGAAAACCACAGAAATATTGATGCAACTGAAACGTGGTGTTGGCAAATAATATTAAATGTATCATGGACTGCTTAGAAGAAACAAATCTGACTTCAAAGAAGTACAGCTGGAATGTTCCTTAGAAGTGGGAATTGCCAGACTTGTCTCTTATATTTTGGTCATGCTCTCAGGAAGAAATAATCCCTGGAGAAGGATAGCATGCTTGGTAAAAAAGAGGGTCAGCAAAAAAGGGGAAGATTCTCAATGAGATGAAATGACACAGTAGCTGCCAAGATAGTTTCAAGCATAGCAAAGATTGTGAGGATGGCACAGGACCAGATAGTGTTTTTCTCTGTTGTACATATTGTTACTATGAGTCATATCCAATTGTTGGGATCTAACAAATACAACAAAACTGTAATCTAGTACTTGCAATCTAAATGTACTAGGTCAGGTGTTGAAAGAGTTACTAATTTGAATGTGACATGTTTTCTGCCTTCAAGGAGTCTATTCTGTAGTTTTAAGATAAAAATCTATTGGTAGAACATGTGAAGTGTTTTTTTAATTTATTTTTATTTTTTTTATTGTGATTAGGGTGAAAGTTTACAGAGCAAATTCACTTTCCATACAGCAGCTCACTTACACTTTGTCTCATGACATTGACTACAATTTACCCCAATGCAACAGCTCCTCTCCTACTCCCTCCCCATAGTTACCTCTTCCCTGAGTCCTTTCCTCTCATGCACTCCTACCCCCCGAGCTATCTCGCTGTGCATACACAGCCCTTCTATTCTCCCATTGATCTCTCCAAAGAGTGTATACACCTATTGTAAACGTTCAGCTCATATGCCTGTCTTTTGTTTGGCTGGAAGTCACAGGAGTGGGTTCAATTCCAGACCAAAGGGACAGCTAGGGGCCATAGCCTCAGTGGTTCCAACAGGCTCCATCAGACCAGCAAACCTGGTCCTTTTTTTTTTTTTTATGATTTTGAGTTTTGTTCAATATTGTTCTCCCACTCTACCTAGAATCTCCTACACAGATACCCCTCCGAGAGGTAGACATGATAGCTGGGCACCATCTAGTTCTTCTGGTTCTTCTAGTTCTCATAGTTGTATAGACTGAGGATCACATGGTATAGCAGTCTCTTGGACTAATTGTTTCCATGTGTCTTTGGTTTTCCACATTCTTCTTTGCTCTGGTTGGAGAGAGACCCACCATTGCTGCTAGATGTCCACTTGCAAGCTTTTAAGATCCTAGTCACTACTCACCAAAGTAGGATGTGGAACAATGTTTTTGTGTGATATGTTATGCCAAGTGAGCTTGATGTCCCTTGTGATTATGGTCCTGAGCCCACAGGTCCAACTACTCCCTCTCTCTGGGTAGCGGGCTATGGCCAAGAAGTGACTACAACCTTGTCTCTTGTCAGCTCTAATGGGAATTCTTACAGAACATACCAATACACTTGCAGAAACATTGTCTGCCAACCCTACACATGGTCTTGGCACATACCCCCCTACATAGACATACCTGATAGTCCAGCCTATCCAACCATCTATCCACCCATATATCAATGTTTGTCTTCAATGACAATGCAGTATTATATGTGCAAAAAGGTTCATCTTTGCTGTCTCAACATTCCACACACCTCTCTATGTCTTCCCCTTCCTCAATGCCTCCGTGTTGATTACTCACATTTGGTGTATTGCCCTTATCTTCACCCAAATCAATACTTCTCTCTACTTATCTAACAGTGTTCCCTCCCCTGCCCTCCTATCGCTGGTAACCAAACAAAAAAATTCCCATCCATATATAAACCTTTCCTTCACTTTTTACAATCATGGACTAATACAATATTCATCCTTCTGTGATTCAATTATTTCACTCAGTATAATGTCCTCCAAGTTCATCCATGTTATGCAGTGTTTTGCCAATTCTACATTATTCTTTAGGGTTCCATAGTATTCTATTGTGTGTATGTACCATATTTTGGTTATCAATTCTTCTGTTGATGGGCACTTAGGTTGTTTCCATCTTTTGGCTGTTTTAAATAATGCTCTGATGAACATGGATGTGCATATATCTGTTCTAGTCTTGGCTCTCAATTTAGAATGTATACCTAGTAATGGAATGTCTGGGTCAAATGGTATTTCTAATTCCAGCTTTTTAAGGAATCACCATACTGCTTTCCACAGTGGTTGTACCATTTTACACTCCCACCAGCAGTGAATGAGAGTCCCAATCTCTCCACATTCTGGCCAACATTTGTTATTTCCTGTCTTGTTGAACTAGTGCTACTAGTGCTGGGTCAAGATGGTATCTCATTGCTCTTTTGAGTTGCAGCTATCTAATGGCTAATGATCATGAGTATTTCTTCATGTGTTTTCTGGCTGCCTGAATATCATTTTTGGTGAAGTGTCTATTCATGTCTTCTGCCCATTTTTAATGGGATTATTTATCTTTTTGTTTTTGAGGTGTTGAAGTTTTCTATAAATTCTAGAGGTAAGTTCCTTGTCAGATACATCATTGCTGAATATTTTTCTCATTCTGTAGGTTCTGAGTACTGAGCAGGTTGAAGACTCATGCTCCAAGGCAATGTGGTCAGACATGATCCCAAACCATACTTTAAAAATGTATCATGTCACTGTACAGTGCTGCCACTGCAGCCTGAGAAATTTTTCTTGCCATGATTTTTACCACCAAAGAAAACACTTTCTCATTAACTTTTTATCCCATTGCTGTGGCCATATTTGAAAGGCAGACTTAGTCTGGGAACCCATGATCTTGGTGCAAAGGAAGCTGTGATAGCTGGAGCTGTGTGTCAACTTGGCTGGACCCCAGTTCTGTGTGGTTGTTCCTATGAGGGGATTGGATGACTGTGTTCTCAGTGGCCAATCTGTTGAAGGGAATTTTCCCTAAGGCTGTGGCCTGCTTCCAGTATATCTAAGGACATGCTGGGAAGAGAGATATTCTTCTGTGGATCAGGATTCTGTTGTGCTGCCTACAACTGTCTGTGAGTGAGCAGTTCACCATTCAGCCTGGAGATCTTGGATTCGTCATTTGTTGGAATCAACAGCCAGTGTACTGCCTGCCAGCCTTGACCTCCTTGGCCCTGCAGTTGTGGGAGCCAGGAAAAGATTCCATCTTGACGTTTGATCCAGGGACTTTGGACTTGCTGGCTTCTATACATGTGTGAGTCATTCTCCTAAGATAAATTTCTCTCTCTCTCCTTTCTCTCTCTCTCTCTCTCTCTCTCTCTATGTATATATATAAGCTTTGCTGGTTTTTGTATCTCTAGAGAACCCAGTCTAACACATTTGGTAACAAGAGTGGGGTAGAGAGACCAAATAATAAGGATGGGCTTCCTAGATTGGTTCTCCAGTTCGATTAATCTTAAAGACACTAGAGACCCTGCATCTGTTAGTAAACAGGGCCCTGCTAATCCATGGCGTGAGGTGGCAAAATTAATATGCAAAATAGCACCACCAATAGATCAAGTACTTGTGAGAAGTGATGCTCTGGGTGATCGGATACATGATACTTTTCTGCAATTTTGTCAGAATGAGGAGAATAAGGAAGCTGGTTGGTTGGTCCTACTTACACTGGACAAAGTGGTGAAAGAGCAAGATGAACTCAGAGATGTTGAGTCTTGGCTTATGTGCTGCATAAAAGACCTCAGTGCTTCCAGTTGTACTCTGAAAGAAAGCCTTATATCTTCCAGTAACAGCTGATATTGCTGAAAAACAAACCCAGTGTCTTATTGTAAGGGTGGCTGAATTACAATGCCAATTAAATTGCCAATCCAGAATGGTGTCTGATGTTAAAGTGAGGGCATTGATTGGAAAAATTGGGATCCTGAAACCTGGAATGGGGACATATGGACAGATAATCAGGAAGATCAGGATATGGAGCCTGTAAATTCTGTTCAGCCGCAGGTATCCAGGTGAGGAGAGGAACTCAGCCACACCCAATGTATCAGGGTGGGAGAGTAGGAGAATGGGGATTAAAAGCCAGGATCCTGGACAGAGGATCAGTAAGCCTCAGGAATCCAGGTTAAGAGAGGGAACTCAGGCACACCCAAAGCAGCAGAGTGGGAGAATGGGAGAAAGGGGATAAAAAAGCCAGGAACTTGGACAGAGGAGCAGTCAGCCGCGGAGATCCAGATGAGGAGAGGAACTCAGCCATGCCAAAAGCAGCAGTGCAGGAGAGCAGGAAAAAGGGGATGAAAAGCCAGGAACTCAGACAGAGGAACAGTCAGCCGCAGGGATCCAGGTGAGGAAGGAACTCAGGCATGCCCAAAGCAGCAGCGTGAGAGAGCAGGAGAAAGGGGATTAAAAGGCCTAGGAATCTGGACAGAGGAGGAGTCAGCCTCAGGGACCCAGGTAAGGGTGGTACGAGAGGTTTCCAACAGGAAGACAAACCTTTCTTTCGGTTTGTCCTACTGTGGTGACATGTTGATGTGAGTTTTGAGGTTGAGCCACTGGTGTTTCTAACCCAGTGGGATGCAAATGTACACAGGTATTAGCCCAGCTTACAGACTGAGACAGACTAGGAAGAAGGAGGAGGCTATATAGTTCTCAAAAAATTGGCCAGGGAAAACCTTATGAATATCAAAGAAACACTGTTTCATACATTACCACACAACTTTATGAATAGTCTGGTTAGGTTAGAAGGCTCTGAAAATACAGCTGGGAAAAAGCTGCATCATCTGAGTAAACCCAGCCTTACTCCTATGGATAAGGTAAAGTTTTTGAGACCTTCATTTGCTGATGTGGCACCACTCAAATTGAAGAGAAACAGCCACAGACATCCATTAATCATCGGAACATGGAATGTATGAAGTATGAATCTA
>NW_006921598.1:19851677-19854322 GCF_000298275.1 Orycteropus afer afer
GATGCTTTTGAGTTGTGGTGCTGGCAAAGAATGCTGAAAGTACCATGGACTGTTAAAAGAACTAAGAGATCTGTCCTGAAGGAAGTCACCCAAAATGCTCCTTGCAAGCGAGAATGGCCAGACTTCATCTCACCTATTTTGGTCATGTTTTCAGAAGAGATCATTCCTTGGAGAAGGATGTCATGCTTGGTAAGGTGGAGGGTCGACGAAAGATGGGGAGGCCTTCAACAAGATGGATTGACATGGTGTCTGCGATGATGAGCTCAAGTATAGCAAGGATTGTGGAGCTGGCGTGGCATTGGGCAGTGTTTCATTCTGCTGTTCATGGGGTCTCTATGAGTTAGAAATGACTGGAAGGCACCTAACAACAACAACAACAAATTCTGTTGAATCCCTCCCATCTGAATGGATTACTGTAAAACCATTACCCCCTCCCCCTCAGTTTGATGGGACTAGCCAAACTGGTCCTGCTGGGTCATTGTCTGAGGCAGAGGCCATGGAAGACATTCCTGAATGCTCTCAGGTACTGCCTCAGGCACCTATTGTTGCTGGTAGGCTGATAACTAAAGTCAAGTCCAAGCAAGCCCCAAAAGGTAAAATAGAAAGTATGACTGAGGAGGTGGTACACTATACCTTAAAATACCTACTTGATTTTGCTTACATGTACAGACAGAAACCTGGAGAATATGTATGGGAATGGCTACTGAGGTTGTGGGATAATGGTGCAAGGAATGTAAGATTGGATCATTCTAAGTTTATTGATTTAAGCCCACTAAGTATGGGTTCTTCATTCAATGTCTCAGCTCGAGGAGTTAGGAAAGGATCTAATAGTTTATTTGGTTGGCATACTGAGGCATGGATTATGCGGTGGCCTACCTTAAGTCAAGTTAAAGTACCAGACCTACCTTGGTATAATATAGAAGAAGATATCCAGAGGCTTAGGGAAATTGGCCTGTTAGAATGGATTTATCAGATTAGGCCCCTAGAGCCAGAAATGGAGAGTCCAGAAGACACACCTTTCACCAGTACCCTGAGAAATAAATTTGTGAAGGGAGCTCCAGCATCCTAGAAGACTGCTGTGATTGCTATTTTAAGTAAACCTGATTTGACAGTAAGAACTGCCCTAATAGAACTAAGACACTTAACTATGATGGGGCTGATTGGACCCTGTGGTAGTAGAGACCAAGTGGCAGCAGTTAATTGACAAAGGCAAGGTGGGCGTGGTTACCATAATGGACAGCAGAGTTGGAACAGTAGTCAGAATAGTCTGCCATGTGTGGAATTATGGCATTGGCTACTTGCTCATGGTGTTCCTAGTAGTGAAATACATGACAAGTCTACTATATATTTACTTGATCTGTATAGACAAAAGAATTCTAGGTCACGTGAACAGCAACCTAGATTGAATCGCCAGAATACAGAGTCATGACTTCTCAATCAATTCCCAGACTTGAGTCAGTTTACAGACCCACAACCCCTTGAATGAAGGGGAAGCCAGGTCCCTTTGAGGAAGGATCCCACTACATTGCCAAAAATCTATAATGTCAGTCTTTCTCCTAGCCTTCCCCAAAGGGATCTGAGGCCTTTTATGAGAGTGACTGTTCATTGGGAAAAGGAAATAATCAGACTTTTTGGGGATTACTGGACACTGGCTCTGAATTGACACTAATTTCAGGAGACCCAAAGTTTCATTGTGGCCCACCAGTCAGAGTGGGGGCATATGCAGGTCAAGTTATTGATGGAGTCTTAGCTAAGGTGCATCTCACAGTGGGCTCAGTGGGTCCCCATACCATCCTGTAGTGATTTCCTCAGTGCCAGAATGCATAATTGGAATAGATATACTCAGCAATTGGCAGAATTCCCACATTGTCTCCCTGACATGTGGAATAAGGGCTATTATGGTAGGAAAAGCCAGGTAGAAGCCATAAGAACTCTCTCTACCTATAAAAATAGTAAACAAAAAGCAGTACTGCATCCCTGGAGGGGTTGCAGAGATTACTGCCACCATCAAGGACTTGAAGGATGCAGGGGTGGTGATTCCCACCACATCCCTATTTAAATCACCTATTTGGCTTGTGCAAAAAGCAGATAAATCTTGGAGAATGACAGTAGATTATCATAAACTTAATCAGGGGTGACTCCAATTGCAGCTGCTGTTCCTGATGTGGTTTCATTGTTTGAACAAATTAATACATCTCCTGGTATTTGGTATGCAGCTATTGATCTGGCCAATGCCTTTTTCTGGATACCAATTTCAAAAGACCATCAGCTGGCAAGGCCAACAGTGATATGGAACCATTCTTCAGGGTGATCAGCCAGCAACGTGGTGGCAGGTTGATTACATTGGACCACTCCCATCACGGAAAGGACAGTGTTTTGTTCTTACTGGAATAGATATTTATTCTGGATATGGATTTGCTTTCCCTGCATGCAAAGCTTCTGATAAAACTACCATGCATGGATTTACAGAATGCCTTAACCACCATCTTGATATCCCACACAGCATTGCTTCGGATCAAGGGACTCATTTCACAGCAAATGAAGTGTGGCAATGGGCTTATGCTCATGGAATTCACTGGTCTTACCATGTTCCCCATGATCCTGAAGCATCTGGCTTGATAGAACAATGGAATGGACTCTTAGAA
>NW_006921598.1:19855663-19857065 GCF_000298275.1 Orycteropus afer afer
ATATATATATATAAACTTTACTGGTTTTTGTTTCTCTAGAGAACCCAGTCTAACACAGAAGCAAAATAGTAAGTTTCTAACATCTTCCTCTTCTGCAATGAGATGGAGTGTGCAAAAGGCCATTCTCTGCCAAGGACATGAGTAAAACCATCAAAATAAAGAAACATGCAATATGACCAGAGAGACAAACAGAGTGCTATGTGTCTAGAGCCTGAGAGCCCATGGAAAGGCTGGTGAGGGTGGGGGAACAGCAGAAGAGAAGACTAGGATGTGAGCTGGGGTCAGATGAGGGAACAGGTGAAATACCAAGCTGAAGAACTGAAGAGGTTTTTTTTTTTTTTTTCCCTGTAGGTAATGAGGGACCAGAGAAATCTTAAGCTCTATTACTCTATCTTTCAACAACAGGCAAGACTGTTTGGCTTTTGGTTATTGCTGACATACATTTTTTTGGGGGGGAAAAAATTGCTTTCTAACATGGTTTACTCTGTGAATTTTTAACAGGATAATGTGGATATTTTATATTCTTCCAATATGACTTTGATTTAAATAGTACACAGGAAAGGGTTAAAAAAAGTCAACATTTTTCACATGCCACATTTCATATGACATTTTAAAAAGTCCATGGTATGTGACATTTTAAGACTTTGGCTGGTTTAAATATTAGCAAATGAGCAAAAAGAAAGCAAGGCCTTTTACAAAGGCATTTCACAATCACTGTAAAATTGTACAACTTTCAGGTTTCCACTTGTCTGGGAAAAAAGCTTTGCAATTTTCATTTTTTCTTCTTTCTTTCTTCTCTACTTTTTTTTTCTGTCATTAAATTAAATTTTAATGTGATCATTATACACTATTACTAAACTCTGGAGTATTTTCCATTAAAATATCTATTCTTATTTAGTTTATTTATGTTTCCTTAACTTCAAATAAAAGGTACTTTGGTGGTGTAGTGGTTAAGCATTTGGCTACTAACCAAACAGTCAGTGATTTGAGCCCAACAGCTGGTCCACTGGAGAAAGATGAGGCAATTTGCTTCCATAAAGATTTTTAGCCTTGGAAACCCTATGGGGCAATTCTCTGTCCTAAGAAAGGTTGGGCAATCCTACTTCCGTAGTGATACTGCCTCGGAAACCCAAGGAGGGGTCGCTATGAGTCGGGGGTGACTCGACGGCACATAACAACAACAACAACATAGTTTTACTATGTCAGAATCTACTCAATGGCATTGTTGTTGTTGTTATGTGCCATCGAGCCGGCCCCAACTCCTAGTGACCCCTCCTTGGGTTTCCAAGGCAGTTATCACTGCGGAAGTAGGATTGCCCAACCTTCCTTCCGAGGAGTGGCTGGTGGGTTTGAACTGCCAGTCTCCTGGTTAGCAGTCAAGTGCCTTAGGCACTATGCTACC
>NW_006921598.1:19857314-19859559 GCF_000298275.1 Orycteropus afer afer
TGTGCCGTCGAGTCGGCCCCGACTCATAGCGACCCCTCCTTGGGTTTCCGAGGCAGTATCACTACGGAAGTAGGATTGCCCAACCTTTCTTCCGAGGAGTGGCTGATGGGTTTGAACCGCCAGCCTTCTGGTTAGAGGCGTATTATCTGGGTATCAAATTCTGATATAAATGTCCTTTGTGTGACTTCATGTAAGTCACATTGAGTGATTAAAATGGACAATCTTATTAATGTTTTTGAAAATTGCAGATATAAATTTCACAGGACTAAATTATTTAAAAATTAGATGCCTTTGGTAGCATAGTGCCTAAGGCACTTGACTGTTAACCAGAAGGCTGGCAGTTCAAACCCACCTGCCACTCCTTGGAAGGAAGGTTGGGCAATCTACTTCTGTAGTGATACCACCTTGGAAACCTAAGGAGGGGTTGCTATAAGTCAGGTCCAACTCGATGGCACATAATAATAACATGGTATCTTGACAAAAAAATAAGGTCAAACAAGCTAGATACTGTAATTTTAAATTATTTATATGCAGAAAAAAGAATAGCTAGAAAAAAAAAATGCTAGAGAATGTCCACTCTAGGAAAGATGTTTTTCATATGACTTATACATTCTATATTTCTGATAATAGTTTTACATCTGTACTATTTGTCATAAAAGAGTATTTCTAATTAATAAGAAAACAATGGTACATTGATATATACATACAGAGAGAGAGGGAGAGACTGTCTACTTCTATTGGCAATGGCAGAATGAAGGATGAATGTTTTTAATTTCAGACAAACATATTTTTTTAGATAGTAGCTCAGATCATTTCCTAGTTAATTCATATCTTTTCATCTAGATTATTATTCCTTTTGTCATTTTATTATACTATAACACATGTGGCAGGCGCTTGTTACCCTGTTCTTTGCTTATTAACTCACTTGTCATTTGATAAATAAATAATTACATTTTAATTGACTATAATACGCTTGGTACCACTCATCTATCAGTTTGTCACATTGTGATGGGTTATGTGTTGCTGTGAGGCTGGTGGCTGTGCATATCTGCATGGTCACTCATGGTAGACAGGTTTGAGCACAGCTATCAGACTAAGACAGACTGAGAAGAAGGAAGGAGCTACCCACTTCTCAAAGAACTGCCAGTGAAAACCTTAGGAATAGCAATGAAATACTGTCTGGAAAACTTTATGAACAGTCCTGACACACTGTCTGATACAATGCTGGAAAATGAGCCCCACAGTCAGAAGGCACTCAAAATACTACTGGGAAGAGCAGCCCCCTAAAAGGAGAGTTGACATTAATGATTTGGATAAAATAAAGCTTTCAAGATGTTCATCTGCTCATATGGCATGACTCAAAAGAAGAAGAAAAAACTATGAACATTCATTAATAATCAGAATGTGGAATGTAAGAAATATGAATCTAGAAAAATTAGAAACTGTCAAAAATGAAATGTAAGATGGTGGAATAGGCAGAAAAACTGCACAGACCCTCTTCAACAAAGAAAGGGGAAACCAATTAACACAGATACAGAGGATAATCCTGGAGCCTTGAGCTTTGAAGTGAAGGACATAAAAGTGGACTGGACTCCAACTAGTGGAAGAACCTGCATGAAAACACTGAAAAGGGACATATGGAGCTGCCATCAGTCAGTGATACTGACAGTGAGGACAGGTTGGATATTCCAAGTGCTATTGGGACCTGAGAATTGACCTAAAGATCAGCCCTGCTAGTCAGGGGCTGGATGGAGGAATGCACTGGTGGCTGGCGAACAAACAGGAAAACAGTGAAGAGGGAGATAGGCTAAGCTATAGACTTTCTGCTGTCCGGAGGGCACAGCCATTTTGAATGTTTACAAGCAGCTTCACTATTTTAGATATCTAAGGTGACAGCATTCTCTCAGATTCCAGGATCTAAGAATAGGCTCCACTTGACAGGGACCACAAGGACATTCTGGACACTATCACTGGAAAGGTGCGATATTCACCTTGTTACTCTCATACCTCACACCCTCTTGGTAAATAGAGGAGTAGCCATCACTCACTCCCACTGTCCTTCTGGGCTGGCAGGAATTCCATCCCAGTCTGTGTGTTCCGACAGAGTGTGGGTGCCCTGCCTTGCCCTGCCCAGACTTTTTTTTTTTTTTTTTTTGCTCAGTTTGTTTGTTTTTGTCTGTTTAAATTTTGTGTGTGTGTGTGTGTGTGTGTGTAGTTTTTACTATTATTCTTTATTTTTCCCTTC
>NW_006921598.1:19860544-19861749 GCF_000298275.1 Orycteropus afer afer
TGCACCATCACATTCCACACAAAGAAGCAAGATAAAGTGGTAGAAACAAGGGAGAAGGATACAGACTCAGAACACATCCTGAGGAGGAAGCAGCATTGGAACTTCCTGATAAGGAATTCAAAAGAATTATATTTAGGTATCTTCAGAGGATTGAGAGACAGATCAAGAAAAATACAGACAAAATCCTAGAATAATTTTGGAAGAAAATACAAGAACAAAATGACAAAATAAACCAAAAGTTAGAAATGATTCAAAATCTACCGATAGAAATCCAGAAGATTAATGCTGAATTGTCAGAAATAGATATCACATTGAAAGGGCAAAGGAGTAGAATTGATGCAATGGAAGACAGAATTAATAAGATTGGAGACAAATACCTGAATACTTCTTTCAAAAGGGATCAATCAGGAAAAAGATCAAAACAAAATGAAAAAAGCCTAAAGTTCACGTGGGATACAAGCAAAAAGAATAACCTATGTGCCATTGGGAGCTCTGGTAGCATAGTGCCTAAAGCACTTGACTGCTAACCAGAAGGGTGGTGGTTCAAACCCACCAGCCACTCCTCAGAAAGAAGGTTGGGCGATCTACTTCCATAGTGATACTGCCTTGGAAACCCAAGGAAGAGATGCTATGAGTCAAGTCTGATTTGATGGCACATAACAACAACAAAAACAACATGTCATTGGAATTCCAGAACAGGAAGAGAAAAATAAAACCACTGAGAAAATTGTCCAAGATTTGTTGGAAGAGAACTTCTCTGATATGATGAGAGATGAGAATATATCCATTCAGCAAGTCCAATGAACCCAAACAAAATAGACCACAAAACAAAATCACTAAGACATATCATCATCAAACTCATCAAAATCAAGACAAAGAAAGAATTCAGAGAGCAGCACAGGAAAAACAAAAAGTTACTTACAAAGGATAATCAGTAAGGATAAGCTCTGATTTCTCAGCAGAAACCATGCTAGCAAGAAGGAACAGTGATGGTATATATAAAACCCTGAAAGAAAAAAATTTCAACCAAGAATTATATACCCAGCAAAACTGTCTCTCAAATATGATGGTGAAATTAGATTTCCAAATAAGCAGAAACTAAGGGAATTTGTTAAAACCAGGCAAACCTTACAAGAGATGCTAAAGGGAGTCCTTTGAACAGAGAACCAAAAATAGCAAATAACAACTGACCATTAATACACAAT
>NW_006921598.1:19861924-19869823 GCF_000298275.1 Orycteropus afer afer
GCAACAAAGGAAATGATAACAGGATTCATAAACATAATGAGCTCAGCACAGAAAATAATATGGAACAAAGAAACCAGGTACATCATGAAAATACACATAACAAAATGACAGCAACCAATTCATACTTGTCAATAATTACAGTGGATTAAATGCACCACTCAAGTGATGGAGAGTTGCAGACTGGAAAAGAAAACAAAACCCATCAATATGTTGCTACAAGAGACACACCGTAGAGAAAAAGACAAAAATAGACTAAATGTCAAAGTTTGGAAAAAAGATATATCAAGGAAATGGCAACCGTAAAAGAGCAGACGTATCAATATTAATTTCTGATCAAATTGACTTTAAGATAAAAACCACCATATGAGACATGGAAGGACATCATATAATGATTAAATTATCAATTGAACAAGAAGATATAACCATAATAAATATCTATGGGCCCAATAAAAGACCCCCAAAACACATAAATCAGAATTTAAAAGACTTGAAAAGGCAAATAGAAGACTACACATTTATAGTGGGAGACTGTAATACACTACTTTCAGTGAAAGATAGAACAACTGGAAAGAAACCCAATAAAGATGCAGAAGAGCTAAACAATGCAATCCACCAACTTGATCTTATAGACATCTATAGAGCACTTCACTCAACAACAGCACAATATACATTCTTTTCCATGCACATGGAACATTTTCCTTCATAGAACATATATTAAGCCATAAAGAAAGCCTTAATAAATTTAAAAACATTGAAATACCACAAAGCAATTTTTTGGATCAAAATGCTATCAAATTAGAAATCAACTATAGAAAGATTAACAGAAAAAGAGTAAGCACATGACTACTGAACAACATACTCCTTGAGAAAGACTGCATAAGAGAAGAAATAAAAAAAGGAATTCAAAAATTCCTTAAACAAATGAGAATGAAAACACAATATACCAACATCTTTGGGATACAGCAAAAGCAGTGATCAAAGGCCAATTTATAGCAATAAATGCACACATCAAAAAAGAAGAGCCAAAATCAACACTTTAAACCAACATCTCCAACAATTAGAAACAGAACAGCAAGAAAAGCCTATAGTCACCAGAAGAAAGGAAATAATAAAGATTTGAGCAAAATCAATGAAACAGAAGACAGAAAGCAATAGAAAAATCAACAAGATTAGAAGTTGGTTTTTTGAAAAGTTTAATAAAATTGACAAGCCACTGGCAAATTTAACAAAGGAAGAGAGGGAGAGAATACAAATAACACAAAAAAAGAAATGAAATGGACAAGCTCACAACAGAACCAGCTGAAATAAAGGATATCAGGATACCATGAAAAACTGTACTCCAACAAATTTGAAAATCTAGAAGAAATTGACAGATTTCTAGAAACACACCACTTACCTAAAATAACACAGAATGAGGTGGAAAATGTGAACAGATCCATAACAAAATGAGAAATTGAACAGGTCATAAAATAATTACCAACAAAAAAAGACCTGGCCCAAGATAGTTTCACCAGAGAATTCTACCATTCAGAGAAGAACTGACATCAATCCTACTCAAACTATTCCAAAACATAGAAAAGTACTGAATCCTTCCTAACCCATTTTATGAAGCAAGCATAACCTTGATACCAAAACCAGGCAAAGACATCACTCAAAATGAAAACTGCACAACAACATCCCTCATGAATATAGATGTAAAAATCTTCATCAAAATCCTAGCCAATAAACTCCAAGACCATATTAAAAAAAAAAAAAAAAAAAATCATTCATTATGACCCAAGTGAGGTTCATAACAGGTATGCAAGGATGGTACAACATTAGAAAATCAATCAACATCATCCACCACATAAATAAAACAAAGGATAATAACCACATGATCATACCAATTGATGCAGAAAAGACATTTGATAAAATCCAATATCCATTCCTGATCAAAACTCTCAGCAAAATAGGAATAGAAGGGACATTCCTCAACATATTAAAAGACATCTATGGAAAACCAACAACCAACATTATTCTCAATGGAGGGAGACTGAAACAATTACCCTTGCGAATGAGAATCAGACAATGATGTCCTCTATCACCACTCCTATTCAACATAGTATTGGAAGTGCTAGCCAGGGCAATAAGTCAAGAAAGGGAAGTCAAAGCATCCAATTTGTAAGGAAGAAGTCAAACTATCCCTATTTGCTGATGATATGATCCTATACATAGAAAACCCAAGAGACTCAGTCAAAATAATCTACTGTTTAATTGAGAGATTTAGCATCATGGCAGGATATAAGATCAACAACCAAAAATCAGTTGGATTCCTCTACAACAGCCAAGAGACTGCTGAAAAAGAAATAAGGAAATCAATACCATTTACTTTAGCTATCAAAAACATGAAATACTTGGGAATAAATCTTACCAGGGGTACAAAAATCCTATACAGAGAAAACTATAAAAAACTACTTCAAGAAGCCATAAGAAATCTACATAAACAGAAGAACATACCATGCTCATGGATAGGAAGATTGAACATTGTGAAAATGTTAATTCTACCCAAAGCCATGTATACATTCAATGCAACCCCAATCCAAAACTCATCAACATTTTTTAAGGATATAGAAAAACGAAACCCTAACTTCATTTGGAAACGAAGAGACCTCAGATAAGCAAAGCACTATTGAAGAAGATGAACATAGCAGGAGGTCTTACACTGCTGGATCTCTAAATCTACTATACAGCCACAGTAGTTAAAACTGCCTGGTGTTGGTTTAATGACAGACACATAAACCAATGGAATAGAATGGAGAACCCAGAAATAGATCTATTGACCTATGGTCAGCTGATCTTTGACAAAGGGCCAAAATCCATTGAATGGGGAAGAGAATGTCTGTTTAACAAATGGTGCTGGCAAAACTGGATAACCATTTGCAGAAAAATGAAACAAGATTTTTATCTCACACCACATAGAAAAACTAACTCCAGATGGATCAAAAACTTAACTGTGAAACCTAAATCTATAAAGTTCCTCAAGGAAAAACTAGGGGCAAATTTAGGGGTAGTAATATATGACATAAATAGATTATCAAGCATAAACTGAAATGCACAAACAGCAGAAGATAAACTAAATGAATGGGACCTTCTAAAAATTAATTTTTGATGTGCTTCCAAAGAATTCTCCAAGAGTCAAAAGAGAACCTACAGATTGGGTAAAAGTATTTGGCAGTGACATATCTGACAAGG
Source organism: Orycteropus afer afer (assembly GCF_000298275.1). Lineage (NCBI taxonomy): Eukaryota > Metazoa > Chordata > Mammalia > Tubulidentata > Orycteropodidae > Orycteropus > Orycteropus afer. The sequence goes on from NW_006921598.1 coordinate 19,865,156, forward strand.
GATTTATCTCTAGAATTTATAGAAAACTCCAACACCTCAATAAAAAAAAAATAATAATAATCCAATTAAAAATAGACAGATGACATGAATAGACACTTCACCAGGGGGGATATTCAGGTGGCCTACAAACATATGAAGAAATGTTCATGATCATTAGCCATTAGAGAGATGTGTATCAAAACAATGAGATACCATCTTGCTCTAGCACTAGTAGCAGAGTTCAACAAGACAGAAAAATAACATGCTGGTGAGGATGTGGAGAGATTGGCACTCTCAAGCACTGCTGGTGGGACTGTAAAATGGTACAACCACTGTGGAAAGCAGTATGGGGATTCCTTAAAAAGATGGAATTTGAAATACCATTTGAGCCAGCCATTCCATTACTAGGTATATGTCCTAAAGAAGTGAGAACCATGACAAGACCAGACATATGCACACCCATGTTCATCACAGCACTATTTACAATAGCCAAAAGATGGAAAAACCTAGGTGCCCATCAATTGAGGAATAGATAAGCAAACTACATTGTGTAGTACATACACACAATGGAATACTATGCAACCCTAAAGAATAATGTATACTGCAAATCACTGCATAATGTGGATGAACTTGGAAAACATTATGCTGAGTTAAATAAGCCAATCACAGAAGGACAAATATTGTATTAGTCCATTGTTGTAAAAGTCAATAAAAGGTTTATATATAGAAGGACATTTTCTTTGTTGGTTACCAGGGGTAGGAGCAGAGGGAAGAGAACACTGTTAGATAGGTAGAAATAAGTATTGATTTGGGTGAAGAGAAGGGCAATATACCAAATGTGAGTGATCAACATGGTGGCATTGAGGACATGGTGGCATTGAAGACATACAGAGGTACATGGGAGGTACAGACAACAAAGATGAACCCTTTTGCACATACAGTACTGTGTTGTCAGTGAATGCAAACTTGGGCATATGGGTGGATAGATGAGTGGACAGGCAGAACTATTAGGATGTCTATAAAATGGGGAGTGTACCCAAGACCATGTATAGGATTGGCAGACAATGGTTCTACAAGTGTATTTGTATGTTCTGTAAAAATTCCCAGGTGTATAATAGAGCTAACAAGGGACAAGGCCATAGTCACTTCTTGGTCAGCTAGCTACCCAGAGGGAGCGAGTAGTTGAGCCTGTTTTGCTTGGGACCATAGTCACAGAAGACATCAAGCTCTATTGGCATAACATACTACACAAAGCATTGTTCCACCTCCTATTTTGGCGAGTAGTAACTGGTATCTTAAAACATTGCAAGCAGCCATCTAGATGCAATGATGGGTCTCTCCTCATCCACAGCAAAGAAGAATGAAGAAAACCAAAGATTCATGGAAATAATTAGTCCAAGCAACTCATACACCATGCAATCCACAGCATATACGACTATGAGATCAGAAGAACTAGATGGTGCCCAGCTACCACTGTCAACCACTTGGAGGGGGATATATGTAGGAGATCCTGGATAGATAGGGAGAACAATGTGGAACAAAACTCAAAATTATTTGAACAAAGAAAAAAGGGGGACCAGTTTTGCTGGTCTGCTAGAGCCTGGTGGAACCACTGAGACTATGGCCCCTAGAAGCTCTTTAGGTCTGGAATTCAACCCACTCCTGTGGTTTCCAGCCAAACAAAAGACAGGCATAGGAACTGAACATTTACTGAGGTAGATACAGTCCTTGGAGAGAACAATCAAGGGAAAAAGAAGGGTTGTTTATGCACAGGGAGACAGCTCAGGGGAAAAGAGTGCATGGAGGGATGGACATAGGGAAGAGGTAACTATCGGAAGGAAGTGGGAGGGGAGCTGTTGCATTGGGGTAAATTATAGCCAATTTATAACATATGATACACTGTATGGTAGGCCATAAATAACAACACTTAGTCAAGAAACTAAGGGTATGTGAACCACTGTATAAAAAGTGAATTTGCTCTGTAAATTTTCACACAAATCATAATTTTGAAAAAATGCCCACTGAGTGAGAAAAAAAAAAAGATAACCCTTCACATCACAATGAAAAAGGAGTCAAGCACAAATATTTAGCAAATATGAAAACAATAGCAATAAAGGAAATGATAGCATGATACATAAACATAATGAGACCAGCACAGAAAGATATATGGAACAAAGAAACCAAGAACACCATGAAAAAACACATAAAATGACAGTAACAAATTCATACTTGTTGATAATTACACTGGATGTCAATTAATTAAATGTACCACTCAAGAGATGGAGAATTGAAGACTGCATAAGAAAGCATAACCCATCAATATGCTGTCTACAAGAGACACATGTTAGAGACAAAGACAGAAATAGACTAAAATCAAAGGTTAGAAAAAGATATAACAAGCAAATGGCAACCAAAAAAAGATCAGGAGTAGAAATACTAATTTCTAAGAAAATTGACTTTATGACAAAAATCACCATTCAAAACAAGGAAAGACAATTATATAATGATTAAAAGATCAGTTGAACAAGAAGATATCACCATAATAAATATCTATGGACCCAATGAAAGAGTCCCAAAATACATAAATCAGACTTTAAAAGAGTTGAAAAGACAAATAGATGACTGCACAGTCATAGTGGGAGACTTTAATACATACTTTCAATGAAAGATAGAAGAACTAGAAAGAAACTCAACAGAAACACAGAAGAAATAAACAATGCAATCCGCCAACTTTACCTTACAGACATGTACAGAGTGCTTCACCCAACAGCAGCACAATATACATTCTCTTCCAGTGCACATGGAACATTTTCCATGATACACCATACATTAAGCCATAAACAACAATGCAATGAAATGCACTGCTGTGGAGTCAGATGCAACTCAAACCATGGGTTTCTGAGGCGATATCACTATGGAAGTAGATTGCCTAACCTTCCTTCCAAGGAGTGGTTTGTGGGTTTGAACTGCCAGCTTTCTGATTAGCAGTCAAATGACTTAGGCACTTCACCATGAGAGCTCCCTTAATAGATTTTAAAACATTAAAATACTGAAAAGCATCTTCTCAGATCACAATGCTATCAAATTAGCAATCAACAATAGGAAGATTGAAATACAAATAGCAACTGCATGGGACTGAACAACACCTTCTTTAAAAATGACAGGGTAAGAGATGAAATAAAAAATGAATTTAAAAGATTTCTTGAATCAAATGTGAATGAAACACAACATACCAAAATCTTAGGGATACAGCAAAAACAGTGATCAGAGTCCAATTTTTAGCAATAAATGCAAACATCAAAATGAAGAAAGAGCCAAAATCAATACTGTAAGCCAACATCTCCAACAATTAGAAAAAGGACAGCAAGAAAACCCGAGAGTCACTAGAAGAAAGGAAATAAAGATTCAAGCAGAAATCAATGATACAGAAAATAGAAAGATTTTAGAAAAAATCAGCAAGACTAGAAATTGTTTTTTTTTTTGGAAAAGATTAATAAGATTGACAAACCACTGGAAAATTTAGCAAGGGAAAAGAGGAAGAGAAAACAAATAACATGAATAAGAAATGAAATGGATGACACCACAACAGATCCAACTGAAATTAAAAGGATAATATCAGGATACTATGAAGAACTGTACTCCAACAAATTTGTAAATCTGGATGAAATAGATTTCTAGAAACACACTGCTTACATAAACTAACACAGACTGAGGTGGGAAAGTTGAACAGACCCATAACAAAAGAAGAAATTGAACAGGTCATGAAAAAATTACCAACAAAAAAAAGTCCTGGTCCAAATAGTTTCACTGGAGAATTCTATGGATCATTCAGAGAAGAACTGACACCAATCCTACTCAAACTATTCAACAACATAGAAAAGGATGGAGTCCTCCCAAATTCATTTTATGAAGCAAGCATAACCTTGAAACCAAAGCCAGGCAAAGACATCACTATAAAGGAAAACTATCATTTTTAGACCAATACCCCTCATGAATATTGATACAAAGATCTTCAACAAAATCTTAGAGAACAGACTCTGACAACATATGAAAAAAAATTAATTCATTATGACCAAGTGGGGCTCATATCAAGTATGCAAAGATGGCTCAACATTAGAAAAACAATCAACATCATCCAGCACATAAGTAAAACAAAGGAAAAGAACCACATGATCATTTCAATTGATACAGGAAAGACATTTGATGAAATGCAACACCCATTCCTGATCAAAACTCTCAGCAAAATAGCAACAGAAAGGACATTTCTCAACATCATAACATGTATATATGCAAAACCAACAGCCAACATTATTCTCAATGGAGAGAGACTGAAACCATTCCCCTTGTGAGCAGGACCAGAAAAGGATGGCTTCTATCACCACTTCCACTCAACATTATATTGGAAGTCTTAGCCAGGGCAATAAAGGAAAAAAGGGAAATCAAATGCATCCAAATTGGAAAGGAAGAATTCAAACTATCCCTATTTGCTGATGATATGATCCTATACCTAGAAAACCCAAGAGACTCAGTCAAAAATCTACTGGAATTAATTGAGAGATTTAGCATTGTGGCAGGATACAAGATCAACATCCAAAAACAGTTGTATGCCTCTACAGTAGCAAAGAGATTGCTGAAAAAGAAATAAGGAAATCAATACCAATTACAATAGCTACCAAAAACAATAAAATA
>NW_006921598.1:19871157-19882027 GCF_000298275.1 Orycteropus afer afer
CATCTTGCTCCAGCACTTTTAGCAAGGCTCAACAAGATAGAAAATAACACATACTGGTGAGGATGTGGAGAGATTGGGACTCTCATACACTGTTGATGGGACTATCAAATGATACACCCATGGTGGAAAGCAGTATGTCAATTCCTTAAAAAGTTGGAATTAGAAATACCATTTGACCCAGCCATTCCATTACTAGGTATATGTCCTAAAGAAGTGAGAGTCAGGACAAGAAAAGTTATAGGCACACTCACATTCATCACAGCACTATTTGCAATAGCAAAATTTTGAAAACAACCAAGGTGCCCATCAACAGAAGAATGGATAGGCAAACTATGGTACATACATACAATTTGATACTATGGAACCCTAAAGAATGACATAGAATCAGCAAAACATGCATAACATGGATGAACCTGGAGGACATTGTGTTGAGTGTAATAAGTCAATCACAGAAAGTCAAATATTGTATTAGTCTGTTACTGTAAGAAGTCATGGAAAGGTTTATATATGGAAGGAAGTTTTCTTTGTTGGTTACCAGTGGTGGAAGGAGAGGGGAGGAAACACTTCTACATAGGTAGAGATAAGTATTGATTTGGGTGAAGAGAAGGGCAATGTACTAAATATGAGTGATGAATATGGTGGCATTGAGGAAGAGGAAGACAGAGAGAGATGCATGAGAAGTACAGACAACAAAGATGAACCCTTTTACACATACAGTACTGTGTTGTCAGTGAAGGCAAACATTGATATATGGGTAGATAGATGGGTGGACAAGCTGAAGGATTAGGTATGTCTATGCAGGCAGGAATGTGCCCATGACCATGTATAGGGTTGGCAGATAATGTTTCTAAAAGTGTAGTTGTGTGTTCTGTAAGAATTCCCAGGTATATAATAGAGCTGACAAGAGACAAGTTTGTAGTCACTTCTTCACCACAGCTAACTACCTAGAGGGAACAAGTATTTGGACCTGTAGACTTAGGACCATAGTCACAGGGGGCATCAAGCTCAATTGGCATAACATACTACACAAAACCTTACTCCACATCCTACTTTGGCGAATAGCAACTAGCATGTTAAAAGCTTGCAAGTGGCATCTAGATGCAATGATGGGTCTCTCCTTGTCCAGAGCAAAGAATAATGAAGAAAACCAAGGATACATGACTGGTACACCATGTGATCTTCAGCCTATACAACTATGAGACCAGAAGGTCTAGGTGGTGCCCGGCTACTACTACAACCACTCGGAGGGGGATCTATGTAGGATATCCTGGATAAAATGAGAGAACAATGTGTATTAAAACTTGAAATCATTAAAAAAAATGGATCTGGTTGCTGGACTGATAGAGCCCAATGGAACCACTGAGACTATAGCCCCTAGGAGCCCTTCTGGTCTGGAATTGAACTCACTCCTGTGGCTTCCAATGAAACAAAAGATAAGTGTATGAGCTGAACATTTGCATTAGGTAGATACACTTCTTGGAGAGATCAATCATGGGGGAATACAAGGGCTGTGTATGCACAGGGAGACATCTCAGGAGGTAGGAGTGCATGGGAGGAAAGGACTCAGGGAAGAGATAACTATGGGGAAGAATTGGGAGGAGAGCTGTTGCATTGTCAGAAACTGCAGCCAATATCATGAAATAAAGTATATGTGAGTTGTTATGTGGAAAGTGAGTTTGCTCTGTAAACTTTCACCCAACTCACAACAAAAATTAAATAAAAAAAAAAAGAAATGTAACTCATAAAGATCAATATCCTAGGCAATAGTGAGCTGTAATAGACTAGTTTTGGTCATGTTGAATCAGACAATCATATAATCAACTATGCCAGGAATGACTAATTGAAAAGGAACGGTGTGACATTCGTCATCACAAAAAAATGTTTCATGATCTATTCTGCAATAAAATGCATTCAGTGATAGGATAATTTCCATATGCCTACAAGGAAGATCAGTTACTACTACTATTATTCTAATTACACACAACCACTAAAGCCAAAGATGAAGAAATTGAAGATATTTACTAACTTCTGTAGTCTGAAATTGACCAAACATGCAATCAAGATATATTGATAATTACTGTTGATTAGAATGTGAAAGTTGGAAACAAACAAGAATCATCAGCAGTTGGAAAATATGGTCTTAGTAGTAGGAATGATGCCACAGATAGCATAATAGACTTTTGCAAGGCCAATGATTTATTCATTGCAAATACCCTTTTTCAACAAGATAACCACCATCTATAAATGTGGGCCTCATCAGATGGAATACATAGAAATCAGACAGACTACTGTGGAAAGAAGGGATGGAGAACCTCAAAATCTTCAGCCAAAACAAGCCCAGGAGCTGACAAATCATCAATTGCTCATATGAAAGTTCCAGTTGAAGCTGAAGACAACTAAAACAAGTTGACAGAGCCATGTGACCTTGATTAATCCCATCTGAATTTAGAGACCATCTGAAGAATAGATTTGAAGCACTAAAACCAATGACCAAAAACCAGATGAGTTGTGGGGTGATATCAAGAACATCATATATGAAGAAAGCAAAAGGTCATTAGAAAGGCAAGAAAGGAAAAAAAAGACCAAAATTGATATCAGAAGGGACTCTGAAACTTGCTCTTGAATGGAGAGTAGCTAAAGAAAATGGAAGAAATGATGAAATAAACAATCTGAACAAAAGATTTCAAAGGCAACTCATGAAGACAAAGTCAATTGTTATAATAAACTGTGCAAAGACCTAGAATTAGAAAACCAAAAGGGAAGAACATGGTTGGCATTTCTCAAGCTGAAAGAACTGAAGAAAAAGTTCAAGCCTGAAGTTGCAATATTGAAGGCTTTTATGGCAAAATACTGAATGATGCAAGAAGCATCAAAAGAAGATGAAAGGAATACACAGAGTCATTTTACCCAAAAGAATTGGTTGATGTTCTTCTATTTCAGGATGTGGCATATGATCAAGGACCAATGGTATTAAAGGATGAAATCCATCTCCACTGAAAGAATTGGCAAAAAACAAGGCTCCAGGAATTGACAGAATACCCATTAAGACGTTTCAACAAATGCCACGCTGGAAGCACTCACTTATCTATGCCAAGAAATTTGGAAGACAACTACCTGTCTAACTGACTGAAAGAGATCCATATTTGTATCAATTCCAAAGAAAGTTGATCCAACAGAATGTGAAAATTATTGAACAATATCATTAATAACATATACAAGTAAAATTTTGCTGAAAATAGTTAAAAAATAGTTGCAGCACAACTTTCAGAAATGCAAGCTGGATTCAGAAGAGGACACATAATGAGGGATATTGCTACTGATGCTGATATCATTGGCTGAAAGCAAAGAATACCAAAAAAGATGTTTATTTGTGTTTCACTGACTATACAAAAACATTCAAGTGTGTGGATCATAACAAATTATGGATAACATTGTGAAGAATGAGAATTTTGAAACACTTAATTATGCTCATGAGGAACCTGGACATAAACAAAAAAGCTATCATTTGAACAGAAAAAAGGAATACTGCATGGTTTAAAATCAAGAATGATGGTGTGTATCAATGTTGTATCCTTTCACCATAGTTATTCAACCTGTATTCTAAGCAAATAATCTGAGAAGCTACACTATATGAAGAAGAACATGGCATCAGGATTAGAGGAAGATTCATTAACAACCTGAGCTATGCGGATGACACAACCTTGCTTACTGAAAGTGAAGATGACTTGAAGTACTTATTGATGAAGATTAATGACTGCAGTCTTCAGTATGTATTATACTTCATCATAAATAAAATGAAAATCCTTACAAGTGAACCAACAAACAGCATCATGATAAATGGAGAAAAGTTTGAAGTTGTCAAAGATTTCATTCAGCTTGGATACACAGTCCCTTGGAAACAGTAGTCAAGAAATCAGATGACTTATTGCACTGGGAAAATCTGCTGAAAAATAGTACTTTAAAGTGTTGACAATCAAAGATGTCACTTTGAAGACTAAGGTGCACCAAACTCAAGCCATAGTATTTTCAATTTCCTCATATACATGTGAAAGCTGGACAATGAATAAAGAAAAAAGACCAAAGAAGAGTTGCTTTTTAATTGTGGTGCTGGAGAAGGACTCCGAAAATACCATGAACTGCCAGAAGAATGAACAAATCATCCCTAGAAGAAGAGCAGCCAGATTGCTCCTTGGAAGTAAAAATGGCCAGACTTTGTGTCACCTACTTTGGGCATGATGTCAGAAGGACCATTCCCTGGAGAAGGAGATTGTGCTAGGTAACATGGAGGGTCAACAAAAAAAGGGGAAGACACTCAACAAGATGGATGACACAGTGGCTACAACAGTGGTATCAAGGATAACATGGATTGTGAGGATGGCACACGACTGGGCAGTGTTTCATTCTGTTGTACATAGGAGCACTATGAGTCAGAGTTGACTTGATGACACCTAAGAACAACATAACATGCTTCATCAGAACTAAATAATTGTTTAGTTTGGTAATTGCTGTTGCTGTTAGGTGTCATCTGGTTGATTCCAACTCATAGTGACCCTATGCAAAACAGAACAAAACACTGCCCCGTCTTACGCCATCTTGACAATTGTTGCAGTATTTGAGCCTATTATTGCAGCCATCATGTCAAGCCACCTTGCCGCAGTCTTATTCTATTTCACTGACCATCTGCTTTACCAAGTACGATGTTCTTCTCATTCTTCTCCAGAGACTGGTCCCTCCTGGTAACGTGGCAAAAGCACAAGGGGGAAGTCTCACCATCTTTGCTTCTAAGGATTATTCTTGCTGTACTCCTTTCAAGATAGATTCATCTGTTCTCCTGGTAGTCCATCATATATTCAATATTCTTCACCAGCACAATAATTCAAATGTATCGATTTATAGCAACTCCTCCTTGGGTTTCCAAGGCAGTATCAGTATGGAAGTAGATTGCCCAATCTTTCTTCCAAGGAGTGGCTGGTGGGTTTGAACCACCAGCCTTCTGGTTAGAAGTCAAATGCCTTAGGCACTATGCCACCAGAGTTCCCCGATGAATAAGAGAAGTCTAAATGTATTTTCCTTTCAGTGTTGGCCATCACTACTCCATTTGATTTCACAGAGTGCTAAAAGCTCTGTTTCAATCAACTGAGTTTAAATTGCTAGATTGTAGAGTTCCTCAATAAGGAGTGTTGTAAACTTTTACCATGTGGTAAAAAGCAAAGAGAAACACAGACACAGAAGTTTGCTATGCTTTTCAGGAAGAAGGGAATTTTAAAGTTTTAGATGAATACCACATGTGAACAACTACATGTCTATTTAATATTTAATTCCAAGTGAACTTGCATATCCTAAAATATAGGTACTTAAGTTTATAATGATCTCCAAATATAATTATGTTGGCTTGCACCAGTCATCTTTTGTTTCTTTGCATGTTTCCCCTAAGTGACTCATTTCATAATTTTAGTCCAGAGTAGTTTCCTATTTATAAGACATTTAATTAGGAAAAAAAAAAAAAAAAGAAAAAAGCTACTTAGGTGTAGGCATTTATTTTCTCAGGATGATGATCAAATAAATCAGACTTTTTAGTGGCATTGCAAAGGGAAATTAACAATTTCAGGAGAACTGTTCTTCATTTGTATGTTTTAATTAAAGCAAACTGCACTACTAAATTTAAACTACTTTAAATGAGAGAATATATAATGGCACTTTCTACCTTGAAAAAATATATATATATATACATATATTCTCATCACATTTAAACTTGGTCATGAAATTGAAATAAAGGCTAATGTGCTATGCTTACTGTCTCATAAAGTATTAATGACTACCTTACACATAATAGCCTCTCAGTGTATGTGCACCTAGAAGAGCATGAGACCCTTCAGTGGCATACACTTTAAATACAGAACCCAGTCCACTCCAGTAAAATAGAATCATTGTAATCATTAACCTCTACGTGCTTTATGTGTTCATGTGGAGTGAGAACAACCACAGATTGGCATCTGAGAGGTTACCAGTATAATTGTCTCTTGAATTTGCTGTATTCATTCTAAATCCTAATTTTAATACTAAAAATTTATCTCTTTTGAGCTGTTGCTTGTTTGCATAATTGTACATAGCTTAAATCTAGGAAGGTGTGTTTGTGAGTGCACATATTAGATAGAGATAGAGATTTTCAGAAGCTCGTGGGAAGGTTAAGATAGGGGGCTTTGTTGCAATAGAGATAACAGACAAAGGCATGATCTGCTATACTCTCTTTAGGCACTCTCCCACAGCCACCACCTAGGATCTTATGCTGATCCAACATAAGATGGAGGATTTGAAAACCTGGATTCAGGAGAAGGAAGCTGAGGACTTTCCACAAAGTGTTTCTGTTACTGTTCTGTAAAGCTCTGCTGGTCAATCAGTGTTAGGAAGGAGACCAGAAGTAGATGTCTATCAGGGAATGTCTAGGGACAAGTTGGAAGGAGAAGAATTAACTCAGAATGATTCCAGTGTCAGGGCAATGCGTTCAGAGGAAATTTCATTAAGGTTTCTGTAAGGGTTGATAGGCCAGATGTCCAGATTACTCCTCTGAAGTCAGTGTCTTCCCAGCCTGTTTTTCTTGTTCTCAAAGTGGCCCCACCATAAGATCCACCACCAGCAGGACCAGGCAATAGACCTGAGAAGCTAAGAGACTATGAGTAAAGAATGTAATTTTAAAGCAACTTTTTCTTTGAATGCCCTTATAGAAGATGATTGATTTTTTTTTTTTTCATTATGATGGAGATCAAGTTGGTTTCAGCATTAGAATTTTCTTTGTTCTCAATTGATTATCAGGTCAATAGTGTCCCTTGGGGAAGGCATTATCTTTTGACAATAGAAAGTAAGACTTTAAATTGTGTTTCAGAAAAGTATAATGTTTCAATAACATTAAGGATATAAAATTTGGGGGGATATGATGGATTTTTTTTCTTTTATTCATTTAGGAATATGAGTAATGGAAGTTTCTTTCTATCAGTGAAATATTTTGACCTCTAGCTCTCCCTCAAAGTGTGCCATCCCCTGCCCCTATTTATTTCTTGAGTACTCAGAACACATTTTACTAGCTCATTATCAAGTCTTGTTTTGTATATCAGACATGCTACCTGTCTTAGTTTCCTAAGTTCCATTATGGAAGCTGATCACATTACATTACCATTACATTAATTATACCCAAAATTATAGGAGGAAAAATGCCAACACACGTTTTAGGGGGACATAAATCAAACCCAAAACACTATCTCTATTGAGGTCCTCTGCAGGTACAGCCTCTACTGATGTCATTAGAGTGACCACGATGCTGTTTTGCCTATTATGGTGGGCAGGTCTCCTAAAATATAGGAGGAGTAGGGAGGCAGGGCAATATGTCTTGAGGAAGCTGCATGTTTGTCTCCTGGAGCTATACAATGCCATAATAGTATACCACCACCTTGTGCTACCACTAAAGTTAAAAAAGCTCCTCGTTATGTGCTCTTGACCTAGTACTAAGGAAGGACCATTTTATATAGCGTATGTCTTACAAAAGCACTTTGTGAACAGCTTCTTTTTTCTTCATTTTTTAAAAATAATTCCCATTTTACAGATGAACACTTGTAATTTGAGTAACTTGCCCAACATAGATGAAGTGATAGAGCTGGGATTTAAAGTCAGCAATTGGAATAAAAAGCCTTTATTATTTTCCATTTATGTTGTTTTGTTCCAGATAATGTGTTACTGAATGAAACTGTGTAAATCTCACTTCTAAAATTATTTCATTCTCAGTAGAATCTTCAGTCTCTCACACAAATAGATTCTCTCTATATAGATAGATAGATATTTAATATTATTATTATTGTTTTAACTTTTGCAGTGTTCCCTCCCCTCCCCTCCCCTCTGTTAACCAACAAAGAAAGTTTCCTTCCATATATAAACTTTTCCTTGACTTTTTACAATAATGAACGAATATAAATTTTGTCCTTCTGCTCTCACAAAGATAGATTCTTGATAAACCAGGTCTATCCATCCTGCAGAAATAGCCAGATGAGATTTAATTTCAGTGTTCTGATAGACTAAATATTGAAAAATATATGTTTTCACTCCATTTTGGGCCTGTCCTTACTGGGCTTTTTCCTGTAGGAGAATCATACTTCTTGCCACTTTGATGTCAGGCTTGACCATGTGACCAACATTGGTCAATGAAATTCAAGAGCAATTAGTACTCAGTTAGTCATTCTGAATTTAAAAGAGTCTGCTCTCTGGGTCTCTCCTGGTGCAGAGGCAAAGAAGAATGAAGAAAACTAAAGGCACACAGAAACAATTAGTCCAAACAACTGGTACCTCAGGTGATTGATTCTCAGCCTATATGACTATGAGACCAGAAGAACTAGATGGTGCCCAGCTACCACTGTCAACAACTTGGAGGAGGATATATGAAGGAGATTCTGGACAGACTTGGAGAACAATGTGGAATAAAACTCAAAATCATCATCATCAAAAAAAAAAAAAAAAAAGGACCAGTTTTGCTGGTCTGATAGAGCCGGATGGAGTCACTGAGACTATCTATGGCTCCCTAGATGCCCTTTAGGTCTGGAATTGAACCCACTCTTGTGGCTTCCAGCCAAACAAAAGACAGTTATATGAGCTGGGCATTAGTATTAGGTAGATACACTCATTGGAGAGATCAATCATAAGAGTATAGAAGAGCTGTATGTTCACAGGGAAACAACTTGAAGGGTAGGAGTGCATGGGAGGGAATGGCACAGGAAAGAAGTAACTATGAGGAGGAAGTGGGGGGGGGAGCTGTTGCATTGTGGGAAATTGTAGTCAATGTCATGAGACAAAGTGTATGTGAGCTGTTTATGGAAAGTGAATTTTCTCTGTAAACTTTCACCCAAATCACAATTAAGAGAGAGAGAGAGAGAGAGAGAGAGAGAAGTCAGCTTTCTTGTCTCTGCTTCAAGACTGACTATTTCCAAATAAGAGCAGTCCATTCATCCTGGATCCCAGAGTGAAAACGTTACAAATCAGAATTTAAGTTAATCCCATAAAGACAAGAGAAATAAAAGAATCTATCTTTGTAAGGCACTGAGATTTTGAGATTGTTCACTATCACAGCATACCATTACCTTCAGTATGGATTATACCTTAACATAAAACAAAAATCCTCATAATTGGAAGGAAAAGCAATATTGTGATAAATAGAGAAAAAAACTGAAGTTGTCAAGGATATCATTTTACTTGGATCCACAATAAATGCCACATGTGGCATAGCTTCCAGCATCATAGCAACATGAAAGCCACCATAGTCAAAAGACTGACAGATGGGTGGTAGTCACCCATGGTGGGCAGGTTACATTAGAGCTTCCAGACTATGACAGACAAGGAAGAAAGGCCACATGATCTACTTTAGAAAATTAGCCAGTAAAAATCCTATTGCACAGCAGAATATTGCCCAATATAGTATTGGAAGGTGAGCCACAATGAAACACTTGTGCTACATGACAAGCTTTAACAATAAGACAGCAATAAGACAGTAAAAATTTTCACAAATTTTGTAGACTGTCCACATTTATTTATTCTGTTATCTCTTTTCACCTCTCCATAATGATTAACAATGAACTTTTAACTTAAAAGGGGAAATAAAAAAAAAAACCTGGTGTATTGCTTTGGGAAACAATAAGAGAGAAAGAAGTCAGAGATATTAAAATTTCAACAAGGTCAGACTTGGAGACATTTTGGGATAGTGGCATACACATACAGGAGGAGAGAAAGGCATAAATTCCTAGCACCTGTAGAACAGAAAGAACTAAATCATTTATTTATTTATTTATTTATTTAAGTTTCCATGGAGTTAATTTCAACTCATGGCAGCCCCATGCATTTCAGAGTAGAACTGCAGTCTACAGGGTTTTAATCTGTTATAATTCTATGGAAGTAGATCACCAGGACTTTCATCTGTGGCAACACTGAGTCGATTTGAACCACCAACCTTTCAGTAAGTGTCTGAGATTAAACTGTTTGCATCATCCAGGGACCATTAAACCAGATGCCATTGAGTCAATTCCTATCTTGTGTGTGAGAAACATAGTAATATCAAAACATAGTAGATATTTTCAGTGTGCCTGAAAAATTAAATTAACATTTTAAGCCTAAGTTTTCTCTCTTAGAAAAAGGGAAAAATCACTCCTATCTCATAGTACTTTTTTGAAGATTAAATTAGATACTACATGCATTGTACCTAAAATTGTTCCATCACATAATAATTAAGAGTGGAATATTGCTTGAAACATTCAATGAATATCATTTTCCTTCTCTCTAGTAGATATATATATTAGAGTTGGTTATCTGTGGTGATGACATTGCTTCTTTAAAAGGTATATATACGGTGGCGAAGTATATAACAAAACATTCCAACCATATTTATGTGTACAATTCAATGGTACAAACTATAATCACCCTGTAGTACAATAATCACAGTATCCATTTCCAGATTTTTTCAATACCTTTACCCCAAACTGTACCCCTTAAGCAATACACTACCACTACCATCATTGACCCTAAATGTAGTTTGGTATCTATGCAATTCTGTATTCTAGAAATTTAATATAAATGAAATGATACATTTGCCTTTTTGTATCTGACTTATTTCACTCATGAGTGCTCTTGCTTGGATTAGGACTTCATTTCTCTCTATGGCTGAATAATATTCCATGGTATGTATTGTATGTCTTTCTTAAGACTTCATATACTTTCACGTCCCACAAGATTTTTAGGAAATATGCTTAATCCTTAAAGCATATTTCCTAAAAATCTTGTGGGATGTGAAAATATATGAAGTCTTAAGAAAGACATGGGAGCTCTGCTAGCATAGTGGCTAAGA
>NW_006921598.1:19882762-19889600 GCF_000298275.1 Orycteropus afer afer
TGACTGGTGAATACAAGGGGAAGCCACAAAGAAGGAGATGGGCTGAGCTGTGGACTTTTGCCTGTCCATAGGTTGCAGCCATTTTGAATGCTTACAAGTGGCTTGACCACTTTGGATATTTAATGTGGCAGCGTTCTCTCAGATTCCAGGAATCTAAGATTGGTTCAACTTGCCTGAGGACCACAAGCACATACCAGATGCTGAACTGGAAAGGTACAATATTCCCTTTGTTAGTCTTATATCTCACACCCTCTTGGAGAATGGAGGTGCGACCATCCCTCACTCTCACCCACCTTCTCAATGTGCAGGAATTCCATCCTAGTTTGTGTGCTTTGACAGAGCCTGGGTGCCCAGCCCCACCACACCTAATTTTTTTTTTTTTTTTTCAGTTTGTTTGTTTTCATTTTTCTTCTCCTTCTTCTCCTTCTTCTCTTTCTTCTCCTTCTTCTTCTTTTTCTTTCTCCTCTCATGTTCTAGTTTTTGACTATTTCTCTCTTCCTTTTTCCTGGTTCCCATTTTATTCTTTCTTGTAGTTCTCCCATTCCTTGTTTTTCTTTTTGCACTTTTCCCATTTTTTCCTTCCTTATTGTTCTACTCTATCTCTTTTCGCATATTCCCCTCTCCCCAGATATATTTTTTTTTTTCTCCTACCCTTTTTCTATTCTTTTGCTTTTGGCTTTTTAGAGTGTTTCTTTAAATACTTTCTCTCATTATTGCCTTTCCAATATTTTTTTTTCCTTTTTTTTTTCTATTTTGGTGATTGTTCCTGTGTGTTTATGCAGTATATGTTTTTGTCCTTTTGTTTTTACTTTTCTGATGGTTTTTCAACTGCTGTTTTGGTGTAACTGAGTGGGAGACTATAAATGTGCCCATTCAACCCAACTACACCTGCACCTCTTGCACCTCCACTTACTGAGTGAGAGCCACAACTTCTTTCTGCACCAACTGGCCAATGATACATGACCACTAATAACAGCCTGGATCACCCTTAATGCTCTTCACAAACAATTAACAGAGATCTGTGAACCCACTCTCATTCTCTATCACACCATTCAGGGGACAGGTTGTGAGTTCATAAGTGCTGCCAAGTAACAAGTAGAGAAGCACAGTACCCTGCTTACTCAGATAAATCAAAAATAAATAAATAAAAGAAAAAAAAATTAATTAAACTCTGGGGCAAATCACTCCAACATGAACTCACCAATTAAATATATATACAACAAAGTCACAATGTTTTGAAGACAACACAACATCATAGTCCACAGAAATAAGCAAGATAAAGCAGTAAAAATAAGGGAAAAGGATAGACCCAGAACACATCCCTGAGAAGAAGCAACATGGAATCTCCCTGATAAAGAATTAAAAATTATATTTAAGTATCTTCAATGGATTGAGAGACACATCCAAGAAAACAAAGACAAAACTAAGGAAAACATAGATAAAACACTAGAACCATTTCAGAAGAAAATGCAAGAACAAAATGACAAATGAAAATTTAGAAATGATACAAAATTTACAGAGAGACTTCTGGAGGATTAATACTAAATTTTCAGAAATACATTATACATTGAAAAAGCAAAGGAGTAGAACTGAAGCAATGGAAGACAGAACTAATGAAATTGAAGAAAAATACCTGAATACTTATCTGGAAAGGGATCAATCAGAAGAAAAGATCAAAACAAAATGGAGAAAGCCTAAGGTTCATGTAAGATACTATCAAAAGGACTGTTGTTGTTGTTGTTATGTTTTGTCAAGCCAGACTTGACTCATAGTGACCCCTCCTTGGGTTGCCGAGGCAGTATCCCTACAGAAGTAGATTGGCCAACTTTCCTTCCAAGGAGTGGCTGGTGGGTTTGAACCTCCAGCCTCTGGTTTGCAGTGAAGTGTCTTAGGCACTATGTTACCAGAGCTTCTATCAACAGGACTAACCTACATCTAATCGGAACTCCAAAACAGGAAGAAAAAAATAAAACCACTAAGAAAATTTTCAAAGATTTGTTGGAAGAGAATTTCCCTGATCATTATGAAAGATGAGAATATATCCATTCAGGAAGTCCAATGAACCCCAAACAGGATAGACTCCAAAAGAAAATCACCAAGACATATCATCATCAAACTCATCAACACAAAGACAAAGAAAGAACCTTGAAAACAGCATGGGAAAATGAAAAGTTACCTACAAAGGGCAAACAATAAGTCTAAGCTCTGATTTCTCAGCAAAAAAAAACATGCAGGCAAGAAGGCAATGGGCTGGCATACATAAAACCCTGAAAGAGAAATATTTGCAACCAAGAATAATATACCCTGCAAAATTGTCCCTCAAGTATGATGGTGAAATTAAGAGATTTCCAGATAAGAAGAAATTAAAGGAATTTGTTAAAACCAGACCAACCATACAAGAGATACTAAAGAGTCATTTGGACAGGGAACCAATAATAGCAAACAACAACTGACTATTAACTCACATGATGACATAACCACAAACCAACCCAGTTATGGGAGTATACAAAGTAAAATAAGTTTACAAGATTGAAAACAAGGAACCACAGTCATCAATTGACAAATGAGGACAGCTACATAACAAAAAGAGGGAAAAAATAGTGTAATTACAGAATTTCTAAATGGTGAGGAAGTCAAGAAAATTGCAAGATAGAATGGACTGTTCTAAACTTAGGGAGAAAATTATAAGTCTCAGGGTAACCTCAAAGAAAAATCATAAACTTCACATTTCAATAAAAAAGAGGACAAACACAGATAATTAGCAAATACTAAAACAGTAGCAACAAAGGAAATGATATCACTATTCATAAATATATTGAGCACAGCAAAGAAAATTATATGGAACAAAGAAACAAGGAATACCATGAAAAAACACAAAACAAAATGACAGCAACCAAATCATACTTGTCGATAATTACACTGAATGTCAATTGACTATATGCACCACTCAAGAGATGGAGAGTTGCAGAATAGATTAATATGCTGTCTACAAGAGACACATCTTAAAGAGAAAGACAAACATACAATAGAAATCAAAGGTTGAAAAGCAAATGGCAACCAAAAAGAGCAGGAGTAGCAATATTAATTTCTGATAAAATTGAAATTGTATTGGACAATTTAACACAAAAACCACTGTCAGACACAAGGAAGGACATTATGTAATGATTAAAGTATCAATCAACCAAGAAAATATAACCATAATAAGTATATAAATAAGACTTTAAAAGAGTTGAAAACATTAATAGATGACTCCATGGTCAGGGTAGGAGACTAATGCACTACTCTCAATGGAAGATAGAAGAACTGGAAAGAAACTCAACAAAGATGCAAAAGAGCTAAACATTAAAATCCATCAACTTGACTTTATAGGCATCTACAGAGAATTTTAGGCAACAACACCATAATACACATTCTTTTGCAGTGTACCTGGAACATTCTCCTTGATAGACCATATGTTAGGCCATAAAGCAAGCCTTCATAATCTTAAAAACATTGAAATAGTGCAAAGAATCTTCTCAGATCACAATGCTATAAATTAGAAATCAACAATAGGACAATTAATGGAAAAAGAGAAAACACATAGAAATTGAACAACACCCTCCTTAAGAAAGACTGGGTAAAAGAAGAAATAAAAAATGAACTTCAGGAGTTCCAGTAAGATGGCGGAATGGGCAGAAAGACTTGACAGACCCTCTTCAACAAAGAAAAGGGGAACCAATTAACACAGATACAGAAGATAACCTGGACTCCTGACCCTTGAAAGGAAGGATATAGAAGTAGACTAAACTCCAATTAGCAGAAGAATTTGCATGAAAACACCAAAAAATAAGACATACTGAGAAGCAGTCTGTCAGTGATCCTGCAGCACAGACCACTTGGATATTGCCAAGTAGAGGTAAGACTTAAGGATTAACCCAAAAAATGGCCCTGCTAGCCAGGACTGCACAGAGGACTGCTCTGGTGGCTGAGGAATAAAAGGGAAAGCAGTGAAGAGGATGGTGGGCTGAGCTGCGGACTTTTGTCTGTCCAGAGGGCGCAGCTACGTTGAATGTTTACAAGAGGCTTGACCATTTGGGTATTTAAAGCTACAGCATTCTCCTAGATTCCAGGGACTTAAGAATTTAAGACTACTCTGGTGGCTGGGTAATAAAAGGGAAAACAGTGAAGTGGATGGCGGGCTGAGCTGTGGACTTTTGTTTATACGGAGGGCACAGCCATTTTGAATGTTTACCAGTGGCTTGACCATTTTGGATATTTAAAGAGACAGCATTCTCCCAGATTCCAGGGACTTAAGAATCTAAGTTTGCTCTGGTGGCTGGGGAATAAAAGGGAAAGTGGCAAAGAGGACAGAAGGCTGAGCTGTGGAATTTGCCTGTATAGAAGGTGCACCCACTTTGAATGTTCACAAGAGGCTTGACCATTTTGGATATTTAAAGTGACAGAATTCTCTTAGATTCCAGGGACTTAAGAACAGGCTTCACTTGCCAGTAACCCCAAGGACATTCCGGACCTGGACTACTGGAAAGGTGCAACATTCCTCTTCTTACTCTTATACTCCACACCCTCTTGATAAATGGACATGTGGCCATCCCTCACTTGCACCCATCTTCTGGGCCCACAGGAACCCACTCCAGTCTGTGTGCTCGGACAGAGCCTGGGTGCCCTGCCCTGCCCTGCCCCCATGTTTTTTTTTTTTTTCTTTCTGTTTTTTAGTTTATCAGTTTTTGTCTGTTTTAAAACTACTACTATTATTATTACTTGTATCTCTTTTACTATTATTCTTTATTCTTCCTCTCCCAGGTTTTAGTTTTCAGCTTTTTTTCTTTTCTTTATTCCTGGTTCCAATTTTTTTTTTTCTTTTGTCTTTCTTGTGATTAACCCTATTCCTTGTTTTTCTTTTTGCATTTTTCCCATTTTTTTCTTCATTATTCTCTTTCTCTATGTTTATTCTATTATTGCTCTCTCCCCAAATACTTCAGGTTTTGTTTTGTTTTATTTTCTTCTTTTTCCTTTAGTTCTTTTTTTTTTTTTGTTTCTGTTCCAGTGTGATTAAATGGTGTATTTTTGTCCAGTTGCTTTTATTTTTTTGATGGTTATTCAATTGTTATTTTTGTCTAACTGACTGGAAGACAGCAACAATCCCCATATGACACAACTACACCCATAGCTCCTGCAGCTTCACTTACTGAGTGAGAGCCACTATTTCCTTTCCACCAATGGGCCTACAAAAAACAACCACCAGGAAGATCCTGACTCACCCTTGGATGTTCCTCACAAACAGTTAACAGAGATCTAAATACAACAACACCATGATGTCTCAGAGACAACAAACCATCACAGTCCACACTAAAAAGCAAGATAAAGTGGTAGAAACAAGGGAGCAGGATACAGACCCAGAACACATCACTGAGGAAGAAGCAGCATTGGAAATCTCTGATAAGGAATTCAAAATAATTATATTTAGGTATCCTCAAAGGACTGAGAAACAGACAAAGGAAAACACAGAAAAAATCCTAGAAGAATTTTGGAAGATAATACAAGAAGAAAAAGAAAAATTAGAAATGATTCTAAATCTACAGATAGAAATCCAGATGATTAATACTAAATGGTCAGAAATACATAACACATTGGAAGGGCAAAGGAGTAGAAAGGAAGACAGAATTAATGAGATAGGAGACAAATACCTGAATACTTCTTTGGAAAGGCATCAATCAGTAAAAAGATAAAAACAAAATGAAGATAGCCTAAGGTTCATGTGAGATATCATCAAAAGGAATAACATATGCGTCATTGGAATTCCAGAACAGGAAGAGAATAATAAAACCACAGAGAAAATGGTCCAAAATTTGTTGGAGGAGAACTTCCCTGTATGAAGAAAAATGAGAATATATATACTTTCAGGAAGACCAACGAACCCCAAACAGGATAGACCCCAAAAGAAAATCACCAAGATATATCATCATCAGACTCACCAAAACCAAAGACAAAGGAAGAATCATGAAAGTTGCATGGGAAAAACAAAAAGTTACTTATAAAGGACAACCAGTAAGAATTAGCTCTGATTTCTCAGCAGAAACCATGCAAGAGAGAAGGCAATGTGATGGTGTATATAAAACCCTGAAAGAGAAAACATTTCAACCAAGAATTATATACCTGGCAAAATTGTCCCTCCAACATGATGGTGAAATTAGGAGATTTCCAGATAAGCAGAAACTAAGGGAATTTGTTAAAACCAGATCAACCTTATAAGAGATACTAAAGGGAGTCCTTTGAACAGAGAACCAAAAATAGCAAAAAACAACTGACAATTAATTCACAAGATGACATAACCCAGAAACCACAGCTATGGACATATCCAAAGTAGAATAAGCTTACAAGATTGTAAACAGGGAACCAGAGACATCAAGTGGCAAGTGAGGACAATAACAAACCAAAAAGAGGGAAAATACTGTTTAGTTACAGAACTTCTAAATGTTAAGGAAGTCAAGAGAGTTGCAAGATAGAATGGACTGTTCTAATCTCAGGGAGAAAATTATGAATAATAGGGTAACCTCAAAGAAAAATGAAAAACCTTCACGTTACAATAAAAAAGAGTTCAAGCATAAATATTCAGCAAATACTAAAAAAACAGCAACAAAAGAAATGATAACATAAGTCATAAAAATAATGAGCTAAGCACAGAAAATAATATGGAACAAAGAAACCAGGGACACCATGAAAAAACACATAACAAAATGACAGCAACCAATTCACACTTGTAATAATTACATTGAATGTTAATGGATTAAATGCATCAATTAAAAGACAGAGAGTTCCAGAATGAATAAGAAAACAAAGT
>NW_006921598.1:19890350-19892210 GCF_000298275.1 Orycteropus afer afer
AAAAAAAAAAAAAAAACTTGAATCAAACAAGAATGAAAACACAACACACCAAAATCTTTGTGAAACAGCAAAAGCAGTGATCAGAGGCTAATTTATAGCAATAAATGCACACATTCAAAAAGAAGAAAAAAACAAAATCAACACTTTAAACCAACATCTCCAACAATTAGAAAATGAACAGCAAGAAAAACCTACAGCCACCAGAAGAAAGGAAATAATCAAGATTCGAGCAGAAATCAATGAAACAGAAGGACAATAGAAAAAATCAACAAGACCAGAAATTGGATTTTGAAAAGATTGAGAAAATTGGCAAACCACTGGCATATTTAAAAAGGAAAAGAAGGAGAGAACACAAATAAGACAAATAAGAAAGGAAATGGGTGACATCACAACAGAAACAACTGAAGTAAAAAGGATAATATCAGGATACTATGAAGAACTATACTCAAACAAATTAGAAAATCTGGAAGAAATGGACAGATTTCTAGAAACACACCACTTACATAAACTAACACAGACTGATGTGGGAAAGTTGAATAGATCCATAACAAAAGAAGAACTTGAACAGGTCATCAAAAAATTGCCAACACAAAGAAGTCCTGGTCCAGAAGGTTTCACCAGAGAATTCTACCAAACATTCAGTGAAGAATTGACACCAATCCTACTCAAACTATTCCAAAACATAGAAAGGATGGACACCTCCCTAACTCATTTTTATGAAGCAAGCATAACTTTGATACCAAAACCAGGCAAAGACAGCACTCTAAAGGAAAACTACAGACCAATATCCCTCATTAATATAGATGCAAAAATCTTCCACAAAGTCCTAGTCAATAGACTCCAACAACATAAGAAGAAAATCATTCATTATGAACAAGTGAGGTTCATATCAAGTATGCAAGGATGGTTCAACATTAGAAAAACAATCAATGTCATCCACATCAATAAAACAAAGAAGAAGAACCACATGATCATATCAATTGATGCAGAAAAGGCATTTGATAAAATCCAACATCCATTCCTGATCAAAACTCTCAGCAAAATAAGAATAGAAGGGATATTCCTCAACATAATAAAGGGCATAGATGTAAAACAAACAGCCAACATTATACTCAATGGAGAGAGACTGAAACCATTCCTCTTGAGAATAGGAATCAGACAAGGATGCCCTCAACTACCACTTTTATTCAACATTGTACTGGAAGTCCTAGCCAGAGCCATAAGGCAAGAAGGAAAATCAAAGGCATCCAAATTGGTAAGGAAGAAGTCAAACTATCCCTATTTGCTGATGATATGATCCTATACCTAGAAAACCTAAGATAGTCACTGAAAAATCTACTGGAACTGATTTAGAGATTTAGCATCATGGCAGGATACAAGATCAACATCCCAAAATCAGTTTATTTCTCTACACCAGCAAAGAGATTGCTGAAAAAGAAATAAGAAAATCAATACCATTTACAATTGCTACCAAGAAAATAAAATACTTGGGAATAAAGCTTACCAGGGACACAAAAGACCTGTACAAAGAAAACTATAAAAAAATACTTCAAGAAATCATAAGAGATCTACATAAATGGAAGAACATATCAAACTCATGGATAGGAAGATTGAACATTGTAAAAATGTCAATTTTACCCAAAGCAATCTATACATTCAATGCAATCCCAATTCAGATCCCATCAACATTCTTTAGGGATATGGAAAAACCAATCACTCGGATAATCAAAGCACTATTGAAGAAGAAAAACAAAGGAGGACATCTCACACTGCTGGATCTCAAAACCTACTATACAGCCACAGTAGTCAAAACTGCCTGGTATTAGTATAATGACAGACACATAGACCAATGGAATAGAA
>NW_006921598.1:19893070-19901707 GCF_000298275.1 Orycteropus afer afer
CTAGGTATATATCCTAAAGAAGTGAGAGCCATGACAAGAACAGACATATGCACACCCATGTTCATCACAGCACTATTTACAATAGCCAAAAGATAGAAAAAACCTAGGTGTCTATCAACTGAGGAATGGATAACCAAACTTTGGTACATACACACAATGGAATACTATGAAACCCTGAAGAATAACCTAGAATCTGCAAAACACTGTATAGGTTGGATGAACTTGGAGGACATTGTGCTGAGTGAAATAAGTCAATCACAAAAGGACAATTATTGTATTAATCCGTTATTGTTAAAATCAAGGAAATGTTTATCTATGGAAGGAAATTTTCTTTATTGGTTACCAGGGGTGGGAGGGGAGAGGAGGGAACACTGTTAGATAGGTATAGACAAATATTAATTTGGCTGAAGAAAAGGGCAATGTACCAAATGCCAGTGATCAAGATGGTGGCATTGAGGAAGAAGAAGACATAGAGAGGTACAGACAACAAAGATGAACCCTTTTGCACATACAGTACTGCATTGTCAGTGAAGGCAACACTGGTATATGGGTGGATAGATGGATGGACAGGCTGAAATATTAAATATGTCTATGAAGTGGGGAGTGTACTGAGACCATGTATACGGTTGGCAAACAATGGTCCTATAAGTGTATTTGTATGATTTGAATTCCCAGGTGTAGAGTAGAGCTGACAAGGGACAAGGTTATATTCACTTCTTGGTCACAGCCAGCTACCCAGAGGGACCGAGAGTTGAACCTGTGAGCTTGGGAGCATAGTCACAGGGGACATCAAGCTCAATTGACATAACATACCACACAAAACATTGTTCCACCTCCTACTTAGGTGAGTAGTGACTGGGATTTTAAAAGCCTGCAAGCAGCCATGTAGATGCAACAATGGGTTCTCCTCATCCAGCTCAAAGAAGAATGAAGAAAACCAAAGATTCATGGAAAGAATTAGTCCTAATGACTGGTACACCATGTGATCTGAAGCCTATACGACTATGAGAGCAGAAGAACTAGATGGTGCCCAGCTACCAGTGTCAACCACTAGGAGAGGAATCTATGTAGGAGACCCTGGAAAGGGAGGGAGAACAATGTGGAAAAAAACTCAAAAGCATTTGGGGGAAAAAAAAAAAAAAAGGTGACCAGGTTTGCTGTTCTGATTGAGCGTGGTGGAACCACTGAGTCTATGTCCTCCAGCTGCCCTTCAGGTCTAGAATTGAACCCACACCTGTGGCTTCCAGCCAAGCAAAAGACAGGCATAGGAGTTGAACATTTACCTGAGGTAGGTACACTCCTTGGAGAGAACAATCATGGGAGAAAGAAGGGCTGTTTATGCACAGGGAGACAGCTCAGGGGGCAGGGGTGCATGGAGGGATGGACATAGGGAAGAGGTGACTGTCACAAGGAAATGGGAGGCGAGCTGTTGCATTGGGGTTAATTATGATCAATGTCATGAGACAAAGACAAAGAACTGCTGTGTGGAAAGTGAATTTGAACTGTAAATTTTCGCCCAAATCACAATTAAAACAAAAAAAGAAAAGAAAAGAAAATCAAAAATTCCTTGACAAACACAAATGAAAACACAACATACCAAAATCTTTGCAACATAGTAAAAGGAGTGATCAGAGGCCAATTTATAGCAATAAATGCATACATCAAAAGAGAAGAAAGAGCCAAAATCAACACTTTGAACCAACATCTCCAACAATTATAAAAAGAACAGCAAGAAAAGCCTATAGTCACCAGAAGGGAAATAATAAAGTTTCAAGAAGAAATCAATGAAACAGAAAATAGAAAGACAATAGAAAAAAATCAACAAGACTAGAAGATGTTTTTTTGAAAAGATTAATAAAATTTACTAACCGCTAGCAAATTTAAAAAAGGAAAAGAGGGAGAGAATACAAATGAATTGGGCAGCATCACAACAAAACAATCTGAAATAAAAAGGATAATATCAGAATACTATAAAGAAGTGTACTGCAACACATCTGAAAATCTAGAAGAAATGGAGAGATTTTTAGAAACACACTACTTACCTAAACTAACACAGACTGAGGTGAAAAAGCTAAACAGACCCACAAGTCAAAATTGAAAAGATCATTAAAAAATTACCAAAACAAAAAAAGTCCTAGCCCAGACTGTTTCACCAGAGAATTCTATCAAATATTCAGAGAAGAACTGACACCAATCCTACTCAAACTATTCTACAACATAGAAAAGGATGGAATCCTCACAAATTTATTTTATGAAGCAAGCATAACCTTGATACCAAAACCAAGGAAAGACATCCTTCAAAAGGAAAACTACAGACCCACATCTCTCATGAATGTAGATGAAACAATCTTTAAAAAATCCTAGCCAATAGACTCCAACAACATATCAAAATACCAACCCCCCATATATATATATTATGAACAAGTGGCATTCATATCAGGCATACAAGGATGGTTCAACATTAGAAAAACAATCATTGTAATCCACCAAATAAATAAAACAAATAAATGAACCACATGATCATATCAATTGATTCAGAAAAGACATTTGATAAAATCCAAAACCCATTCTTGATCAAAACTCTCAGCAAAATAGGAATAAAAGGAACATTCTTCAACATAATAAAGGTCATAGATGCAAAACCAACAGCCAACATTATTCTCAATGGAGAGAGACTGTAACCATTCCCCTTGTCAACAGGAACCAGACAAGGATAACCTCTATCACCACTTCTACAACATTGTATTGGAAGTCCTAGCCAGGGCAAAAAGGCAAGAAAAGGAAATTAAAGGCATTCACTTTGGTAAGGAAGAAGTCAAACTATTCCTCTTTGCTGATGATATGGCCCTATACCTAGGAAACTCAAGAGACTAAGAAATAATCTACTGAAACCAATTGAGAGGTTTAGCATTGTGGCAGGATACGAGATCAACATCCCAAAATCAGTTGGATTCCTCTACACCAGCAAAGAGATTGATGAAAAAGAAATAAGGAAATCAATACCATTTACAATACCTACAAAAATAAATAGATAGATACATAAATAGATAGATAGATAGATAAATAAATAAAAATATTTGGGAGTAAATCTTACCAGGAACATAAAAGACCTGAACCAAGAAAACTGTAAAAAACTGCTTCAAGAAACCATAAAATACCATGCTTGTGGATAGGAAGATTGACCATTGTGGAAATGTCAATACTACCCTAAGCAATCTATACATTCAATGCAATCCCAATCCAGATCCCATCAACATCATTTAAGGATAGGAAAAAATCAATCACTAACTTTATATGGAAAGGAAAGAGACTTTGGATAAGCAAAGAATTATTGAAGAAGAAGAAGAAAGTAGGAGTTTGCACACTTTGGGTCTCAAAATCTACTATAGAGCCACAGAAGTCAAAACTACCTAGTACTGGTAGAATGACACACACCAATGGAATAGAATTGAGAACCCAGAAATGGATCCATCCACCTACAGTCAGCTGATCTTTGACAAAGTGCTGAAATCCATTAAATCCATTTAATGGACTAAAATTGATTAGAGAGTATCTGTTTAACAAAGGTGCTGGAAAAGCTGGATATCCATGAAAATGACTTAACAATGAAAACAAAAAAGAAAAATGATACAAGATCTGTACCTCACACCATACACAAAAACTAACTCCAGAAGGAGCAAAGACTTAAATGTGAAACCTAAAGCTATAAAGTTCCTCAAGGAACCACTAGGGGCAAATTTAGGGGCCCTAATATATGGCATGGGGGGAGCAGGAGAGGCCGGGGACCTGTGGAGCAGCAGGATATCCAGGTAAAAGGAGACAGGAGGCAAAGCTAAGCCCCATGCCTCCAGGAAAGGGAGGTAGCAGGAGAGGCCAGGAACCTGTGGAACAGCAGGATATCCTGGTAAAAAGGGACAGGAAGCAAAGCTAGGCCCCAAACCCCCTAGAACCAGGAGAGGGAGGAAGCAGCCAAGGACCAGAAAGTGACAGGTTCCAGGTAGGAATAAGGTAAGGAGAGGGTCCAGAGGTTTCCAACAGCTAATGGAGACAAACTTTGTCAGTCATCCTGTGGGGCTTGTATGTTTCTCTGAGGCTTGAGGCTCTGCCACTGGTGTGTCAGACACCAGCAGAGTTGCACCTGGTGCACAGAGTTCAATGCAGCTTACAGACTAAGACAGACTAGGAAGAGGAGGCGGTCATCTACTTCTCAAAAATTGGCCAGGGAAAACCTTATGAATAGCAGAGAAACACTCTCTGATATATTACTGGGCAACTTTATGAATAGCTCAGAAACATTGTCTGATACAGTGCAGGAAGATGAGCCCCTTGGATCAGAAGGTACTCAAAACAGGACGGGAAAAGAGCTGTCTCAGCAGACTACTCTGATATGGATAGAGTAAGTCTTTCAGGACCTACATGTGCTGACATAGCATGACTCAAATTGAGGAGAAACAGCTGCAAACATCCATTAATAATTGGAACATGGAATGTATGAAGTATGAATCTAGGAAAGTTGGAAGTTGTCAAAAATGAAATGGAACGCATAAAGATTGATATCCTAGGCATTAATAAGCTGAAATGGACAGGTTTTGGCCATTTTGAATCAGGCAACCATATGATCTACTATGCTGGGAGTGACAGTTTGAAGAGGAATGGTGTGGCATTCATCATCGCAAAGGATGTTTCAAGATCTGTCCTGAAGTACAATGCTGTCAGTGATAGGAAAATATCCATATGCCTACAAGGAAGACCCATTAATATTACTATTATTAAAGTTTATGCACCAACTACCAAAGATGAGGAAATTGAAGATGTTTATCAACTTCTGTACTCTGAAATTAACCGAACATGCAACCAAGTGTTGCTTATCACTGGTGACTGGAATGCAAAAGTTGGAAACAGAAAAGAATCAACAATAGTTGGAAAATTTGGCCTTGGTGACAGAAATAATGCTGGAGATCGCATGAGAGAATTTTACAAGACCAACGACTTATTCATCGCAAATACCCTTTTTTAACAACACAAACATTGACTATACACGTGAACTTCACTAGATGGAGTACACAAGAATCAAACTGACTACCTCTGTGGCAAGAAGAGACGGAAAAGCTCAATATGTTCAGCCAAAACAAGGCTAGGAGCTGATTGTGGAACAGATCATCAACTGCTCATATGCAAGTTCAAGTTGAAGTTGAAGACAATTAGAACAAGTCCATGAGAGGCAAAATATGACCTTGAATATATCCCTCCTGAATTTAGAGACCACTAAAGAATAGATATGATGTATTGAACACCAATGACCAAAAACCAGAAGAATTGTGGGATGACATCAAGAGCATCATCCATGAAGAAAGCAAGAGGTCATTAAAAATACGAGAAAAAAAGAAAAGACCTAAATGAATGTCAGAAGAGACTCTAAAACTTGCCCTTCAACGCAGAGTAGCTAAAGCAAATGGAATAAATGACAAGTAAAAGAACTGAAGATTTCAAAGAACACCTTGAGCAGACAAAGCCAATTACTATAATGAATTGTGCAAAGACCTGGAGTTAGAAAACCAAAAGAGAAGAGCATGCTCAGCATTTCTCAAGCTCAAAGAACTGAGGAAAAAAATTAAGCCTCATTTTGCAATATTGAAAGATTCTATGGGAAAAATATTGAATGATGTAGGAAACATCAAAAGAAGATGGAAGGAATACACAGAGTCACTATAACAAAAAGAACTGGTTGATCTTCATCCATTTCAAGAGGTGTCATATGTTAAAGAACCAATGATATTGAAGGAAGAAATCAAAGCAGCAATGACAGAATTAGTGAAGAACAAATCTCCAGGAACTGATGGAATACCTATTGAGATGTTTCAACAAACAGATTCCTCACTGGAGGCACTCACTTGTCTATGCCAAGAGATTTGGAAGACAGCTACCTGTCCAACTGACTAGAAGAGATCCATATTTGTACCCATTCAAAAGAAAGGTGATTTCACAGAATGTGGAAATTATTGAACAATATCATTTATATAGCATGCAAGTAAAATCTTACTGAAGATAATTCAAAAACAGTTGCAGCAGTATATTGACAGAGAACTTCCAGAAATGCAAGCTGGATTCAGAAGAGGACGTGAAATAGAGGATATCATAGCTGTTGTCAGATGGATCTTGGCTCAAAGCAAAGAATACCAGAAAGATGTTTACTTCTGTTTTATTGACTATGCAAAAGCATCAATTGTGTAGATCATAACAAATTGTGGATAACATTGAGAAGAAAGGAAATTCCAGAACACTTAACTGTACTCATGAGGAACCTGTACATAGACGAGGAGGCTGTTGTTCAAACAGAAAAAGGAACACTACATGGTTTAAAATGAAGAAGGGAGTGCATCAGGGTTGTATCCTTTCACCATACTCATTCAATATGTATGCTGAGCAAATAGTCCAAGAAGCTGGACTGTATGAAGAAGAACGTGGCATTAGGATGGGAACAAGAATCATTAACAACCTTCGATGTGCTGATAACATAACTTTGCTTGCTGAAAGTGAGGATGATTGAAGTACTTACTGATACTTACTGATGAAGATTGAAGAATACAGTCTGCAGTATGGATTACATCTCAATATAAAGAAAACAAAAATCCTTACAACCGGTCCTATAAGCAACATTACGACAAATAGAGAAAAGATTGAAATTGTTAAAGACTTCACATTGCTTGGTTCTACAATCAACACCAATGGAAGCAGCAGTCAGGACATCAGACAACATATAGCACTGGGCAAATTGGCTGCAAAGGACCTCTTTCTGTTGTTGAAGAGCAAAGTTGTCTCCTTGAGGACTAAAGTGTGCCTGAAACAAGCCATGGTATTTTCAATCACCTCATATGCATGTGAGAGCTGGACAATGAATAAGGAAGACGCAAGAAGAAATGATGCTTTTAAGCCATGGTGTTGGTGAAGAATGCTGAAACTACCGTGGACTGCTAAAAGAACTAACAGGTCTGTCCTGGAGAAACTGCAGTCAGAATGCTCCTTGGAGGCTAGAATGGCCAGACTTCATCTCACATACTTTGGTCATGTTGTCCAAAGAGAACACTCCCTGGAGAAGGATGTCATGCTTGGCAAGGTGGAGGGTTCACGAAAGAGGGGAAGACCTTCAACGAGATGGATTGACATGGTGGCAGAAGCAATGGACTCAAATATAGCAAGAATCATGGATCTGGCTAAGGACCGGGCCATGTTTCATTCTGCTGTGCATAGGGTTGCTATGAGTCAGAGATGACTCAATGGCACCTAACAACAACAACAATATATGGCATAAACAGACTATCCAGCATAACCCTAAATGCACAAACAGCAGAAGATAAACTAGATGAACTGGACCTTCTCAAAATTAAATATTTATGGGCTCCAAAAGTGTCAAAAGAGAACCTACCGATTGGGAAACAATATTCAGCAATGACATATATAAGACAAAGGACTTATCTGTAGAATTTATAGAAAACTCCAACACCTCAACAACAAAAAGACAAATAATTCAATTAAAAATCAGCAGAAGACATGAACAGACATTTCACCAAAGAGGATATTCAGACAGCCAACAAACTTATGAAGAAATTTTCACAATCATTAGGCATTATAGAGATGCAAATGAAAACAGCAATGAGATACCATCTTGCCCCACCACTAGTAGCAAAGTTCAACAAGACAGAAAAAAAAAATTCTGGTGAGGATATGGAGAGATTGGGACTCTCATCCACTGATGGTAGGACTCTAAAATGATACAAATACTGTGGAAAGCAGTATCACGATTCCTTAAAAAGTTGGAATTAGAAATACCATTTCATCCAGAAATTCCATTAGTAGGTATATATCCTAAAGAAATGAGAACCAGGACAAGAACAGATATATGTACACACATGTTCGTTGCAGCACTATTTATAATAGATGAAAGATGGAAACAACCTAGGTGCCCACCAACAGAAGAATGGATAAGAAAACTATGGTACGTACACACAATGGATTACTATGCAACTCTAAAGAGTAACATACAATCTGCAAAACACCACATAACACGGATGAACTTGGAGGACATTATGCTGAGAGAAAGAAGTCAATTACAAAAAGGACAAATATTATACTATCCCATTATTGTAAAAAGTCAAGGAGAGGTTTATATATGGAAAGAAACTTTCTTTGTTGGTTACCAGGGGTGGCTACAGAGGAGAGGGAACACTGTTAGATAGGCAGAGACAAGTATTGATTTGAGTGAAGAGAAGGGCAATGTACCAAGTGTGAGTGATCAACATGGTGGCATAGAGGAAAAGAGGAAGACATAGAGAGGAGTATTGGAGGTACAGACAACAAAGATGAAACCTTTTGCATATCCAGTACTGCATTGTCAGTATTGCCAAACATTGATCTATGGGTGGATAGATGAGTGGACAGTCTGAACTATTGTTGTTGTTGTTGTTAGGTGCCAGTAGAGTCATTTCTGACTCATAGTGACCCCATGAACAGCAGAATGAAACACTGCCTGATCCCGTGCCAGCTTCAAGATCCCTGCTATACTTGAGCCCATCATCACAGACACTGTGTCAATCCTTCTTGTTGAAGGCCTCCCTCTCTTTCATCGACCCTCCACCCAAC
>NW_006921598.1:19904347-19907095 GCF_000298275.1 Orycteropus afer afer
TACTTCGTACATTCCATGTTCCGGTGATTAATGGATGTCTGCAGCTGTTTCTCTTCAATTTGAGTGGTGCCACATCAGCAAATGGAAGTCTCTAATGCTTTACCTTATCCATAGGAGTAAGGCTGAGTTTACTCAAATGATGCAGCTCTTTCCCAGCCATATTTTCAGAGCCTTCTAACCTAACTGGACTATTCGTAAAGTTGCATGGTAATGTATCAAACAGTGTGTCTTTGCTATTCATAAGGTTTTCCCTGGCCAATTACTTGAGAAGTGGAAGGCCTCTTCCTTCTTCCTAGTCTGTCTCAGTCTGTAAGCTGGGATGATACCTGTGCACCATGTGCATCCTGCTGGGTTAGAAACACCAATGGCTCAGCCTCAAAACTCACAACCTCAAAAACTCAACACATCACCATGGTAGGACAAACCAACAGACAAGTTTGCCTCCCTGTTGGGAACCTCTCATACCACCCTTACCTGGGTCCCTGTGGCTGACTCCTCCTCTGTCCAGATTCCTAGGCCTTTTAATCCCCTTTCTCCCGCTCTCCTGCCCTGCCGCTTTGGGAGTGCCTGATTTCCTCTCCTCACCTGGATCCCTGCAGCTGACTGGTCCTCTGTCTAAGTTCCTGGCTTTTAATCCCCTTTTTCCTGCTGTCCTGCACTACTGCTTTGGGTGTGGCTGAGTTCCTCTCCTCACCTGGATCCCTGTGGCTGACTGCTTCTCTGTCCTGGTTGCTGGCTTTTTTATCCCCTTTCTTCTGCTCTCCCACCCTGCTGCTTTGGGTGTTCCTGAGTTCCCTCTTCTGAACTATTAGGAATGTCTATATATGGGGGAGTGTTCCCATGACTATATATAGGGTTGGCAGAGAGTGTTTCTACAAGTGTATTTTATATTCTGTAATAATTTCTGGGTATATAGTAGAGCTGACAAGGAATGTAGTTGTACTCACTTCTTGACCACAGCCAGCTACCCAGAGGGAGCAAGTAGTTGGACCTGTGGGATTGAGACTATGGTCGCAGGGGACATGAAGCTCAGCTGGCATAACACTACACAAAAACATTGTTACACATTCTATTTTGGTGAATAGCAACTGGAATCTTAAAAGCTAGCAAGCAGGAGACTTCTAGTAAGAATGCAGAATAGGCAAACAAGCTAAAAAGACCCTCTTTAATAAAGAAAAGAGAAACTAATTGATAGAGATACAGAAGATAATCCCAGAGATTGATTCCAAGATGGTGGAATAGGCAGAAAGACTGCACAGACCCTCTTCAACAAAGAAAAGGGGAACCAATTAACACAGACACAGAGGATAATCCTGGACCCCTGACCCTTGAGCAGAAGGATATAGAAGTGGACTAAACCCCAACTAGCAAAAGAATTTGCAGCAATCCTGAGCAATCCTGAGCAAGCCTGATGGAACTGCACAGACAGCTTGGAGAGTGCCAAGTGGTGTTAGGACCTAAGAATTAACCTAAAAATCAGCCCTGCTAGCAAGGGACTGCCTGGAAGACTGCTCTGTTGGCTGGGGAATAAAAGGCAAAGCAGTGGGGAAGAGGAACGCTGGCTGAGCTGTGGACTTTTGCCCGTTCAAAGGGCACCACCATTTTGAATATTTACAAGTGGCTTGAACATTTTGGATATTTAAAGAGACAGTGCTCTCCCAGATTCCAGGGATTTAAGAATAGGCTCTGCTAGCCAGCAACCCCAAGGACACTCAGGACTTGCATGACTGAAATGGTGAGACATTCCTCTTGTTACTCTTATACCCCATACCCGCTTCGTGAATGGAGGTGTGGCCATCCCCCACTCCCACCCACCTTCTGGGTCTGCAGGAACTCCATCCCAGTCTGTGTGCATGGACGGAGCATAGGTGACCCACCATGTCCTTCACTGATTATTTTCCTTTTTGCTTTCTTTTTTATTGGTGTTTAGTTTGCTTGTATTTGTCTGTGTTAAGACTACTGTTATTACTAATGCTTTTGTCCTTTTTACTATTAGTCTTTATTCTTCCACTCCCAGGTCACAGTTTTTAGCTTTTTCCTTTTCCCTGTTCCTGGTTGGGAAAAAATAAATAAATAAATAAATAAATAAATAATAATAATTTATTTATTTTCCCTTTTTTCTCATGGTAAACCCCATTTCTTGTTTTTCTTTTTGCATTTTTCCCACATTTTTCTCCATTATTCTCCTTCTCTACCTTTCTTCTCTTAGAGCCCTATCCCCAGATATCATATATTTTTTTTGGTCTTCTTTTTCCATTTTTTTTTGGGGGGGGGTTGGTTAGTGTTCCTGTGTGATTACATAGTGTATTTTTTGTCCATGTGCTTTTAGTTTTTTTTTATGGTTATTCAATTGTAATTTTTGTCTAACTGACAAATAGTCCCTGTAAGATACAACTACACCCACACCTCCTGCAACTTCACTTACTGAGCGAGAGCCATCACCTCCTTCTCCATCAATGGGCCAATGATAAAAAAACCACCAAGAAGATCCTGAATCACCCTTGGCTGCTTTTCACAAACAGTTAGCAAAGATCTAAATACAACAGTGCCATGATGTGTCAGAGACAACAGATGATCACAGTCCACACAAAGAAGCAAGATAAAGTGGTAGAAACAAGGGAGCAGGATACAGACCCAGAACATATCCCTGAGGAAGAAGCAGCATTGGAACTCCCTGATAAGGAATTCAAAAGAATTATCTTTAGGTATCTTCAAAGGATTGAGACACAGACCAAAGAAAACACAGAA
>NW_006921598.1:19908255-19928588 GCF_000298275.1 Orycteropus afer afer
TGTTAGATAGATAGAGATAAGTATTGATTTGGGTGAAGAGAAGGGCAATGTACCAAATGTGAGTGACCAATATGACACCATTGAGGATGAGAAAGACATAGAGAGGTACATGGGAGGTACAGACAACAAATATGAACCCTTTTGCACATACAGTTCGGCATGGTCAGTGAAGGCAAACATGGGTATATGGGTGGAAAAATGGGTGGACAGGCTAAACGATTAGGTATGCAGTGTAGTAAATTACTTAGTATGGCTTTTCTACCCATAAGTCATTGTAAACTCTGGTGGAATGAGCAACTGAGGAGCTCCTGATTGTAAATGTTCTCCACCTGGGTTATTTCTGTTGGGCGTGGCACAACGCAATGTTATGGGAGGTTCTCTCCCAGGTGCTTAGAGTTCTGATGCTATGATTGGCTAGTTTGGCCACTCTGCCAAGCTCAAAAAGAGGTCTCCTAGAGGCAGACTCTCTCTGACTGCTGGTTGAGGAAGACGTGCTGCTGAAAGAGACACATGCTCCTGAGACACGTGTTGCTGGGAAAGAGATGCAAGAGACACGCATTGCTGAATGAGACACCGAGGGACCAGCACTGCTGGGAAAGAGAATGTGAGAGACTGTTGGCTGAGGGACAGTGGGCTGGGAGAGAGACTGAGCATTTTTACTGAACTTGAATTGTAGCCTGTGGTGCTTCGCTAATAAACCTCATAATCTGTGAGCTCTGTGTGGCCACTGCAGTGAATTATTGAAGCCAGGAGAGAGGTGGTGGGTACTTTGGGAGGAACGGTTGGTGAAAGGGCTGGAGGGAGACAGCATGTCTGGCCTTGCAGTAATATGTCTTGGGCTATTGATGGTGATTCTGCCTTCCTCTTTTGGGGTTCTAGGAGGTCAGAACATGTGCCCTCCTTGCCCTTTTTGTAGGTATGTCTATGAAATGGGGCAGGTATCCAAGAACATATATAAGGTTGGCAAACAATGGTCCTATAAGTTTATGTGAATGATCAGAATTCCCAGGTGTATAGTAGAGCTGACAAGGGGCAAAGTTGTGGTCACTACTTGGTCACAGCCAGCTACCCAGAGGGACTGAGTAGTTGAACCTGTGGGCTCGGGACCATAGTCGCAGAGTACATGAAGCTCAATTGGCATAACATACTACACAAAACATTGTTCCATCTCCTACTTTGGCAAGTACTGACTGGGATCTTAAAAGCTAGCAAGATTCCATCTAGATGCAATGATGGGTCTCTCCTTGTCCAGAGGTAAGAAGAATGAAGAAAACCAAACTTCATGGAAATAATTAGTCCTAGTGACTGGTACACCATCCGATCTGCTGCCTATATGACTATGAGACCAGAAGAACTAGATGGTGCCTGGCTACCACTGTCATCCACTTGGAAGGGGATCTATAAAGGAGATCCTTGATATAGAGTGGGAACAATGTGGAACAAAATTCAAAATCATTTGGAGAAAAAAAAATGGGGGGACCAGGTTTGCTGGTCCAATACATCCTGGTGGAACCACTGAGACTATGGCCCTTAGCTGCCCTTCAGATCTGGAATTGAACCCACACCTGTGGTTTCCAGCCAAACAAAAGACAGGCATATGAGTTGAACATTTACCTCAGGTAGATACACTTGTTGGAGAGAACAATCATGGGAGAAAGAAGGGCTGCTTATGCACAGGGAGACAGCTCAGGGGGCAGGAGAGCATGGAGTGTTGGACACTGGGAAGAGGTAACTATTGGGAGGAAGTAGGAAGGAAGCTGTTGCATTGTGGTAAATTGTGATCAGTGTCATGAGACAAAGTGTATGTGAACTGCTGTATAGAAAGTGAAATTTCTCTGTAAATTTTCACCCTAAAAAAAATCAACCTGGAACCCTGAGCTTTGAAAAGAAGGATACAGAAGTGGATTAGGCACCAACTAGTGGAGGAACCTGAATGAGAACATGGAGTATGGAGATGGATGGCACTGTGGACTGTCACCTACTCTGATGGCATCCACAGCCTGAATATTTCCAAGTGGTGTTGGGACCTATGAATTGACCTAAATATCAGCCCTGGTCTCCTAGGGCTGCAAGGATGACTGTGCCAGTGGCCAATGATTAGGAAGGGAATCAGCAAAGAGGGAGACAATCTGAGCTATGGACTTTCAGATGTCCAAAGAGTGGAGCCATTTTGAATATTTACAAGTGTCAGCCATTTTGGATATTTAAAGTGACAGCATTCTTGTTTGGATTCCAGGGACCTAAGAATAGGCTTTGCTTACCAAGGATAGCAGAGACATAAGGAGGCTGAAAATGCGAAAGGAAACAGGTGGTGAGTATGTAAGTGCCATCAACTAGCAATTAGAGGAGCATAGTACCATACTAACTTAGATAACATCCAAAGAAAACAAAGAATACAAAAACCTTGGGCAGATCACTCCAACATACAATCACCAATTAAATATAAACACACACCATCACAATTTCTCAGAGACAACAGAAGATCATAGTCCACACAAAGAAGCAAGGTAAAGAAGTAGAAACAAAGGACCAGGACACAGACCTAGAATACATCCCTGAAAAAGAAGCAGCATTGAAACTCCCTAATAAGGAATCCAAAGCAATTATATTTAGGTACTTCCAATGGACTAAGAGACAGATCAAGAAATACACTGACACAATTGAGGAAAACACAGACAAAACCCTAGAACAATTTTAGAAGAAAATACAAGAAAAAAATGACAAAATAAATGAAAAATTAGAAATCATACAAAGTCTACAGATAGAAATCTAGAAAATTAATACTAAATTTTCAGAAATAGATAACACATTGAAAGGGCAAAGAAGTAGAATTGAATTAATGGAAGACAGAATTAGTGAGATTGAAGACAAATACCTGACTACTTCTTTGGAAAGGGATCAATCAGAAAACAGATAAAAGAAAAACGAAGAAGCCCTTAGGTTCATATGGGATACCATAAAAAGGAATAACCTATGTGTAATCAGAATTCTAAAACAGGAGGAGACAAATAAAACCACAGAGAAAATTGTCAAAGATTTGCTGGAATAGAATTTCCTTGGTATCATGAAAGATGAGACTACATCCATTCTAGAAGTCCAATGAACCCCAAACAGGATAGACCCCAAAAGAAAATCACCAAGATATATCATCATCAAACTCATCAAAACCAAAGACAAGGAAAGAATCCTGAGACAAGCACAGGAAAAATGAAAAGGTCCCTATGTGTATCATAGTTTGGTTATCCATTCCTCAGTTGATGGACAGCTAGGTTGTTTCCATCTTTTGGGTATTGTAAATAGTGCTGCAATGAACATGGGTGTGCATATATCTGTTCTTGTCATGGCTCTCACTTCTTTAGGGTATATACCTAGTAACAGAATGGCTCGCTCAAATGGTATTTCTATTTCCAAGTTTTGAAGGAATCACCATACTGCTTTCCACAATGGTTGTACCATTTGACAGTCCCAACAACAGTGTATGAGAGTCCCAATCTCTCCACATCCTTGCCAGCATTTGTTATTTTCTGCCTTGTTGAACTTTGCTACTAGTGCTGGAGCAAGATGATATCTCATGCTGTTTTGATTTGCATCTCTCTAATAGCTAATGATCATGAGCATTTCTTCATATATTTGTTGCCCACTTGAATACCCTCCTCGGTGAAGTCTCTATCCATGTCTTCTGACCATTTTTAATTGGATTGTTTGTCTTTTTGTTATTGAGGTGTTGGAGTTTTCTATAAATTCTAGAGATAAGTCCCTTGTCAGATATGTTGTTAGTGAGGACTCTTCTTTTACTGTGAATGAGATTGGAGGCCACTGGATGAATGGTTCAGGTTAGAGGGTTGACATAATATGACTTATGTGTGAGATAGGCATCCAGAGTCATCTTCCCAAAGCTGAGAAGATGCTTCTTCCCAATTCCTTAGTGATTCTCTCTTTTGGGTGCTGTAGAGTCAATTTCAATTCAGAGCAACCCTATAGGAAAGAGTAAAAGTGCCTCATAGATTTCTTATGCTGTAATCCTTACAGAAGCCAGGTCTTTCCTCCCCAGCTGCTGGTGACTTTGTACCATAGATCTATAGGATAACAACCAAGTGTTAACCAGTTATAGGGTACCCATGGGTTAACTAGTGTACCACCTCTACTGCCTAAAAAATAAAAGTTCATCCTTTTTAGGTCATCCCTTACAGACACCTGTAGTCTAACTCTTATTGGTTACTTACTTAAAATGAACTCAAATCATGATTTGAACTTAAATGTTTGTGTTTGTCTTCACTCAAAATTTCTAACCTTTTCACCTATGTGACTAAACTCAAAATCTTTCCTTCACTTAAATTGCCCCCATGCCTATGTCCTTTAATGTCTTTCTCAAACCTCACCTGCATTAGTGCAATCTTCTTTGAAACTCTCAGCCAGAAACAATCTTCACCACCTACAGAGCTCAGCTCTTATACTCCTTCTATAACATCTTCATCTACTCTTTATGAAAATTCCAAAACGAAAAAACCAAACTCACGGCTATCGAGTCAGATCAGACTCATAGTGACCTCTTGGGTTTCCGAGGCAGTATCACTACAGAAGTAGACTGCACAACCCTCCTTTCATCATGAAAATTATTATTATTATGCTCCTTATATATGAACACTTATTCCAGGTAGATACACTCCTTAGAACCATCAATCGTGGGAGTACAGTAGGGCAGTATTTGCACAGGGGATAGCACAGGGGCCAGGAATGCATAGGACAGAAGGACACAGGGAAGAGGTACCTACAGGGAGGAAGTGAGAAGAGAGTTGTTCCATTGTGGGGATTGCAGTCAATGTCATGAAATAAAATATGTATGAACTGCTGTATGTAAAATGAATTTTCTTTGTGAATTTTCACCAAATTACAATAATTAAAAAAAAAAATCATTATGCTCATGATGCAGCTCTCTTACTATTGAGTCAGGAACACTATTTTATGTTTGCATTTCTTTCAGTATGTTGTATCTAAATATGTTTAATATAGTATTCTTGAGCAAAGGAATGAATGAAAATTCTCTCCAATTAAGCTCAATATGAAGACAAGTTCAGAATAAATGCCATAAGACAAAACACTGTATAACATGAACTTGGAGGACATTGTTGTTGTTGTTGTTGTTATGTGCCATCGAGTCAGATCCGACTCATATCGACCCCTCCTTGGGTTTCTGAGGCAGTATCACTATGGAAGTAGATTGCCCCATCTCCTTTCCGGGGAGTGGCTGGTGGGTTTGAACCGCCAGCCTTCTGGTTAGCAGTCAAGTGTCTTAGGCACTATGCTACCAGAGCTCCTTGGAGGACATTATGCTGAGTGAAATAAGTCAATCACTGAAGAACAAATACTGTATTAGTCTGTTATTGTAAAAACTCAGGAAAATTTTTTATATGGAAGGAAATTTTCTTTGTTGGTTACCAGGGCTGAGAGGGAAGTGGAGGGCAGGGAGGGGAGCACTTTTAGATAGGTAGAGACAAGTATTGATTTGGGTGAAGAGAAGGGCAATATGCCAAATGTGAGTAATCAATACGGTGGCACTGAGGAAGAGGAAGACATAGAGAGGTACATGGGAGGATCAGACAACAAAGATGAACCCTTTTGCACATAAGTACTGTGAAGGCAAACTTTGACCTACAGGTGGATGGATGGGTGGACAGGCTGAACTATTAGGTATGTCCATGCAGGAGAGAGTGTGCCCAAGACCATGCATAGGGTTGGCAATGTTTCTACAAGTGTATTTGTATGTTCTATAAGAATTCCCAGGTGCATAGTAGAGCTGACAGGGGCAAGTTTGTAGTCACTTCTTGGCCACAGCTAGCTACCCAGAGGGAGTGAGCAATTGGACTTGTGGGCTCAGGACATAGTCGCAGGGGACATCAAGTTCAATTGGCATAACATACTACACAAAACATTGTTCCACATCCTACTTTGGCGAGTAGTGACTAGGATCTTAAAAGCTTGTAAGTGACCATCTAGAT
The DNA here is from genome assembly GCF_000298275.1 of Orycteropus afer afer. Taxonomy (NCBI): domain Eukaryota; kingdom Metazoa; phylum Chordata; class Mammalia; order Tubulidentata; family Orycteropodidae; genus Orycteropus; species Orycteropus afer. The sequence continues at coordinate 19,914,252 of NW_006921598.1, forward strand.
GTAATGATGGGTCATTCCTCATCCAGGGCAAAGAAGAATGAAGAAAACCAAACACACATGGAAATAATTAGTCCAAGCAGCTGATACACCATGAGATCCTCAATTTATATGACTATGAGACTAGAAGAATTAGATGATGCCCAACTAATACTGTCAACCACTTGGAGGGAGATCTATGTAGGAGCTCCTGGATAGAGTGGGAGAACAACGTGGAACAAAACTCAAAATCATTTAAAAAAAAAAAAAAAGGACAAGGCTTACTGGTCTGACAGAGTCTGAAGGAATGATAGATACTATGGCCCCTAGTTGCTCTTTCAGTCTGGAATTGAACACACTCTTGTGGTTTCCAGCCAAATAAAGGACAGGCATATGAGCTGAACATTTATGATAGGTGGATACACTCCTTGGAGAGATCAATCATGGGAGAAGAGAAGGGCCGTGTATGCACAGGGAGATAGCTAGGAGGGTAGGATGCGTGGGAGGGAAGGGCACAGGGAAGAGGTAACTATGGGGAGGAAGTGGGAGGAGAGCTGTTGTATTGTGGGAAATTGTAGTCAATGTCATGAGACGAAGTGTATGTGAGCTGCTATACAGAAAGTGAATTTTCTCTGTAAACTTTTACCCAAATCACAAGAAAAATTTAATTTAAAAAGAAGTAATGCCATAAAAGTGTCACCAAAGGTTCCTCTAGAGTCACTATTCTAGACAAACTGATGCTAAATTCAAAATCACTTTGTATTTCTAAGTGTTCTAATATATAGAAGATGATTATTTATAGACTAAATAAAGCTGTAAACAGGAATTGTTTTTTTCAAATAAACTAAAAATTTCAATATTTGGTTTCTCATTTAATCTGACCATATTTTAATGGTACAAAAGAGCTCAAACTATAGTAAACAGTTGGAATAACTTTCATAAAACACTAGATTGCAATAGCAAATCTGGAAATACATTACCTACACATTAATAATGGAACTAGATTGCTGGAAGAACATTTTTCCATAGCTTTTTTTTTTTTTTTTGTGGCATTATACACAACCAAACCTACATTAATTCACAATTTCTACATGAACAGTTCAATGATACTGTTTACACATTTCATATAGTGACACCAATCACATTGTGTCAACATTATTTAGACTCTTAGCTCCTTAAAGTTCTCATCTATGCTTTAGATTAACTGTTGTTTTGTTATCCCTATAGGTGCTTTTTTATATGCACCTATAGAAAAAAGTAGGAGCTCTGGTAATGCAGTACCTAAGGCACTTGACAGCTAACCAGAAGGCCGGTGGTTCAAACCCACCAGCCACTCCTCAGAAGGAAGTTTGGGCAATCTATTTCCATAGTGACACTGCCTTGAAAACCCAAGGAGGGGTCGCTATAAGTCGGCTCTGACTCAATGCCACATAACAACAACAACATAGTAAAAGTAATACAATTCAATTTATTTTGTACTTTCAGAACAATGTGAGATTTTTAACTAGTATTTATATGTTTATATGAGAAAAACATTCATCAGCTAGTCAAAGTGGAATAATTTATTATAGTGATGGATTAAAATTTTAAGTATGACATCATGATCTGAAATTCCATCTTGCTTGCTCCAGACATCATATATTTTTTTTTAGAATATTGACTATTTTTGTATATCTAAACTGATAGTCACTTGTGTTACCAAACAAAGATTTTAATTCCCTCTTTTCTTAGCAAACAAATTAATCCAGTCCAGATGCATTGGGATTTTGTAAATCAAGTGGAAATCTATTTCATTGTTCAAAATGTATAGTAAATCATGTCATTTGGTTTATTCCTTTAAATATAATTTTCCTTGTTGTTGTTGTTGTTATGTGCCATCAAGTTGTCTCTCACTCATGGTGACTTTATGTAGAACGAAACACTGCCCGATCCTATGCCAGCCTCAAGATTCTCATTTTACCTGAGCCCATCGCTGCAGCCACTGTTTCAGTCCATCTTGTTGAGGGCCTTCCTCTCTTTCATTGCCCCTCCACTTTACCAAGCATGACATTGTTCTCCAGAGAATGGTCCCTTTTGACAACATGGTGAGACAAAGTCTGGTCATCCTTGCTTCCAAGGAACATTCTGGCTACACTCCCTGGAGGATAGATTTGTTAGTTCTTTTAGCAGTCCACAGTATTTTCAGCATTATTCACCAACACCACAACTCAAATTCATCAACTCTTCTTCAGTCTTCTTTACTCCCTGTCCAGCTCTCACATGTGTAGGAGGTGATTGAAAATATTGTGGCTTGAGTTAGGTGCATCTTGGTCTTCAAGAAGATATCTTTGCTCTTCAGCATCTATTGTGATGCTGCTTATTGGACCAGTTGAAAGGATTTTTGTTTTCTTTATACTGGAATGTAATCCATACTACAGGCTGTAGCCTTTAGTCTTCAACAGCAAGTGCTCCAAGTCATCCTCACTTTCAGCAAGGTTGTGTCATCTGTGCATCTGTGTATCTCAGGTTGTTAATGAGACTTCTTCCAATCCTGATGCCATGTTCTTCTTCATATAGTCCAGCTTCTTGGATTAATTGCTCAACATACAGATTGAACAAGTGTGGTGAAAGGATACAACCCTGATTCATTCCCTTCCTGATTTTAAACCATGCAATATCCCCTTGTTCAGTTCAAATGACAGCCTCCTGGTCTATGTAGAGGTTCCTTATGAGTACAATTAAGTGTTCTGGAATTCCCATTCTTCTCAACGTTATCCACAATTTGTTATGATCCACACAATTGAATACCTTTTTCATAGTCAATAAAACACAAGTAAACATCTTTCTGGTATTCTTTGCTTTGGGCCAATATCCATCTGACATCAGCTATGATATCTCTCACTCCATGTCCTCTTCTGCATCAAGCTTGCATTTCTGGAATTTCCCTGTCAGTGTATTGCTGCAACCATTTTTGAATTTTCTACAATAAGATTTTACTTTCATGTGATGTCTATGATATTGTTTGATAATTTCCATATTCTGTGGGATCATCTTTCTTTGGAATGGGTATAAATATGGATCTCTTCCAGTCAGCTGGTCAGGTAGCTGACTTCCAAATCATTTGGCATAGCCAAATGAGTACCTTCAGCATAGCATCCATTTGTTGAAACATCTCAATGGGTATTCCATCAATTCCCAGAACCTCGTTCTTCACAAATTCCTTCAGTCCTGCTTTGACTTCTTCCTTCCATACCATTGGCTCTTGATCATATGCCATCTCCTGAAATGGATGATCACCTACCAATTCTTTTAGGTATAGTGACTCTGTGTATTCCACCCATCTCCTTCTGATATTTCCTGCATCATTCAACATATTACCCATGGAATCTTTCAATATTACAATTCAAGTCTTAATTTTTTCCTCAGCTATTTCAGCTTGAGAAATGCTGAGCATATTCTTCCCTCTTGGTTTTCTAATTCCAACTCTTTGCACATTTCATTATAATAATTGGCTTTGTCTGCTCGAGCTGCTCTTTGAAATCTTCTGTTCAGCTCTTTTATCTTGTCATTTCTTCCATTTGCTCAAGCTACTCTCTGCTCAAGGGCAAGTTTCAGAGCCTCTTCTGACATCTATTTTGGTCTTTTCATCTTTTCTTGTCTTTTTAATGACTTCTTACTTTCTTCATGAATGATGTTCTTGATGTCATCCCACAATTCCTCTGGTTTTCGGTCACTGGTGTTCAAAGCATCAAATCTATTCTTTAGATAGTCTCCAAATTCAGGAGGGTTATAATCAAGGTCATATTTTGGCTCTTGCAGACTTCTTTTAATTGTCTTCGGCTTCAACTTAACTTTCATAGGAACATTTGATGGTCGGTTCCACAATCAGCTCCTGGCCTTGTTTTCACTGAAGATATTGAGCTTCTCCATCACCTCTTGCCACAAATGTAGTCAATCTAATTCCTGTGTACTCTGTCTGGTGAAGTCCACATGTATAGACACCATTTGTGTTGTTGAAAAAAGGTATTTGCAATTAATAAGTCATCGGTCTTGAAAAATTCTATTATGCAATCTTCAGCATTATTTCTATCACCAAGGCCATATTTTCCAATTTCCAGTGAGTCTTCTTCATTTCCAATTTTTGTATTCCAATCATTAGTGGTAATTAACACATCTTGATTTCTTGTTTGGTCAATTTAAGACTGCAGATATTGGTAAAAATATTCAATACCTCATCTTTGGTTTTGGTGATTGGTGGGTAAATTTGAATAATAGTAATATTAACTGGTCTTTCTCATAGATGTATGGATATTATCCTATCATTGACAGCATTGTATTTCAGGGTAGATCCTGAAACATTCTTCATGATGATGAATGCCACACCATTCCATTTTTCATTCCCAGCATAGTAGATCATATGTTTGTCTAATTCAAAATGGCCACAACTGGTCCATTTTAGCTAGATTCATACTTTGTACATTCCATGTTCCAATTATTAATGGATGTTTGCAGCTTTTTTTTTTTTTTCAGTTATGCCACATCATCAAATAGAGGTCCCAAAAGCTTTACACCATCCACATAATTAAGGTCAGCTCTATTCTGAGTTTATGATGTCTAGTTCCATAGACATCATAAACTATTATAACACTATTAGGAACAAGATAACATTATGTGAAGTCTATTTCAGTGAATTTGAGTGCTTGGGAAAACTCAAAGACATTAGTTATTTAACAGAGTGAGAGATAATTAAATGACAACCCAAGTAATGGAGAATTTTTTTTCCCCCCTGAGGAATAAAGTGCACAATCAAAATAACAAGAAAATGTTATAAAAAAATAAGGTTGTAAAAACTGAAATTGTCAAAGAGAAAGAGTAAATACAGTGTCAAGATAGATAACTCTTAGGACAATAATATCTACTTCTGAAAAATTAGAAAATATTCTACCAAATATGGCAGTATACAACTATACTATTTTTATGATAATATGTCCTAAATTATGTTTACATGCATTAGTTGTTTAATATAATCTTTCAACTGAGAAATATTTTTTCTCTAACATTCAGTTCAACATTAGCACACTTAAAAATAGAAGCATCATTCATTTGGGTTGTGGTTACTGTAAAGTCTTAAAAAAAGAACATAACTGAACATGGTAGCATAAAATAGATAATCAACTGTTGTTCAGTGAATTACTAGCCATCAAGACACTCTTGAGGATGATGTGCTGCAATTATTTATTTTTGGCACTGAATTTCCAATACATGAGTCCATACATCTTGTATTCTTATAATCATTCTCTCTCTAGTCTCCTTCCCACGTTTTTCTTTTTCCATAGTGACTTCAGGATTTTTAACCTCTCTCCTTTCCCAGGGGTCTTGATTGTAAGTCAATATTTTCTATTTGGAACCAAAGGTTGAGGAGGAGGAGTGTGAGCATGGATTGGAACTGGTGGTATTTCTATTCCTTCAAGCCTCAGAATGATATATTTACAAAGCAAGCATCTTTCTTCCTTGCTAATATTCATTCTCTCATGACATAAGTGCATGAGTTATTTTATTATTTGAGTCTTTGTTAGCTTTTCTCTATCATACTGAAGATTTGGTTTTATTATTCTAGCTTGCAGGAGCTCTGGTAGCATAGTGGCTAAAGCACTTGACTGCTAACCAGAAGGCTGGCGGTTCAAACCCACCAGCCACTCCTCGGAAGGAAGGTTGGGCAATCCTACTTCCGTAGTGATACTGCCTCGGAAACCCAAGGAGGGGTCGCTATGAGTCGGGCCGACTCGACGGCACATAACAACAACAACAACATTCTAGCTTGCCAGAGGCCTGGACTTAAGAAGGAGTGTGGAAAAGGAGCCATTCTGTGTAGGGCTGAAGAAAGGAATAAAAACCTATTCAACCATATGAGGCTTTTAGAGGAATGTAGAAAGCATTTATTAGGCATTATCTCAAAGGGAAAAAACTGCTGAAATAATTGAAGTACAGAAACTGAGTTGTACAAGTTTTGAGCTAATTCATGACAGAGCTGGGACCAGGGCCACTAGAAATCTAACCTAGGACACTTTCAAGCCATAAAACACCTTTTTCTGATTGATTTACATATTTTACTTCATTATTTTATAACTGAATTAGAACAAAAGAGTATGGATTATTCAGTCTCTTTTTCCTAAAACAACTAAAAGAGACTATCAAAAAGCTGAAAACTATAGTAGAAATAGCTGAGTAAGAGTTAGTGGAAACGCAGAAGTGATTGTGGCATGTACACTTATTATAGTCTTCAATTTAATGGGATCCTGGCTAATTATCTGGCATAATTCAGTATATTAGTCATTACGAGTTTTTACAATGAACTAGTATCAACAAGAGTAAGATGCTCCTGACCCAAGCCATGGTATTTTCAATCATCTTGTATGCATGTGAAAGGTGGACAATGAATAAGGAAGACTGAAGAATAATTGTTTCATTTTTCTTATGGTATTGGCAGAGAATATTGAATACATCATGGACTGCCAGAACAAAAAAATTTGTCTTGTATAAAATACAATGAGAACTCACCTTAGAAGTGAGGATGGCAAGACTTCGCTTCTCATATTTTGATCATGTTGTCAGGAGAGACCAGTTCCTGGAGAGGGATGCCATGCTTGGTAAAGTAGAGGATCAGTAAAAAAGAGGAAGACCCTCAATGAGATGGATTGGTTTGGTGGCTTCAATGATTGGCTTAAACATAGCAACTATTGTGAGGATGGTGCAGGATTATGCAGTATTTCATTCTGTTGTACATAAGATCACTATGAGTTAGAATACACTTGATGGCACCTAATAACAACAACAATATTAACAGGCAGAAAATTGAATATCTTTATTTTCTTTTCTATTTCTATGTCTTTTTTAAAAAAAAAAATAACAATTAAGAGTGACATATCTGTTGTAAGGGAGCTCTGGTGGCGTAGTGCCTAAAGTATTTGACTGTTAACCAGAAAGCTGGTGGTTCAAATCCACCAGCCACTCCTCAGAAGGAAGGTTGGGCAATCTACTTGTGTAGTGATACTGTCTCAGAAACCCAAGGAGGGGTCGCTATGAGTCGGATCCGACTGGATGACAGTTTTTTTTTTTTTTTCTTTTTAAATCTTTTGTCAGGCTGCTGAAAAGTGAAAACTTTTTACTTTTTTCACAAGTTAGCAACAAATGTTTTAATATTTCTTATATTCACCTAAGAAAGGTAATAATATGGAGTTCTAGCATGCACACACAAAAATAGGATAGGCTTAAACATAAGAGCATAAGGGGCTCAGATATGCTCCATTTGATCCCTGTTTTATGAAATGGCATTGTTATTAAGCCAAAATTATTTGCAGCCACTTCTGGGCTAAGGAAACAGCTATAAGTATTTTCAGCCATTTTTTTAGCAACATATTAAATATTATTTTGTGTTGCTGTTGTTGTTAGGTGCTGTTGAGTCAGCTCTGACTCCTAGCAATACTATGCACAACAGAACAAAACATTGCCCATAGTATGTGATTCTAAGTATCCTTGCTATAGCTGAGCCCATTGGTGCAGCCACAGTGTCAGTCCATCTTGTTGAGGGTCTTCCACTTTTTTATTGACCCTTTACTTTACCAAGCATGATATTCTTCTCTAGGAATTGGTCCTTTCTAACACCTTTACCAAAGAAGGTGAGACAAAGTCTGGCCATTCTCATTTTCAACAAGCATTCTGGCTGCACTTCTTCCAGGACAGATTTGTTCATTCTTCTGGCAGTGGATGGAGTTTTCAGTATTCTTCACCAACAACACAATTCAAAGGCATCAATTCTTTGGTCTTCCTTATACAACGTCCAATTTTCACAAGCATATGTCTTTATTTCTAATACTTTAAAGAGGTCTTTTGCAGCAGATATGCCCTGAACAATACAACATTTGATTTCTTTACTGCTGCTTCCATGAGTGTTGATTGTGGATCCAAGCAAAATGAAATCTCTGACAACTTCAACCTTTTCTCCATTTATCATGATGTTGCTTATTGGTCAATTCATGAGGATTTTTGTTTTCTTTATGTTGAGGTGTAATCCATATTGAAAACTGTAGTCTTTGATCTTCATCAGTAAGAACTTCATGTCCTCTTCACTTTCAGTAAGCAAGGTTGTGTCATCTGCATATCACAGGTTGTTAATAAATCTTCCTTAAATCATTATGATGTGTTCTTCTTCAAATAGTCCAGTTTCTCTGATTATTTGCTCAGCATAGCAATTGAATAAATACGGTGAAATGATACAACCCTGACACATGCCATTTCTGATTTTAAACCGTGCAATACTTCCTTGTTCTGTTCAAATGAAAATCTCTTGATCTATGTCCAGTTTCCTCATGAGCACAATTAAGTGTTCTGGAATTCCTATTCTTTGCAATATAATCTGTAATTTATTATGACTGATAGACCAGAAGGCATTGTATAGTCAATAAATCACAGGTAAATATCTTTCTGGTATTTTTTGTTTTCAGCCAAGATCCATCTGACATCAGCGATGCTTTTTCTCATTCCACTTCCACATTTTCTTCTGAATCCAGCTTGTATTTCTGGAAGTTCTCTGTCAGTATACTACTGCAACCATTTTTGAATTATCTTTAGCAAAATTTTACTTGTGTGTAATATTAATGATATTGTTCGATTATTTTCACATTCTGTTTGATCATCTTTCTTTGGAAAGGGCACTATATCAATTTCTTCCAGTCAGTTGGCCAGGTAGCTGTCTTCCAAATTTCCTGGCATAAACAAGTAAGTGCCTCCAGCACTGCATCCATTTGTTAAAACATCTCAATACATGTTCTATCAATTCCTAGAGCCTATCTTACACCAATTCTTTCTGTACAACTTGTAATTCTTCCTTCAATACCATTCATTCTTGATCATTTTCTACCTCCTGAAATAGTTGAACATCAAACAATCTTTTTTTGCACAGTGACTATGTGTATTTCTTCCATCTTCTTTTTTTTCTCCTGCCTCATTCAATATTTTGGTCATAGAATCCTTCAACATTGCAACTTGAGGTTTGACTTTTTTATTCAGTTCTTTCAGCTTGAGAAATGCCGAGTATGTTCTTCCCTTTTTGTTTTCTAACTTCAGGTCTCTGCACATTTCATTATAATAATTGACTTTGTCTTCTCAAGCTACCCTTTGAAATATTCTGTTCAGCTCTTTTATCGTGTCATTTCTTCCATTTGCTTTATCTACTCTCCATTCAAAAGCAAGTTTCATAGTCTCTTCTGACATCCATTTTTGGCCTTTCCTTCCTTTTAATTACCATTTGCTTTCTTCATGTATAATATTCTTGAGGAAATCCCACAACTCATCTGTTTTTTTGTCATTGGTGTTCAATGCATCAAATCTATTCTTCAAGTGGTCTTTAAATTCAGATGGGATATAATCAAGGTTGTATTTTTGTTCTTATAGACCTGTTTTAATTTTCTTCAGATTCAATTTAAATATGCATATGAGCAATTGATGGTCTGTTCCATAGTCAGCTCCTGGCCTTGTTTTGGCTGAAGATATTGAGCTTCACCATTGCCTCTTTTCAGCGATGTAGTTGATATGATTACAGTGTATTTCTTCTGGTGAAGTCCATGTATACAGACATTGTTTATGTTGTTGAAAAAATGTATGTGCAATGAAGAAATTATTAGTCTTGCAAAATTCTATCATGCAATGTCCCATATCATTTCTATCAACAAGTCCCTATTTTCCAACTACTGATGATTCTTCTTTGTTTCCAACTTTCACATTCCAATCACCAATAATAATCAATAAATCTTGATTGCATGTTTGGTCAAGTTCAGACTGCAGAAGTTGGTAAAAATCTTCAATTTCTTCATCGTTGGGTTTAGTGGTTTGTGTGTAATTTGAATAATAATAGTATTAACTAGTCGTCCTTGTAGGAATAGGAATATTAACCTATCACCTAGAGCATTTTACTTCAGGATAGATCTTGAAACATTGTTTTTGACAAATGAATGTAACATCATTTCTTTTCCACTTGTCATTCTCGTAATAAATGACACAAAACACAAAACACAAAAAAAAAACTGTGCTTTATTGACTATGAAAAGGCATTTGACTGTGTCAATCATAATGAATTACAGATGATATTGCAACGAACATCCCAGAAAACTTAATTGTGCTCATGTGGAACCTGCCCATAGACCAAGAGACTTGTTGGAACAAAACAAGGGAATACTGCATGGTTTAAAATCAAGAAGAGTATGTCACTGTTGTATCCTTTCACTATACTTATTCAGTCTGTATGCTGCACAAATAATCCAAGAAGCTGGAGTATATGAAAAGGAATGTGGCATCAGGATTAAAGGAAGACTCAACAACCTATGTATGTGGATGACACAACCTTGCTTGCTGAAATTGAAGAAATCTTGAAGCACTTGCTGATGAAGACCAAAGACTACAGTTTTCAGTATGGATTACATCTGAACATTAAGAAAACAGAAATCCTTACAACATAATGATAAATGGAGAAAAGATTGAAGTTGTCAAGGGTTTCATTTTATTTGGATCCTCAGTCAATACCCATGGAAGCAGCAATCAACAAATCAAATGTCATATTTCATTTTGCAAATATTCTGCAAAAGACTTCAAGGTGGTAAAGAGCAAAGATGTTACTTTGAAGACTAGGGTCTGCCTGATCCAAGCTATAATATTTTCATCCACCTCATACACATGTGAAAGCTGGACAATGAATAAGGAAGCCTGAAGAAGAGTTAATACCTTTGAATTATGGTGTTGGTGAAGAATACTGAAATACCATGAATTGCCAGAATAACAAACAATTCTGACCTAGAAGAAGTCAGCTGAATGCTCCTTGGAAGCAGGAATGGCCTGTCTTCATCTCACCTACTTTGGTCATGTTGTTGAAGGGGACCATTCCCTGGAGAAGAATATCATGCTTAGTAAAGTAGAGCATCAGCCAAAAAGGGAAAGATCCTCAATGAGATGGATTGGCACAGTGGCTACAATGAAGGGCTCAAGTATGGCCAGGATTTTGAGGATGGCACATGACTAGGCAGTTTTGTTCTGTTGTACACAGGGTCACTATGAGTTGGAGCTGACTCATGGCACCTAACACCAACAATAATGCCTAGAATATTGATCTTTATAGGTTCTATTTCATTTTTGACAACTTCTAATTTTCCTACATTCATACTTCATACCATATTCTGGTTATTAATGGATTTTGCAGCTCTTTTTTCCCAACTTGAATTGTGCCTCATCAGCAAAAGATGGTCTTGAAAGCTTTACTCCATCCATGTCACTAAGTTCAACTCTACTTTGAGGAGACAGCTCTTCCCCAGTTGTATTTTGAGTGCCTTCCCACCAGAGGGGCTCATCTGCGAGCACTATATCAGACAATGTTTCAGTTCCATTCATAAAGTTTTCCAGAAATGCATCAGACAATGTTTCACTGTTGTTCACAAGGTTTTCAGTGGCCAATTTAGTCAAAAGTAGATGGCACCATCTTTCTTCCCAGTCTCTCTTAGTCTGGAAGCTCCACCAAAACCTGTCCACCATAGGTGACCCTGCTGGTATTTGAAATACCAGTGCTATAGCCTCCAGCCTCATAACAACATGCAATCCACAAGAATGACCAACTGACAGATGAATGGTGGAGATATTATTTTAGAATAGACTAATGTTTAACATTGAAACTATTGAATTGGTTAGATGGTTAACATCATATTTTGTATGAATTTTTCCATGCCCTCCAATATATTGACTTTAGAAAATAACTTCTTAAAATCATAAGGATTAAAGCCACTCTGAACTGATCACCACAGACAGTCATCTTTTAGAAAACTTCCTCTATTCAACTGTTTTTAGAGAATATTAAATTACAATTTTATTACTAATATTGACAGAAATAATTCACTCATCTCCAAAGCAGACTGTGGTTTACATTCTCTTTGATGATATATCATAGTGATTTGGGGATAGTAAGGAGGGGGGTATAAAGAAGCCTGGGTGGTACAAGTGATTTATGATCCACTGATAACCTAAAGTTTGGCAGTTTGAACCCACTCATTGGTATCATGGTAGAAGGCCTGATGATGTCCTTCTATAAAGATTACAGCCAAGAAAACCTTATGGAGCAGTTCTACTTTGTAACATATGAGGTCACCTTAAGTCAGCATCAACTCAGCTCTATGGCAATGAATAAATGGATATAATGGAATAAACAATGAGGTTAAAGACTGTGCTCTTGGATTATCCTTCCCTTGCTAATCACTTAAATATTCCTTGCAGCTTTAAGCAAGTCACTCTCAAGCACTTAACCATTGTGCCACCAGGGTTCCTCCTGTAGCAATTACAGTCAGGAAATCCCTATGGAGCAATTACACTCAGTAACATAGGCTCACAATGAGTCAAGATTGACTGGACAGCAAGAGGTTATGTAGCTAAACTTGGTGAAATCACCAAGCACATTAGTGAGCTTTATATTCTCCTGTTTCCTTACATGGATATCTTAGGTCCTTGCTATAGCACCAGGCAAGATACTTCCTGATAAGTTGTTGTTGTTAGATGCCATAATTTAAATACATCAATTCTTCTTCAGTACAGCAGCAATTGTTTTTTATTTATCTCCAGAAAAATTTTATTTGCATGCGATATTAATGATATTTGATAATTTCTACAATTTATTACATCACCTTTCTTTGGAATGGACACAAATATGGATGTCTTCCAGTTGGTTGGCCAGGTATCAGTCTTCCAAATTTCCTGCATAGACAAGTGAGTACTTCCAGTATTGCATCCATTTGTTGAAATGTTTCAACTAGTATACTGTCAATTCCTGGAGTCTTGTTTTTCACTAATTCCTGTAGTGCAGCTTGGATATTTTCTGTTAATACCATCAGTTCTTGACCAATGCTATCTCCATACACTATGAAATGATTGCGTATCAAACAATTCTTTTTGGTGCAATGATTGTGTATTCCTTCCATCCTCCTTTGCTGCTTCCTTCATCATTCAATATTATGTCCAGAGAACCCTTCAATGTTGCAACTCCAATATTGGAGGCTTGAATTTTTCCTTCAGTTCTTTCAGTTTGAGAAATACTGAGTATGTTCTTCCTTTTTAATTTTCTAACCTCAGGCCGTTGCACATTTTATTGAAGTAATTTGTCTTCTAGAGCTGCCATTTTAAAGTCTTCTGTTCAGTTCTTTTACTTCATCATTACTTCCATTTACTTTATCTACTCTGTGTTCAAGAGTAAGTTCAGAGTCTCTTCTGACATCCATTTTGGTCTTTCTTTCCTGGCTTTTTAATGACTTTTTTGTTTTCCTCATGTATGATGTCCTTGATGTCATTCTACAACTCACATGGTCTTTAGTCATTAGTGTTCAATGGATAAAATCAATTCTTGAGATGGCCAAGTAGGATGCAGTTAAGGTTTGTACTTTGGCTCTCCTGTGCTTTTTAAATTTTTCTTCAACTTCAACTTGAACTTGCATAGAAATGATCGATGAATAGTTCAGCTGTTGGCCCTTGGCCTTGTTCTGACTGGTGATACTGACCTTCTCCATTTTCTCTTTTCACAGATACATCCATTTGATTCCTACGTATCCGATCTAGTGAGGGTCATGTGTATAGTCACTATTTCTTTTGTTGAAAAATGTATTTGCAATGAATAAGTCATTGATCCTGCAGAATTCTATCATGCAATCTCTGGTGTCATTTCTTTCAATCACCAAGGCTATATTTTACAGCTACCAATCCACTGATACATAAGTTCTCTCATATTGGAAAAACCTAATTTAATACAGAATATTACCCTTAATGAAATGCCTTAATGGTGAATAAAATCTAATTTGTGTTAATCTTGCTGCTGAGTTTTCATAGACTTTTACCAGAAAACCAGAATTATAGAGCTGTGTTTATATAAAGAAATATTCTAGATTTAATGAAGAATATTCTGGGATTGAAAAAAAAAAAAAAGTAGAATTTGATTCACTTCCCATTTTTTAAAATTTAATAAGGTAAGCAATTCATGAATCTTTCAATATCTGGCAAAAAATGGGAGGTAAGGCCCTGAATCTAATAATAGTAAACTCATTATCAAACCACTTCTGAATAGTTTCAGTAATTTTTGTCAGCCCCAGGCTTACAGGTGAGGAGAGACAACGCAGGGACGCCAGAGTAGCAGGCCGGAAGAGCAGGGAAAGGGATAAAAGCCTTGAACCCAGACAGAAGAGCAATCAGCTGAAGGGATTAGGTGAGGAGGGGAAACTCAGGCCCACCCAGAGTAGCAGGCCGGAAGAACAGGAGAAAGGGGATAAAAGCCTTGAACCCGGACAGAAAAGCAGTCAGCCCCAGGCTTAC
>NW_006921598.1:19931183-19932190 GCF_000298275.1 Orycteropus afer afer
ATTGGAGGCACTCACTCAGTTATGCCAAGAGATTTGGAGGACAGCTACCTGGCCAACTGACTGGAAGAGATCCATATTTGTGCCCATTCCAAAGAAAGTTGATCCCACAGAATGTAGAAATTATAGAACAATGTCATTAATATCGCACACAAGTAAGATCTTACTGAAGCAACCTTGTTTGACTTAGTACAACCACCTGATAAGAATTGGTTGCCTGTAATCTTTATGGAAGCAAATCAACAAGTCTTCTCTCACAGAGCCTCTGGATGGGTTCAAACCTCCAACTTTTCAGTTAGCAGCTGGGCACTTAACCATTACAGTACCAGGGACCCTTGTAGGAAGATTACAGCCATGAAATATCATAGAGAGTGTACAATGGCTACATTTGTTTGGCAATTTTATTTTATTTTTCTCTGTTGATATTATTAACATAACAATAACTTGAGAAAATCCTCAAGTTCTTTACCAGCAGCAGGAAAAACATCAAGGAAAGAAGGCAGCTTGAGTTAATGGATTCATTTCACCAAAATGAAGACACCCTAAACCCAAACTACTCTTAACACCTTGTAAACTTTTCTACTATACTCTCTGCTTTGTGAAAGTTAACTGCTTTTATTTTCTGAAAGCTCAATCAATAAAAAATTTATTCTAAGAAAAATGGATACATTTCCAAACCAAAGTTGAGGTAAAGAGACTTCAAATGGGATGAGTCAAAAGGGCAGCTCCACCCTTTTTCCTTACCTAGCTTTATCCTGTGTGGAAAAAAATATATAGGAAAAGATTAGAAGTTAATCAAGGAGGACAACACTGAGCTCAGATTTCCATTAAAGATGATCAGAGTCCTATGCCAAAGAAATCTGACAATTGTCTGTGTATGTACATGTGTGTATATAATTATTTTTTGAAATAAGTGATGGCAAGTCCAAAATAGGGAAGCTCTTATTGTGGTCGGGGGCTAAATGATTTTTTTTTTCCAATTTAACATTCATTGTTATTGCCCTCTACTT
>NW_006921598.1:19932496-19934648 GCF_000298275.1 Orycteropus afer afer
ATATTGAAGCATGAAAATGTGACAGAATCCAATGGTCAGCTATGGAAGTGGCACCAAGGAATGTCTGGAAAAATGTTTCTAGTGGAAGCCGGTCAATGGCTGTGCACGTAGTGAAAATGAAAGTAGGGAGCCACAGCCAGTCAAGGGAGGAGCATCTGAGGGAACATTCCGTTGGCCAGGGCAAATGATGAAAGCTGAGCAGCCATACTCGATGCCAGGTCTGGGACCGTCTGGAGAGACAGTGAGCCAAGGTGGAGCCCAAATGGGTAGGAAAAAAGTACTAAATTCCTAAGGTATCAAAAACAAAACCAGAAAGGTCATTTAGGTATCCCTTACTCAATAGCTTATGAATATAAGTCTGGGATATTAAAACAGTGCTTATAAAAAGCATATTTTTGATGATGTGACCAAAAATAAATTGAGGGAAGATCTTTGAAGATCCTTTAAGCATTCCATTAATTCAAAGAATATTCCCCCAAAAAATATATTCTTCGCTAGGTAGTAGGCTAGGCTTAGTGATACAAAGACGAAAAATAACTAGGGGAAGAGACAGTTTCAAGAAAGAGAAAGAGGACCACCATTATAAATAACACAAATAAATCAAGACCAAACTTAAAATTGTCTTATTGAAGTTGGGAATTAGAGCGTGGTGGGTGATTTTAGCAGGAATAATTTTATTGAATGTAGGGACAGATGAAAAATTATAAAAGAAGATTGGGTAACCAACTTCTGTAGTGATACCACCTCGGAAACCCAGGGAAGGGTCACTATGAGGGGGCCGACTCAACAGCACATAACAGCAAAAAAAAAAAAAAGTAGTAGTGCACTGAAAACATATTTTTATAAAGGATCATATATAACTTTCCTATGTTTCTGGATGTAAGAAAAAAGAAGGCAGCAAAAACTAGAGAGGTGATAAGACTTAGTTTTGTGTTTGTTATTAGTATTGTATTATTGTTTAAATGGAAACTTTAAATTCAAATGGATAGGATCTTTGGTACATTATTTACTTTTCCTTAACTGGTAGAATAATGATATTTTTTTAGGTTTGGAAAGAACTTGGAGATCCTCCAATCAACTTTTCACATTGAGGTGAAGAAACTCAAGACCAGAGGTTTGTGATTTTCTAGTGATTCATTTTAAAACCTAGATCAGTGGCCATCACCTGTCTGAAGATTTAGGACAACACTCTAAATCTTTGCGATGCTCACAGGTTGTACCTGATTTCTAGATAGCCTGAAGACATTAGTAAAAGGCACCAATAACTAATATGGATTGCTCCATAAACATCACATCCTTCTGATTAGAGTCTGAACACACATTAGCACTTGGAAAGTTGCTTTTATTACTTACAAGAATCAGGAAGCATACAACAGAAATAATTTCATCACAAGCAGTGTCCCCTGGATCAAAAGATGTCTGGTTGGAGATGATGACTCTTCTGTGCCACTTTGCCCCAAGTGTGAGTGGCTTAACTGGGGCCCTGCTGACTGCCAGTCTCCCCCTTGTCAAGTAGGTCCTCTTGGGTGGACAGTATGCTCACACTACATTTGCTCCACCTGCACTACAGATGAAGAAACAGCAAAACTCCCTCTCCTAGGTATTTTATACCCTCCAGGCTAAGTGAATAATTGTATCTTTTTAATCCTGCTAATAAATAGCCTACGCTATCATGCCCTCCTGACTTCCTGAGGTGGTTAGCCCAGCATTGTAATCTTGCCAACAGACATCAGGTCTCAGTGGGGGTGGTGTATTGCTCTGAGGCCAAAAGATGTTCAATATGAGAAAACAAAAAGTGCATTGTTTGTTTACAATTTTCTTTCTTTCTATTTTCCTTCCTTCCTTCCTTTCTTGCTCTCAATATTAGAAATGCACTCCTGGAATGTTATTCTTTCTAAAAAGAAAAGTATATAATTGAAGCTATTACCCAGATAAATGAAAGTAGAAGCATAGCATAATACTTTTGAATATAAGCATATATGTAAGTCATATAACTAAGAGAAAAGTGTTTTCTGTAATGATGATGATTATTATTATTAATTATTATTATTGCCTCATTTCTACATTGTAGCTTGCTTTTTGGAGTTGATATTAATGTAAAAATCACTGTTATAAAATTAACATTTAAAAAATAAAACTGAGTAAATTTCTT
>NW_006921598.1:19934803-19942986 GCF_000298275.1 Orycteropus afer afer
AAGTCCTACAGTAAATAGCAGACATATTTTAGTGCTGGAAGCTTTAGCATTAAAAATATTTAGTGTTCAAAAACACTGACATTATGTGACTGTAGAAAAAATACAGAATTTAGAAACCTGATGTGACCTCCTGCTTTAATTGAGCCAAAATACATAAATTATGGCACTGTTGAATTTAGAAGAGGAAATGGTCTATTAGGTCATTTAGTATTTCCCCTGCTAAATCTGAACACTTCTATACAGTATATTTTCTAACTCTGTAAGTCTGATTTTGAAAGTTTCTCATGATAACACATTTAACCACATCCTTAAAAAGCTATTAATATAGTAGATCTTCAAAGGATGCCTCTAATAGTGTTGAACTGGAAGCTTTCTTTTCTTAAAATGATTCCACCCAGCTTCCCTTCCAGGTACCCATCTCTAATAGTCATCTCCTTCCATTTTTGAGTATTTAAAGGGTATAGAGCCTGTGTGAAAGAAAATTGCAGATGTGGCAGAACTTTGCTAACAGTGAAACTCTTCCCAAGTTTAGATGCGGACAATGTAGTATTGCCCCTGTTTACTAAATACCTAAAATGATCTTGCTCTCTTTCTTTCTTCCAACTATGGTGTCCTTCAAAACATGGTTATGGGGATTTAAAATCGTATTTATCATCCCTTGAATACGGGTTTTCCTTTCTCGTTAGCAATGTGTTTTCACACACCTATGTGGAAAGCAGGGACTCCATTACTACAATTTGTTTAGAATAGACATGTGCCAAGTTTATAAATATCCAAAAGTAGCTCATTTATTTTTTCTTAATTACTTTAGAGAGCAGCAAAAAAAAAAAAAAGCATGTTTTTACCTTGAGAATATCAAGTCATTAAGCTTTACTGTAATAGAAAACTGAAGTAGCTGAAATCAGTTCATATATTACCTATGGAGAAGATCCAAGAGCAAGTGTTCCTGACCAATAACTGCTGTTGTTGTTGTTATGTGCCATCAAGTCCGACCTGACTCATAGCTACCCCACCTTGGGTTTCTGAGGAAGTATCGCTACAGAAGTAGATTGTCCCACCTTCCTTCTGATGGACCAGTAACTATACCTTGCCAATTCATGTAGTGAGCAGCTATAGATTTTATTGGTATTTCTTTGTTAGAGGACATTTGAGGCCAGAATGGCATTATGGGTATTCAATGTTTTCTTGGTCTTTGAAACTCTCTATTTCTGGACAAAGGAAAAGGCAAAACAACTCCTAACTCTCAGAGAAGATGCAGAAATATTCCTTTAAATAGTGTCAATGTAATGAGTGAAAGCCAGATTGAAATCCTTTTGGAGAGAGTAAAGATTGAGAGAGAAAGAGAAGTAAAAATGTATTTTGAGAAATTAGCTTTGAAGTGAAAGAGAGAGCTAAAGCATTGTGAGAAAGGAATGAACAGGTCAATGAGCCATTTTAATAGGCTAGCCTAAAATTTTTTTTCACAGTCAGTGTGAATAATACAGTGAAAAGGAAGAGATTGAACATATAAGATAGAAAAAATCAACTTTACACAATGAAAGAGGAGCCTACTTTTCCACATTAAGTAGACCCTTTATTTTTTCCAATAGAAGTATATTTCACACCAACTCTGTCTAGTTGTGGGTAGGCACTGCACAGAGACATTGCTGATTTGATCATGTGTATATTCTTACAGAAGAAATAGAACACATTTATATGAGCAAGTGAACATCAATAGTAAGTAGTACCTGAGGTGCCACATGTATATAGAGGGAAGTGGCACAGAACCTGAGAATTAGAGGCCACTTGGACTACTGCCAGAACTTAAAGGCCAGATATTGATGGGAAGAGAAATCCAGAATAAAGGACAGAACTTGCAAATGGTGGGTTCGGCCTTTGGGAACATAGAAAGGTGGGAAAAGAACAATATATTTAGGGAGAAAGAAATGGATACATAATCCTGGCTAGTTATAAAAGGCACATCTAAGGAAGAGAAAATCAAACACAAACTCACTGCAACTGAGTCAATTCCAATTCATAGTGACCCCAATTGGGTTTCCAAAGCTGTAAATCTTTATGGAAGAAGACTACCTCTTCTTCTGTGGAGCAGCTGAAGGGTTCCAATCACAGAACTTTTGGTTAACAGCCAAATATACCACCCAAGCCCCTTTCAAGGGAAGAGAGGGAGATACTAAATTCTTGGAAATATCTGTTGGGGCTCGTTGTGAATTGAATTGTGTCCCCTCAAAATATATGTTGGAATTCCAATCCCTATAGCTATGCACACAATCGTGTTTAGGTATATGGTTTTCTTTGCTATGTTAATGAGGCCTGATCAGTGCATTGTTGTTGTTGTTGTTACGTGCCGTCCAGTCGGACCTGACTCATAGCGACCCCTCCTTGGGTTTCTGAGGTAGTATCACTACGGAAGTAGATTGCCCACCCTTCCTTCTGAGGAGTGGCTGGTGAGTTTGAACCACCAGCTTTCTGGTTAGCAGTCAAGTGCCTTAGGCACCCTCCTGATCAGTGTAGAGTGTCCTAAACCTAAAGATTTCTCAGTTAAAAAAAAGAGCAGATTAGACACACAAGTGAAGAAACTGACATCATTCAAGTGACATCATTTGAAAGTCCTGTACAACACAAGGAAACAAAGTAGTCGGGGACTACTGACAAGGAAATCAACAGAGCTGAGGTCCTGATTTAGGCTTTTTGAGTCCAGAACTGTGAGAATATACATTTCCGTTCTTTACAGTCAGTCACTTGTGGTATTTCTGCTACAATAGCATTAGAAAACAAAGATAGGGCTAGATCACATATTTCACCAACTTTTATCCACAAAAACAGTTCATAAAGGCAAAGGCAACTCCTTGTTCTTGTATTACTTCACTATTTTAAAAGTTTCTATTTCTTAAGACTCCAAAATTTAAGAATGAACCTGATGTAAAATAAATTCAAATTATATCTTCTCTGAGCAAACATGGTTTGATGACTAAGCTGTACTTTGAAGTGATTTTGTGTGGGTTTTCCTGTTGATTGCCATTTTAAACTGAGTAAACTATGGAACACTGAGTTTTATTATCATAGAACAAAGCAAACAGGATGTTTCACAAAACTAATCCAATTGATCAGAATCTCTAAGATGAATCATATGAATCAGTATACGATGAGTACGAAGGACTTTCCTGATAGACAGTTTCTCTATATTTTGACAGTGTTTAATGGTGAATGGATACAAGGATGAATGTTTCAAGAGAAATTCAAAGATAGCTCTTCAGATATGAGACAAATCCAAGTATGGGGCCATAAAACTAGCAATGTTCTAATTTGTTGCAACTTGAGATATGACAATAGCAAGGCCATATGGGGGTTATTAAATAATCAAACACAAAAAAATTGTTTTTATGTCAATGTGCTGCAATTTGATTATTTTCTTTACTAATAGAGTCAGTGTTGATATCAAAAGAGAAGATAAAGTATTCATACTAAATAGTTCAATAATTCAAGTCATTAAACTATCATTTATTCAGCAGCTTTGTTATGTAAACCATTGCTCTTTGTTCTGTAGACAAAGAAAGAAAGGGCAACATCTTGCTCTCAAGAAATTTATAATCTAATGATGGAGATAGAATGTACAACTTAGTATAAAAATCATACAGAATGGTATAAGTGCTATAAGAGAATGATAAATGTAACTCTAAAGAATCAAACTATTAGTAAGAATAGTGGTAAGGGTAGGGAGCAGAAAAACTGGGGAGAAGGATGTTGCTGTCCTAGACCAGGCATCATGTATGTGCCTTATCTTATTTAATCTTTTGAATAATTTATGCTATAAGCACAATCGGAGTTCCTAGGTGGTACAAATGGTTAATTACTGGATTACTAATCAAAAGGTTTATGATTCAAACACAACTAGAGGCACCATGGAAGATAGGCCTGGCAATTTGCTTCCAAAAAGACACTGTCTTGAAAACACTATGGAGCAGTTTTATTCCATACATGGGATTGCCGTGAATTGGAATCAACTAGATGCAACTAAGGAGGTCTGGTAGCATAGTGCCTAAGGCTCTTGACTGCTAATCAGAAGGCTGGTGGTTCAAACCTACCAGCCACTCCTCAGAAGGAAGATGGGGCAATCTAATTCTGTAGTGATACTGCCTCGGAAACCCAAGAAGAGGTCGCTATGAGTCAGGTCCGACGGTACATAACAGCAACAATCAACAGAAGCAACTAACAACAACATAAAAAAATTAAAAAAACAAAACAAAACAAAAAAAAAACTCACTGCCATCCATCAGATCCGACTCATGACCCCTCCTTGGGTTTCCAAGGCAGTACCTCTATAGAAGTAGATTGCCCCATTTTCCTTCTGAGGACTGGCTAGCGGGTTTGAACCTCCAGCCTTCTGGCTGGCAGTCAAATGCCTTAGGCACTATGCCACCAGAGCTCCTAACAACAACATATATGTGTGTGTGTCTTTATGTATGTGTTTATGTATTTGTTGTTGTTATGTGCCATCATGTTGGACACAGTTTGAACCACCAACCATCTAGTTAGCAGACAAATACCTTAGGTACTACACCACCAGAGCACCT
This sequence comes from Orycteropus afer afer, assembly GCF_000298275.1. Lineage (NCBI taxonomy): Eukaryota > Metazoa > Chordata > Mammalia > Tubulidentata > Orycteropodidae > Orycteropus > Orycteropus afer. Next base: position 19,939,375 of record NW_006921598.1, read on the forward strand.
TTGAACAGAGAACAGCTAAAGAAATGGAAGAAATGACAAGATAAAAGAGCTGAACAGAAAATATCAAAGAGCAGCTCAAGAAGACAAAGTCAATTATTATAATGAAATATACAAAGACCTGGAGTTAGAAAACCAAAAAGGGAAGAACATGCTCAACATTTCTCAAGCTGAAAGACCTGAAGAAAAAATTTAAGTCTCAAGTTGCAATATTGAAAGATTCTATGGCAAAATATTGAATGATGCAAGAAACATCAAAAGAAGATGAAGAAATACACAGAGTCACTGTACCAAAAATAACTGGCCAATGTTCATCTATTTCAGAAGGTGGTATATGATCACAAACCAATGGTATTGAAGGAAGAAATTGAAGCTACACTGAAGGAAGTGGCAAAAACAAGGCTCCAGGAAATTGACGGAATATCCATTCAGATGTTTCAACAAACAGATGGTGCATTGGAGGCACTCACTCGTCTATGCCAAGAGATTTGGAAAACAGCTACATGGCCAACTGACTGGAAGAGATCCTTATTTGTACCCATTCCAAAGAAAGGTGATCCCACAGGAGGTGGAAATTATTGAACAATATCATTAATATCATACACAAGTAAAATCTTACTGAAGATAATTAAAAAACCATTGCAGGAGTAGATTGACAGAGAACTTCCAGAAATGCAAGCTGGATTCAGAAGAGGACATGGAATGAGGGATATCATAGCTGATATCAGATGGATCTTGGCTCAAAGCAAAGAATACCAGAAAGATGTTTTATTGACCATGCAAAAGCATTTGATTGCATTGATCATAACAAATTATGGATAACATTGAGAAGAATGGGAATTCCAGAACACTTAATTGTACTCATGAGGAACCTGTACATAGACTAGGAGTTGTCATTTGAACAGAACAAGAAGATACTGAATGGTTTAAAATAAGAAAGGGAGTGTGACAGGGCTATATCCTTTCACCATACTTGTTCAATCTGTATGCTGAGCAAATAATCTGAGAAGCTGGACTATATGAAGAAGATCATGGCATCAGGATTGGAGGAAGACTCATAAACCAACTGCCATGTGCAGACATCACAACTTTGCTTGCTGAAAGTGAGGATGACTTGAAGCACTTACTGATGAAGATTAAAGACTGCAGTCTGAGTATGGATTACACCTCAAGATAAAGAAAACAAAAATAGATCCAACTGGATCAATAAGCAGCATCACGATAAATGGAGAAAAGATTGAAATTGTCAACGATTTCTTATTACTTGTTTCCACAATCAATACCTATGGAAACAAGCAGTCAAGACATCAGACAATGTATTGCGTTGGGCAAATATGCTGCAGAAGACCTCTTTCAAGTGCTGAAGAGCAAAGATATCTCTTTGAAGACAAAGGTGCCCCCAACCCAAGCCATAGTATTTTCAATCACCTCATATGTGTGAGAGCTAGAAAACGAATATACAAGACCAAAGAAAAGTTGGTGCTTTTGAGCCATGGTGTTGGTGAAGAATACTGAAAGTGTCATGGACTGCCAAAAGAACTAACAAAACTGTCCTGTGAAAGAAGTGCAGGTGGAATGCTCCTTAGAAGCAAGAATGATCAGACTTCATCTCACCTTCTTTGGTCATGTTGTCAGAAGGGAATATTCCCTGGAGAAGGATATCATGCTTGGTAAAGGTCAATGAAAAAGGGGAAGGCCCACAACAAGATGGATTGACCTGATGGCTACAACTATAAGCTCAGGTATAGCAAGGATTGTGAGGCTGGCACAGGACCAGGCAGTGTTTCATTATGGTGTGCATAGGGTTGCTATGAGTCAGAGCCGACTCGACGGCACCTAACAACAACAGTATTAACTGGTCTTCCTTGTAGGCATATGGATATTATCCTATCACTATCATTGTACTTTAGGACAGCCCGTGAAACATTCTTTGTGACAACAAATGCCACTCCATTCCTCTTCAATCTGTCATTCTTGGTATAGTAGACACTATGATTGTCTAATTCAAAATAACCAATACAAGTCCATTTCAGCTCAGTAATGTCTAAGATATTGATCTTTATGTGTTCCATTTCATTTTTGACAAATTTCAATTTTCCTATATTCATACTTCTTACATTCCATGTTCAATTAATGGATATTTGCAGCTGTTTCTTCCCATTTTGAGTCATGCCCCATCAGTAAATGTTGGTCCTGAAAGCTTTGCTCCATCCACATCATTAAGGTCAACTCTACTTTGTGGAGGCAGGTCTTCTTCTGTCATAGTTTGAGTGTCTTCTGACCTGAGGGGCTCATCTTCCAGCACTATATAGACAATGTTTCGGGGCTATTCATAAAGTTTTCCAGTAATATATCAGACAGTGTTTCACTGTTATTCATAAGGTTTTCTCCGGCCAATTCTTTGAGAAGTGGGTGGCCCCTTCCTTTTTCTGTGTCCGTCTTAGTCTGGAAGTTCCCCTGAAACCTGTCCATCATGGGTGACCTTGCTGGTATTTGAAATTCCAGTGGCATAGCCTCCAGCCTCACAGAAACATGTAAGCCACCACAGTACAACAAACTGACAGGCAAAGCTCTAGGCATAGATTTTAGGGAAAGGTTTTCCTTAATGTTAGCCCTGGTGTACCTCACCTTATAGATGGCTCCTTATATGATCTCTTTCCCCTATGCATGTATCTCTCTCTGTGTTTTCCCTTTTATGTAAAATGCCACGCAGAAGGAATTATACTTAGGACCTACCCTATCCTGATATGATAGCACTAACAGAACAAAAGTAAGCCTCAATTTTCAAATAGGGTCATGTATGCAGCTAAAGATGTTAGGTCTTGAACATAACTTATTTGGGGTAAAGTTCAATCCATAACAGTGATAAATATTTTTTGCACAGTTAAATATTGATTTGGATTTGAAGTTTGTTGTATAGTATCTAGTAATCTAGATTGTCTATAAATTTAAATTGTCATAATCTATAATTTTTTAAAAAATTAAGAATATTGTTTACTTACAGAAATATTTAATATTTAGCTTTATTCATAGTACCTCAAAACTAATTTTCTGAATCGTCAACTCCTTTTTCCACCAAGGTTTAATATATTCAGAAGTTGTTGTTGTTATGTGCCGTGGAGTTGGACTTGACTCATAGTGACCCCTCCTTGGGTTTCAAAGGCGGTATCACTATGGAAGTAGATTGCCCAGCCTTCCATCTGAGGAGTGGCTGGTGGGTTTTAATTGCCAGCTTTTTGGTTAGCAGTCAAGTGCCTAGGCACTATACCACTGGAGCTCCTATTTGGAAGTTAGGAATCAATTATTTATTTCTGCTTTCCAGCAATATATTTTTCAGTACTTCATAGATGGCTTTTTTTGAATTAATATTGCTATTACAGTAAAAACATATTTTTTTTTGTTTGAATAGAGTTATAATTTCTTTTTTTAACCTAATAAAACCAAATATTCTTAAGTGGCTAATATCTTGATCATGGCTAAAGGCACGGCATACTATGTTTGCAATCCCACTAATAATATGTTTTCATGAATTTAATATGCAGAACATGCTCAATGAAATAAGTTTTGTTCCATTAATGTTACATTAAACACCAAGCAAATAATTAACAGCATTAT
>NW_006921598.1:19948626-19949568 GCF_000298275.1 Orycteropus afer afer
CATTCCAAAGAAAGGTGATCCCACAGAATGTAGAAATTATAGAACAATATCATTAATATCACATGCAAGTAAGATATTACATTATTACTAAATTGTATTATTATTATTAAATCTCCATATTTATTTGAGAGGTTATTAATTATTGATTTGATTTCTTAAGTAGGTATACATGAGGTCGACTTAGAAGGATCATTTTGTCTGCTGAAGTGAGTAAGACCAGTCAGGAGTCTATTGTAAAAATCCAAGCAACAGATTATGCTGGCTTTAAAAAGTTGTATGACTGGTAAAAGTAAAATTAATCATACTTAAGATATATTGTGTGGTAAACACAAGAGAATTTGCTGTGAGATATGAGAGAGAAAAATAAAATATAATGTCAAAATTTTTGACTTGGGTCAATTGGTATAACAGACTCTACAAAGGTAATGTTCTATATCCTACTTTGATGAGTAGCAACTGTGGTCTGAAAAAGTGTGAGCAGCCATCTAAGGTGCAACTATTGGTTCTCTCCATCCAGAGCAAAGAAGAGAAGAAAATCAAAGATTCATGGAAACAATTGGTCCAAAAGACTAATGGAGCACATGAACCCCAGCATGACAACCCTGAAACCAGAAGAACTAAATGATGTCCAGCTAACACTGCTGACTACTCTAAAGTGAATCACAATAGGATGTCCCAGGTAGACTGGGAGAAAACCATGGAAAATTCAAAATAATTAAAAAAACATAAGGCTTACTGGTCTTCTGAGAGAAACTGGTAGAAACCCTAACACTATGACCATTAGACACTCTTTAGGCTGGGAATTGAACCCACCCCCATGGCTCAACTTTCAGCCAAATGATCGATAGACCTATAAAGTGGACAATAGCACCAGGGAAGTATGCACTTCTTAGAAAAATCAACCATATGAAATCAAGTGGGCAGCATTTGCCATGAGATAAA
>NW_006921598.1:19949668-19950734 GCF_000298275.1 Orycteropus afer afer
TTACCATATTAATAGGCCACACTTAGATAAATGGTTGAGGGGCTTCCAAGAACTCCAGTGTCCAGCTGTGCTCACACTGATCAATGTATCAGCACAATGATAACTGATCTTTGGATCACCAGTCTATTTCAGCAAACCAGGTGAGCTAACAGGAAAGCCTAGGAGTAGAAAATGGTTCCTTTAAATCTATGGCTGTTTCTCTTTCTGCTTTATCCTGATACAGAATGATGTGAATGAGTCAAAGAGAAACTTGTTGCTGATCAGAAAATTAGGAACAGGTATTCATTATAATTTTTCCTGTCAGCAATGATAGAGATGCAGCTAACATTTTTAGAAAGAAAAAAAATAACTGTAACTGAGAAACCTTACTTTGTGCACAACTCATTACAAGGCCCTGTCATCATGACACCTTCACTTCCATATAGTGACTCTTTGTTCTTGAAGGTCTTCATTTTCAAATAGGCTTTCTTCACACAGCCCTAGTTGGCCACTTATAGATCTAAGCTGACTTCATCCTTATAGTTCAAAATGTTTGAGAAAGGAGAACGCTAATTTCTAACAGCCTCAACAAAAATCCTGGAGAGGATTACTATTGGCTTCGTTGGGCTCACACGTTTATCCCTGAATCAGTCACTGTGGCCAAAGGGAAAAAAATACTGAGGTTTTATGTAAGGAATGAATTCCAATTACATCTGAAACATAAGAATTGGAAGTAATACGATGGAATGGGGGTGGAGGAGTGTGGGAACATTGCATGTAATTCCACAGTGAGGAGATGCTGGGAAGGTAATCATACATTTACTTCCAAATACAAAATATATTATTATTTTTATTTTTATCATTTTATTCCAGCTTAAGCAGAGCCACGTGGCTTATAAAGAAACAGCAAAGTTGTCTTTCAGGTTCTAAATACAAATGTATATTGGGATCCTAGAACAGAACAGTTCTTGCCTAAGGAAGCTTTCTCTCTCAGAAGTTTTAGACTGTGTTAAATTTGTCCAAACCTCAGGTGCAAGACTAGGTTAAATCCATCATGATATTATTGTAAATTAATCTGTGCTTTATA
>NW_006921598.1:19954866-19956213 GCF_000298275.1 Orycteropus afer afer
AAAAAAAAAAAAAAAAAAAACATTACTAACTAACTTCCTTTACATCAATGCATTTATACTTCTAATCATATTTCTCCTTTAAGAAACAATTTTTATATGTTTTCAACAACATAAAGTCAAATTCATTTTGCAAAATTTTATTTTGTTGTTGTTGTTGAGAATGTATACTGCAGAATGTAATCAATTCAACCATTTCTACATGTACAGTTCAGTAAAGTCACATATTCTTACAGTACAATAAATTGCCACCAACGTCTACTTACTTGGGTGCTTTTCATCAGCAGACCCCATAGCCTCCTGGCTCTTTCAACAAGAAAGTCACTTTCACTGTACTTTGTCTTTCACCTCACAGGCTCCCTGAGAAAACAAAAACCCAACTCATTGCTGTCCAACCAATTCAAGGGAATACTATCACAGTCTGCCCGGTTTACTGGACAAGAAAATATTCTTCACTCCAGCAGCCATTCTCTAGTAAAAGTCATCATAATCTTTTTTATAGTTTATTAACCAAGGATCACTGATAATGTCATTGGCTTGTCTTTATGATTCTGGTATTGTCCTTCCCATGATATTCATGACAAAGCCAGAGTAATCTTTCCAAAGACCACATCTGATCCCATCATTCCCTTTTTATTAACCCTTAAACATCCTTCATTGACCTTTGATATAGTCCCAACTCTTTTTCACAGTTTACAAGGCACTGAATGATGATTTCTAAGTGAGGCCACATTCTTCTCTTATCACATTCTCTTTACAATCTATAATGAACATTTTTTTTTTCAGTGCCAAGGTGTGTATCTTTTCTCCTCTGAAGTTTCAAAAACTATTCTACTGTGTAGAATAAGTTTTCCCCAGTTAACCATAAAACACTTGCATTTTCCTATCAAAGCACATATTACTTTGTACAGTTGCTTATTTTCTTGCCTGTGGCCTCTATTAGAGTAAGCTCCTGGGACAGGGCCTGGGTAGAATTTGTTCACTGTAATAACTCCAGCACTTAGCACAGCGATTAACATAGAGTCCTTTCAATGACACTAACTTCATGAGTTTAAATTTACATATTATCTGTTCAATAAATGGTTGGTGAATGGATGAATATTGAACACACATTTTTAGGCCAAATTCTGACTGAAAGAATTTACATTTTTCATTTTTGTTTTTATTTGCTAAAAGTACTTGCTCCTTTCCAGATTAAAGGTATACATTTTTCTGACTCATAGTGACCCCTCCTTGGGTTTCTGAGGTGGTATCTCTACGGAAGTAGATTGCCCAATCTTCCTTCCAAGGAGTGGCTGGTGGGTTTGAACCACCAGCCTTCTGGTTAGTAGTCAAATAAATGCCTTAGGC
>NW_006921598.1:19957118-19961833 GCF_000298275.1 Orycteropus afer afer
CTTGTTTAGTGAAAGTTTTATATGCAGAATGGATATGAAATGTTAAAATCCTCTGGAAATGATAGAGCTCCATTTAGGGTTAACTGTATCTCAGAAAAAAAAAAAAAAAAGATTCTGAATCATTTCACTTATTTTAGGGAAGCATTTGCTTTGTAGTCTATTCCAAAAGTAAAAAGATACAACTATAGAAAGTACCTCTCTAGTTGGTAGGGAAACAAAATCACCAAGATGCTAGTTTACAATTGGGAACTTGAAGAAATGGTAAGGGCATTCATATTCTGAGCAATCCCCAGGGTAACCATGGACAAATTGAATATACAGACATCCACAGAGTTGCTAGGTGTGTTTTGTGGAAAATGCATCTTCATGTCGTTTCTATGGCAATCACAAATAAATCCAACTATTCTGAAATCAACACAGCAGCTGCACATAACAAACAGATATGTTCAGCAGAAGCTGGAAAGCTTTAGTGTACATCAGCAATTTGATTCTAGGCAATATTGTTTACAACAGCAGAATAAGTTTTTGGGTAGTATTTGGTTCCTGTGAAGTGACTTTGTTCATGTTCAATAGGATTTTGAAGAGAGAAATGACAAGGTTAATTTCAGGTAGAAAGACTGTATCTATAGTGTCTCCATTTGCCAATGAAAGCAACAGACAAGAAAACTCATAATTTTGGGGGAGGAAAAGGTAATTCATGAATGATACAGTATTCATGTCATTCAACAACAACTATTTTTAAGATTATTATTATTAATGCTATTGTTATATTTTTGCTATATGATAGACATTGTGCTAAATACGTCATATTTATTATGGTATTTAGTCCTCATAACAATGCTAATTATTAATAGTGTTATCACTTCATTTCAGTTAAAGGAATAGACCAACAACAATTAAATCACTTTCCACGTTAATCAGCTAGTGAGACATGATGTTAGGATGTGAGCCTGCAAAAAGGGCAAGGGGGCAGGATCCTCTGACCTCCTCCAAACTCAAGAGGGGGAAACAGAGTCACCATCAACAGCCCCAGGCTTATTCCTATGAGACCAGACATGCTGCCACCCTCCAACCTTTTTATCAGCTCTGACACCAACCATCCCTCCCATGGCACTCACTACTTCTTGAATGGTTTTGATCATTCATTGCAATGGCCACACAGACAATACTCACGATTATGGGGTTTATTAGGGAAGTAACTGGCTACAATTCAGGTCTAGGAATGTTGTGAGGATATAATTCTTCAATCAGGAAAGTCTCTTTTCTGCTGTGCCCTCAGGAAGACCTCTCTGCCCATTGACTTCCCAGCCTGCCTCTACCCTGCTCAGAAGTGTTACAAAGCTTTTTTAGCTTTTTTGATAGGTACACCTAGGTACCACACTCTGCCAGTAAGCCTCCTGCCCAATGGTTCTCAGCTTTCTCGTTCTGTGGGCCAGGCAAGCCTGCCACTCTGAGTCATGCCTCTTGATTCCACTTCTTCTATCTCTTAGCCAGGCATCTCTGCCTGGGCATCTCCACCACAGAGGTCCAGCACAAGGCTCTTGGGTCCAAGGAAGTACTCCAGCTCTTTTCTCTTGATGGCAGTGAGGTCCCTCCTTCCACCTCTAGGAGGGATCATTTTAAAGCCAATTAAAAAAAAAAAAAAAAAAGCAAGCAAACTAACCAATCTTCACATTAGAATTTTACACATCTTATTTGCATGGTAGTCCCACCCAGTAATCTGTTTGGAGTCACAAAGACCATGACTAGGAAAGTCATTCATGTAATTCACTGAACCACAAAGACTAAGCAAGCTTTAGTTACTTTTGAATGGAAAGAAAGCTTTTGCAAGTGTCACACAAAAACATTAATGCTATAAAAGAAAAGATTTCATGTTTATCAAAAACTAAGAAAAAAGTTCATACAGCAAAAACCAAAGTTAGTAAACTTTTTCTGCGAAGAAAAATCTGGCAATAACTATCAAAATTACAAATGTACTAACACTTTGGTCAGTACTTCCCCTCTAGAAATTTTTAGCAAAGATAAGTCGATTGCATTTATAATGAAATATGCATAAATTTCTTATTGACACATTATCTACAGCAGAAAAATACCAGAGTATCCTAAATGTCTATTGATAGGGACTGGTTAGGTAAATTATTATAAAGGCATACAACAAGAAATTTGATAATTTGTAAATCCTAAGTAATTCCTATCCTTGGTGTCTGCTGAGACCTAAGTACTAACCTCATTTATAACCTGATTTCCTGCTTCCCATGAAAAGCTCTTCTTTCCTCAGAGGATGCATGCTAATTTCAAACCATCTCCTTGGGTGTGGAGGAAGTATGCACACCAATTTGAAATGGTGTCTCAACTGCAACCCACACCCCAAGCTTATCACTTGACAATCAAGACTAGATTGGCTTCTATACAACCCTAGATGGCAGGCAATTTGAGTTGGTTAGACACTATAAAGCTGGAGACCTGGTGATGCAGTAGTTAAAATGCTTTGCTGCTAACCAAAAAGTAAGTTTGAAACCACCAGTGGCTCCACTGGAGAAAGAAGAGACAGTTTACTTCCATAAAGAGCTACAGCCTTGGAAACCCTATGGGGCAGTTCTACTCTGTCCTATAGGGTTGCTATGAGTTGGAATCAATTTGATAGCAGTAGATTTTTAGATTTTGGAAGATACTATAAATATCCAAATACTCCATTTTCATTTTTTCTTCTAAGATGCAAAAATGTTAATCCCTTGACTTATATTAAATGGGGATAGAATTTGTCTCTGAGTGGATTGCTTTAGCTCTCATTTCTATATGTGCAAGATATTCTGAGTTTATATTCATGTATTCAATAAATATTCATTGTGAATGTGGAGAAATCACACATATGTAATGGTATTAGACTTGGGGGATACAAAGAAGAAAAATAAAGAAGCTGCCATCAAATGGCTCTAAGAGTCCAGTTGTTGGTGTTGTTGTTAGGTGCCCTTGAGTCATGTCTACTCATAGTGACCCTATGCACAGCAGAACGAAACACCGCCAGGTCCCGTGAGAGCTCCACGATCCCTGCTGTACTTGAGCCCATTGCCACAGCTACTGTGTCAACCCATCTTGTCAAGGGCTTTCCCCTCTTTTGTCAACCTCAACCTTACCAAGCATGACATCCTTCTCCAGGGAATGGTCCCTTCTGACAATATGAGCAAAGTAGGTGAGACAAACTCTGGCCATTCTTGCCTCCAAGGAGCATTCTGTCTGCACTTCCCCCAAGACAGATTTGTTAGTTCTTTTGGCAGTCCATGGTATTTTCAAGATTCTTCGCCGGCACCACATCTCAAAAGCATCAGTTCTTCGGTCTTCTTATTCGTTGCTCAGCTCTCACATGCACATGAGGTGATTGAAAATATCACGGCTTGTGTCAGGCACATCTTAATCCTCAAGGAGACATCTTTGCTCCTCAGCTCTTGAAAGTGGCCCTTTGCGGCCATCTTGCCCATCGCCATATGTCACCTGATGTCCTGACTGCTGCTTCCATTGGCGTCAATAGTAGAACCAAGCAATGTAAAGTACTTGACAATTACAAACTTTTCTCCATTTATCATGATGCTGTCTATGGGTCCAGTTGTGAGAATTTTTGTTTTCTTTATATTGAGGTGTAATCCATACTGCACACTGTATTCTTTAATCTCCATCAGTAAGTGCTTCCAGTCATCCTAACTTTCAGCAAGCAAAGTTGTATTGTCAGTGTATCTCAGGATGTTAGTGATTCTTCCTCCAATCTTGATGCCACATTATTCTTCATCTAGTCCACCTTCTCAGATTATTTGCTCAGTGTATAGATTGAATAAGTATGGTGAAAGGATACAACCATGACACACTCCCTTCTTGATTGTAAACCATTGCAGTGTTCCTTGTTTTATTTGAATGACAGCCTCCTGGTCTAAGTACAGGTTCCTCATGAGTACACTTAAGGGTTCTGGAATTCCCATTCTTCTCAATGATATCTACAATTTGTTATGATCCACACAATCAAATGCTGTTGTATTGTCAATAAAACACAAGTAAACACCTTTCTGGTATTCTTTGCTTTGAGTCAAGATCCATCTGGCATCAGCTATGATATCCCTCATTCCACATCCTCTTCTGAATCCAACCTGAACCTCTGGAAGTTCTTTGTCAATATACTGCTGCAACAGTTTTTGAATTATCTTCAATAAGATTTTACTTGCATGCAATATTAATAATATTGTTTGATAATTTCCACAGTCTGTGGGCTCACCTTTATTTGGATTGGGTACAAATATGGATCTCTTCCAGTCAGTTGGACAGGTAGCTCTCTTCCAAATCTCTTGGCATATCTGAGATGCCTGCAGGGGGGCATCCATCTGTTGAAACGTCTCAGTTAGTATTCCATTAATTCATTGAGCCTTGTTCTTTGCCAATTCCTTCAGTGTAGCTTTGACTTCTTCCTTCAATACCATTGGTTCTTTTCTTCTTCTTTTTTACTATTTATTGTGATTTGGGTGACGATTTACAGAGCAAATTCACATTCTATACAGCAGTTCACATATACTTTGTCTCATGTCATTGACCACAGTTTACCACAATGCAACAGCTTCCCTTCCACTTCCTCCCCATAGTTACCACTTCCCAGTGTCCATCACTCCATACTCTCCTGCGCCCTGAGCTGTCTCCCTGTGCATAAGCAGCCCTTCCTTCTCCCATGATTGTTCTCT
>NW_006921598.1:19974086-19994408 GCF_000298275.1 Orycteropus afer afer
TTAGTTTTGGTACAGTGACTCTGTGTATTCCTTCCATCTTCTTTTGATGCTTGTTGCATCATTCAATATTTTTCCCATAGAATCTTCCAATATTACAACTTGAGGATTATTTTTTTTTCCTCAGTTCTTTCAGCTTGAGAAATGCTGAGAAATTCTTCCCTTTTGCTTTTCTAACCCTAGGTCTTTGCACATTTCATTATAGTAATTGGCTTTGTCTTCTCGAGCTGCTCTTTGAAATCTTCAGTTCAGCTCTTTTATCTTGTTATTTCTTCCATTTGCTTTAGCTACTCTCTGTTCAAGGGCAAGTTTCAGAGTCTCTTCTGACATCCATCTTGGTCTTTTCTTCTTTTCTCATCTTTTTAATGACCTCTTGCTTTCTTCATGGGTGATGTTCTTGATGTCATCCCACAATTCTGGTTTTTGGTCATTGGTGTTCAATGCATCAAATCTATTCTTTAGATAGTCTCTAAATTCAGGAGGGATATTTCCAAGTTCATATTTTGACTTTCGTGGACTAAGTCCATGAGAGTCAAAGAATCCAATATAGAGTGTATTGTTGTGCTGTGTGTTATTGATTCCAACTCATAGCAACTCTACAGGACACAGTAGAACAAAAGAGTTTCCTAGGCTAAAATATTTATGGAAACAGATAGCCAGGTCTTTTTTCCCACAGAGTTGCTGGTGCCTAATCTCTGTACTGCCAGGGCTCCTCCAATAAGGAGCATAGATCTAGAACACAATACATCCTATAATTGAGGTTCTCCAGGGTGGTAGTAAAGGATGACTAATTTAACTTACTTGGTGGGAGATGGGGCACTAAAAGCTCCTGAAAGAAAATGGAAGTTGAGTAGAGCATAAAATATTGGAAGGAGAAGGTAAGTGGCTTAAACATAGAAGGATTAAAATTGATTTTCAAAAATACTTTCATACAAACTATTTAATGTGAACTGGCAAAGGTTTGAGAAATTTCTTGTTACTTAAAGTTCACTCAATGCCATTTATTAAAATTTTTAGTTTAGAGAATGTCCATGTTGGAGCAGAATGAAGGCTTTGTTTTTTTTACTTAGAGCATAGTACAATGTTTGTTGCTTTTAGTTCTCTCCTTTTTTTTTTATTTTTAACTGATGACAATGATGAATAAATCTTTCACAGAAACTACATTATCAATTTTATGTAGACAGAAATCTAATTACTGAAGATGGATTTTAGCCAGGCCACCTGAATGAATAACTAGCCTGAACCCTCTTGGTCTGGGAGAGAGTAGAACCAGACTGTTTCTTGACCACAAATGGTCCTGACTTTCGCTATCTTCCACACTGAAAATACCACAGGAGGAAGTCATCCAAAATATCATGACATTTAAATCAAGTGATAAATAAAGTGTATACAATTTATGAGGGCAAACTAAAATTTTTCTTAATTTACATCACTATATTTAGTGCCAAGACTTAGGTAAGTAATATTTGTAGGCTAATAGAATAAAATTTTGATTTTTTGTTATATTCTTAAAATTAAAAAAAAAAAAAAATAAGCTTGCTGAATCTATTTCTACTCATGGTAACTCCATGCGCTGCAAAGTAGATCTGTTTCATAGAGTTTTCAATAACTGTGACTTTTCAGAAGTGGATTGCCAGGCCTTTCTTCTAAGGTTAATATTTGAATGCTTAATCATTTGCACCACTCAGGGATTCTGTTATATTATTGCTATTAGTAAATACAATTTTCTGCACATAAAAATTTACCTCATTCTGAGTTTTATGACTTTTATACTGGGTGAATGTAAAAGAGAGAATATCCAAATCTCACTTTGCATCATGTAGTGGCTATTGATGCTTGGCTAGAAAAAAAAAATAAATAAATTTTCCAAAAAAAAAACACACTAAGATAATAGTATATTTGTAGGTTTGGTTCTATTTGCTATGGCAAAGATGAAACTTATAAAGCATATCTTCAAAAGCTTTTTTTTTTTTTGACTACTTTGTTTGCAACAGTAGAAGTACAGTTCAAAGTATTTTAAGCATTTCATGAGAGGATTCCTGATTTTAGCAAACTACTGCAAAAATAAAAGGAAGGTGGTCTTGGGGATGTAGAAACCAGGGACTCAAATACTATCAGGACTCTCTTGATTTCTCATTGTGATTTCACTTTATGTTTCAACTTTTTTCAGCTTGTCACCACCATATACCTGGAGTTTTGACAGGAAGAAAGGCCTTACCCTCAGCTTCATTTAGAAAAATCTCAAAGAAGAACATTGTTCAGCCCAAATAGATTCATATCTATGTAAACATTACATCAGAAATCTAGGCTGGAACTTATGGGGAAAAAATATATTCCAAACAGAAGGAGATGCTGTTGCCATAAGAAACAAGCATGTTGGGCAGACTAAACACTCTATATGTGTTAACACATCAAAATTGCATTTGTTTAAACTGCAAAAATGCATCTCCAGGATTTTCAAATTTTCATACAGGAAAAAAATCAGTTAAAGTAGTATAGCTGCATAAGGATAGATGCATCGATTAGGGCAAATTCGCTTTTTTGCTGCTTATTGAGGGGTATTAACCACTCTGCAAGGCATAATAACACATGGTAGTGTGAATATCAAAACATTGTAGAAAACTATAAATAAATTGTTTTCATATATTTTGTGTTCTGGTAGTTATTTCATCATGAAAATAAACAAATTTGAAAATAAATGCATATGAAGGAATGAAATGATTGGAAATGAATTGATTTTAAAATAAAACTTACTAAGATATGAAGTATTATTTGCAAGGTCCCATTTAATGAAAAGAAATCATACTTATAAATAATGCATGGGTGCTTTATTTGAAATCAATTCAACATTTATTCTTTTATAATGCAAGTATTTTTTTTTTTTTTAGTATATTATTAACAATAAGTTACTGTGTTAGAGGGTAGAAGTACACCCTAGTAATTCAAATAAAATTTCTATCCTCGAGGAGCATGTTGTATCTTAGGGCCAGTGAAAAATAATCATGAAGAGATATAAGAAAGATAAAAATTTAAAAGGCTTATGCAGAGACATGGACAACTGGAATACAGAGAAGAATGAAACATTTAGCCAGGAGCATTGAAAGACTTTCATGGATGAAGACTATCACAATTTGTAGCCCATGGTAATTATTATTATTATGTCATATTTGTATATTTGCTCCTGAAAGAATTGTTCACACAGTAGAAGCAGAAGCATGTGTATAATTTTGGCATCCAAGTTATCTTCGCCAGTTCAGTTGCTCATTTTTATATTTCTCTTCAATCCTTGAAAAATCTTAATTTTCAAGTGGTAGGATAAGAAAACTTTACTTTTGAATACTTTATTCTCAAGATTATTATACACATGTACACATATGAATATAACTATACATTGTCATGATTGTCATGCAGTCATAAAGTAATTATTGAGAAGCTACTACATTCATTCACCCATTCATTCATTCAACAAGATAGGAGCTCTGGTAGCATAGTGCCTAAGGCACTTGACTGCTAACCAGAAGGCTGGCGGTTCAAACCCACCAGCCACTCCTCGGAAGGAAGGTTGGGCAATCCTACTTCCATAGTGATACTGCCTCGGAAACCCAAGGAGGGGTTGCTATGAGTCGGGGCTGACTCGACGGCAAATAACAACAACAACAACAAAGTATACTATTGTGAGAAATGTTCCAGTTGCTGAGACTTATACAAAGGAACTGTTTCTGCATGATCTTTACTTTAGCAATCAGAGTTTTTAATTTAATTAGAAAACCAGATATGAAAAATTTTATGCATGGTAGGTGTAGTAGTCGGGGTTGTGTGTCAACTTGGCTGGACCACGATTCTGAGTGCTTTAAGCAGTCGTGATGTGGTTATTCCCGTGATGAGATCATATGTACATGCTTTGAGCAGCCAATCCTTGAAAAGGAGTTTCCCTGGGGGTGTGGCCTGCTTCCAATATATATATGGATGTCCTGGGAGAAAAAGAGAGGACATTCTGTGGATCTGGACCCTGTTGTGCTACTTACAACTGTCTGTGAGCAAACAATCCACCATTTTGCCTGGTGATGTTGGATTCATCATCTGCCAAAGTCAAGAGCTAGGATACTGCCTGCCAACCTTAAGCTTGTCACCCCTGCAGCTGTGTGAGTTGGGAAAGGCTCCAGTTTGATGTTTGATTCAGGAACTTGGTACTTACCAGCCTCTATAACTAACTGTGTGAGTCATTTTCCAAAAATAAATTTCTCTCTCTCTCTCTCTCTAAACTTTACTGGTTTGGCTTCTCTAGAGAATCCAACCTAACACATTTGGTACCAGGAGTGTTTCTAGAGAGACAAAATCATAAGGACAGGTTTCCTAAATTGGTTCTCACTGATTCTGCTTTGGTTCTCCAATCTGATTAATTGAAAAGGCACGGGTGACTCTGCCTCCATTACTAAAGAGGGCCCTGCTAATCTGTGGTGTGAAGTGGCAACATTAATATGCAAAATATCACCACCAATAGATCAAGTATTTTTGAGAAGAGAGGCTCTGGGTTAGTGTATGTTTGATACTTTCCTGAAATTTTGTCAGCATGAGGAGTAAAAGGAAGCTGGTTAGTTGGTCCTACTATGCTAGACAAAGTGGTGAAAGAGTGAGATGAGTTGAGGGCTGCTGAGTCACAGCAGGGAAGCTTATTTCTACTAGTAACAGAGCTGACATTGCCAAAAACCAAACCCAGAGTTTTGTCATAAGGGTGACTGAATTAGAATGCCAATTGAATTGCCAACCCATAATGCTGTCTGAAATTAAAGTGAGGGCATTGCGGGGGAAAAAATGAGAGCCTGGGATAGGGACAAATGGGCAAATAGTCAGGAAGATGAGGATATTGAACCTGTAAATTCTTTTGAATTCCTCCTGCCAACAGCACCGTCCCTCCCTTCTGAAGGGATTATTATAAAACTATAATCACTTCTACTTCTGTTTGATAGGATTAACCCAACTGTTCCTGCTGGGTCATTGTCTGAGGTAGATGCCATGGGAGACATTGCTGAATGTTCTCAGTAACTGCCCCAACCACCCATTTTTGCTGCTAGACCTATAACTAAACTTAAGTCCAAGTGAGCCCCAAAACGTGAAATTCAGTGTGACTGAGGAAATGGTGTACTACTCCTGAAAAGACTTACTTGATTAGCTAACAAGTACAGACAAAAACCTGGAGAATGAATGTGGGGATGACTATGGAGGGTGTGGGATAATTGTACAAAGAATGTAACATTGGATCAGTTTGAGTTTATTGATTTAAGACCGCTAAGTACGAATTCTTCATTTGATGCTTCAGCTCAAGAGGTTAGGAAAGGATCTAATTGTTTATTTGTTTGACTTACTGAAGCATGGTTTATGCAGTGGCCCACCTTAAGTAATGTGGCCTTTGCCAGATGGAATACACAGGAATCAGATTGACTACATCTGTGGCAAGAGGTGATGGAGAAGCTCAATATCTACAGACAAAACAAGGCCAGGAACTGACTGTGGAATAGACCATCAACAGCTCCTATGCAAGTTCAAGTTGAAGTGAAGACAATTTATAAAGTCCACAAGAGCCAAAATATGACTTTGGTTATATCCTTCCTGAATTTAGAGACCATCTAAAGAACAGATTTGATGCATTGAAAACCAATAACTGAAAACCGGAGGAATTGTGGGATGACATCAAGAACATCATCTATGAGAAAAGCAAAAGGTCATTAAAAAGAAAGGAAAGGAAGAAAAGACAAAAATGGATGGCAGAAGAGACTCTGAAACTTGCCCTTGAGTGGAGAGTAGCTAAAGCAAATGGAAGAAATGACAAGATAAAAGAACTGAACAGAAGATTTCAAAAAGCAGCTCAAGAAGACAAATTCAATTTTTATAATGAAATGTGCAAATACATGGAATTTGAAAGCTAAAAGGAAAGAACACACTCAGCATTTCTCAAGCTGAAAGAACTGAAGAAAAAATTTGAGCCTCATGTTGCAATATTGAAAGATTCTGTGGGCAAAATACTGAATGATGCAGGAAACATCAAAAGAAGATGGAAGGAATACATAGTCACTGTACCAAAATGAATTGGTGGATGTTCATCCATTTCAGGAGGTGGCATATGATAAAGAACCAATTGGAGGAAAAAGTCAAAGCTGCACTGAAGAAAGTGCAAAAAGCAAGGCTCTAGGAATTGACGGACTACATGTTGAGATGTTTCAACAAACGGATGTTGCACTGGAGGTACTCAATGGCCTATGCCAGGAGATTTGGAAGACAGCTACCTGGTCAACTGACTGGAAGACATCAATATTAGTACCCATTCCAAAGAAAGGTGATCCCACAGAATGTGGAAATTATTGAACAATATTGTTAATAGCACATACAAGTAAAATCTTACTGAAGATAATTCAAAAATGGTTGCAGCAGTATATTGACAGAGAACTTCCAGAAGAGCAAGCTGGATTCAGAAGAGGATGAGAAATGAGGGATATCATTGCTGATGTCAGATGGATCTTGGCTCAAAGAATACCAGAAAGATGTTACTTGTGTTTTATTGATTATGCAAAGGCATTCGATTGTGTGGATCATAACAAATTGTGGATGACATTGAGAAGAATGAGAATTCCAGAATACTTAACTGTGCTCATGAGGAACCTGTACATTGACCAGGAGGCCATCATTCAAACAGAGCAAGGGAATATGTCATGGTTTAAAATCAAGAAGGAAGTGTGTCAGAGTTGTATCCTTTCACCATACTTATTCTATCTGTATGCTAAACAAATGATAAGAGAACTTGGACTATGTGAAGAGGAACATGGCATCAGGATTGGAGGAAGACTCATGAACAACCTGCATTATGCAGACAACACAACTTTGCTTGCTGAAAGTGAGGATGACTTGAAGTACTTACTGATGAAGACTAAAGAATACAATCTGCAGTATGGATCACACCTCAATATAAAGAAAACAAAAATCCTCACAACTGGTCCAAAGAACAGCTTCACAGTGAATGGAGATAATATTGAAGTTGTCAAGGATTTCATATTACGTGGTTCTACCATCAACATCAATGGAAGCAGCAGTCAAGACATCAGAAAACGTATTGCATTGGGCAAATCTGCTGCAATAGGCCTCTTTCAAGTGCTGAAGAGCAAAGATGTCTCCTTGAAGACTAAGGTGTGCCTGACCCAAGCCATGGTATTTCCAATCACATCTTATACATGTGAGAGCTGGACAATGAATAAGGAAGACCAAAGAAGAGTTGATGCTTTTGAGTTGTGGTGTTGGTGAAGAATACTGAAAGCATCATGGGCTGCTAAAAGAAATAACAAATCTGTCCTTGAAAATGTGCAGCTGGAATGCTCCTTGGAAGAGAGAATGGTCAGACTTTGTCTCACCTACTTTGGTCATGTTGTAAGAAGAGACCATCCCCTGGAGAAGGATATCATGTTTGATAAAGTGGAGGATCAAGGAGAAAGGGGAAGGCCCTCAACAAGATGGGTTGATACAGTGGCTGCAATGATGGGCTTGAGTATAACAAGGTTCATGGTGCTGGCTTAGGACTGGTCAGTGTTTTGTTCTGCTGTACATGGGTCACTATGAGTCAGAGATGATGCAATGACACCTAACAACAACAACAAACCTTAAGTCAAGTTGAAGTACCAGACTTGCCTTGGTGTATGTAGAAGAAGGTATCTTGAGGCTTAGGGAAATTGGCATGTTAGAATGGATTTATCAGATAAGACCCTTAGAACCCAAAATGGAGAGCCCAGAGGATACAACTGTTACCATTATGGTGAGGAACAAATTTGTGAAGGGAGCCCCAGCATTCTTCAAGATTGCTGTGATTGTTATTTTATGTAAACCAGATTTGACAGTAGGAACTGCCCTAATTGAATTAAGACACTTAACTACAATGGGGTTGATTGACCCTGTGGTAGTAGAGGACAAGTGGCAGCAGTTAACTGACAAAGACAAGGTGGGAGTGCTTACCATAATGGACAGCAGAGTCAAAACAGTCATCAGAATACTCTGACTCATATGGAATTATGGCACTGGCTACTTAGGCATGGTGTTCCTAGGAGTGAAATACATGGGAAACTTATTAAATATTTATTTGAGCTGTATAAACAGAATTCTAGGTCACATGAACAGCAGTCTAGGTTGAATCACCAGAATACAGAGTCATGGCCCATCAATCAATTCCCAGACTTAAGTCAGTTTACACACCCTTGAATGAAGGGGAGGCCAGGCCCCCCTTGAGCAAGGACCTCACTACATTGCCAAAAATTTATAATGTCAATCTTTTTCTCAGCCTTCCGCAAAGGGATCTGAGGCCTTTTGCTAGAGAGACGCTCATCAGGGAAAAGGAAATAATCAGACTTTTTTGAGATTACTAGATACTGGCTCTGAACTGATACTAATTCCAGGAGACCCAAAGCATCACTGTGGTCCACCAGTCAGAGTGGAGGCATATGGAAGTCAAATTATTGATGAAGTCTTGGCTCAGATGCATCTCACAGTAGATCCAGTGTTCCCAAACCCATCCTGTAGTGATTTCCCCAGTTCCAGAAAGCATATTGGAAGATATACTCAGCAATTGGAAGAATTCCCACATTGGGTCCCTGACATGTGGAATAAGGGCTATTATGGTAGGAAAAGCCAAGTGGAAGCCATTAGCACTACTTCTAACTACAAAATTAGTAAACCAAAAGCAATACCACATTCCTGGAGGGATTGCAGAGATTACTGCTGCCATCAAGGACTTGAAGGATGCAGGTTTGGTGATTCCCACCACATCTCCATTTAATTTGCCTATTTGGCCTGTGCAAAAAACAGATGGATCTTGGAGAATGACAGTAGATTTTCGTAAACTTAATCAGGTGGTGACTGCAATTGCAGCTGCTATTCCTGATGTGGTTTCATTGCTTGAGCGAATTAGTATATCTCCTGGCACTTGGTATGCAGCTATTGATCTGGCCAATGTTTTTTTCTCAATATCAATTTCAAAGGATCATCAGACCAGATTGTCTTCAGCTGGCAAGGCCAACAATACTCTTTCACAGTACTTCTTCAAGGTTATATATATTCCCCAGCACTGTGTCACAATTTAGTCTGTAAGGATCTTGACCACCTTTCCCTTTCATAAGACATAATGCTGGTTCACTATATTGATGACATTATGTTGATTGAACCTAGCAAGAAGAAGTATTGATGGCTCTAGACTGATTGGTGAGACATCTGCATGCTGGAGGGTGGGAAATTAGCCCAACAAAATTTCAGGCACCTTCCACCTCAGTGAAATTTCTAGGGGTCCAGTGGTGTGGGGCATTTCAAAATATTCCTGCTAAAATGAAGGATAGGTTATTGTATCTGGCTTCCCCCACAACTAAAAAGGAGGCAAAACATCTGGTGGGCCTCTTGGGATTTTGGAGGCAATATATCTCTCATTTGAGTGTGTTGCTTCGGCCTATTTGTCAAGTGACTCAGAAAGCTGCTAGTTTTGAGTGGGGCCCAGAACAACAGAAGGCTCTGCAAAAGGTTCGGGCTGCCATGTAAGCTGCTCTACCACTTGGGCCATATGTGGCTGACACAATGGTGCTTGAAGTGTCTGTGGCAGATAGAGATGCTGTTTGGAGTCTTTGTCAGGCTGCTATTTGTGAATTGCACCATAGACCCTTAGGATTTTGGTGCAAAACTCTGCCATCCTCTGCAGATAGCTACTTTCCATTTGAGAAACAGTTTTTCATGTGTTACTGGGCTTTAGTAGAGACTGAATGCTTAACCATGGACCACCAAGTCACCATGAAGCCTGAGAGGACCATCATGAACTGGGTGTTGTCTGACCCACAGAGGCATAAAGTTGGACATGCACACTAGCACTCCATCATTAAATGGAAGTGGTATATCAGAGATCAGGCTCAAGCTGGACCTGAAGGCACAAGTAACTTGCATGAGGAAGTGGCCTACATGCCTATGGTCTCCACTCTAGTCATGTTACCTTCCCTGTCCAAGTCTGCACCTATGGTTTCATGGTGAGTTCCTTATGATCAATTGACTGAGGAAGAAAAAACTCATGCCTGGTTTACAAATATTTCTGCATCCCTTGCAAGTGGACAGGAGCTGTACTGCAGTCCCTTTCTGGGACTTCTCTGAAGGACAGTGTGAAGGGAAATCCTCCCAATGGGAAGAACTTCAAGCTATGCATCTGGCTGTTCACTTTGCATGGAACAAGAAATGGCCAGTTGTACAATTGTACAGGGATTCATGGGCTGAGGCTAATGGCTTGTCTAGATGGTCTGGTACTTGGAAGGGGCATGATTGGAAAGTTGGTTGACAAGGAGGTATGGGGAAGATGTACATGGATAAATCTCTCTGACTGGACCAAAGAAGTAAAGATATTTGTTTTTCATGTGAATGCCCATCAAATGGTGACTTTGGCAGAGGAGGACTTTAACAATCAAGTTGATAGGATGACAGGTTCTATGGAAGCTTGTCATCCTTTTCCCCCAGCTACTCCTGTCATTGCCCAATGGTCTCATGAGCAAAGTGGCCATGGTGGCAGGGATGGAGGTTATACATGGGCTCAGCAACATCAACTTCCACTTACCAAGGCTGATTTGGCTATCATCACTGCTGAGTGCCCAATCTGCCAGCAGCAGAGACCAACACTGAGTCCATGATATAGAACCATTCCTTGGGGTGATCAGCCAGCAATCTGGTGGCAAGTTGATTACATCGGCTCACTTACATCATGGAAAGGATAACATTTTGTTCTTACTGGAACAGATACTTATTTTGGATGTGTATTTGCCTTCCCTAAACACAGTGCTTCTGAGAAAACTGCCATTCATGCCTTATCCACTGTCATGGTATCCCACACAGCATTGCTTCAAATCAAGGAACTCATAGCACAGCAAATGAAGTGTGACAATGGGCCTATGCTTATGGAATTCACTGGTTTTACCATGTTCACCATGATCCTGAAGCAGGTGGCTTGATAGAATGATGGAATGGCTTACTAAACACACAATTATGGCATCAACTAGGTGGCAATACCTTGAAGGGTTGGGGAAATATCCTCCAGGAGGCTGTATATGCTCTAAACCAGCATCCAGTATATGGTGCTGTTTTTCCAATAGCCAGGATTCATGGGTCCAGGAACCAAGAGGTGGAAACAAGAGTAGTATGCACACACTATTACCCCTAAAGACCCACTCAAAAAAACTTTGCTTTCTGTCCCTGGAAGCTTAAACTCTGCAGGTCTGGAGGTCTTAGTCCCAAAAAGAGGAACACACCCACCTGGGGACACAATACTGACTGCATTGAACTGGAAGGTCAGAATGCCACAAGGCCATTTTGGCTTCCTCATGCCCTTGGATCAACAGATATAGAAAGGAATTATTGTAATGTCTGGTATGATAAACTCTGATTACCAAGGGAAAATTGGATTGATATTACATAATGGTGGTAAAGAAGAATATGTCTGGGATACAGCATATTCTTCAGAACATCTCAGTACTACCGTGCCCTGTGATTAAAATCAATGGAAAATTACATCATCCCAATTCTGATATGACTACTAATATCCCAGACTCTTCAGAAATTAAGATTTGGTTAACTCCTCCAGGCAAAGAACCACAACCACCTGAGGGCAAGGGAAACACCGAATAGGTGGTGGAAGAAGGTAGTTTTGAATACTAGCTACTACCACGTAACAAGTTGCAGAAATGTGGACCGTGATTGTTATATATCTTCATTGTATGTGTGCATCAATATTTGTGTTTTCTTCAGTTGTGCACTATACAATATAAGAAAACACAAGCTCTGGTAGTATAGTGGCTAAGGCACTTGACTGCTAACCAGAGAGGAGTGGCGGTTCAAACCCACCAGCCACTCCTCGGAAGGAAGGTTGGGCAATCCTACTTCCGTAGTGATACTGCCTCGGAAACCCAAGGAGGGGTTGCCATGAGTCGGGTTTGACTCGACGGCACATAACAAAAACAACATACAATATAAACAGAGTTAATGTGTTTTTGGTTGTAAGCATGTTAGTGTATCATGTTAGGCACAAATATGACTTTATAATTGTCCTTATTTAGAGATTATACATGGTTAAAGAGATGTGTACAACTGCCAAATTAACAAGGGGTGGACTGTGATAGTTGAGGTTGTGTGTCAATTTGGCTGGACCATGATTCAGAGTGGTTTAAGCAGTTGTGATGTGGTTATTCCCATGATGAGATAGGATGTGTGTGTTTTGAGCAGCCAATCCATTGAAAGGGATTTTCCCTATAGGTGTAGCCTGCTTCCAATATATGCATGGACATCCTGGGAAAAAGAGAGAACTTTTTGTGGATCTGGATCCTGTTGTGCTGCCTATAACTGCCCATGAGCAAAAAACCCACCATTTTGCCTGCTGATCTTGCATTTGTCATCTGCCGAAGACATCAGCCAGTATACTGCCTGCCATCCTTGAGCTCATCAAGTCCTTGCAGCTGTGTGAGTCAGGAAAAAGCTCCAGTTTGACATTTGATCCAGGAACTTGGGATTTGTCAGCTTCTATAACTCTGTGAGCCATTTTCCTAAGATAAATTTCTCTCTTTCTTTCTTTCTCTCTCTCTCTCTCTATATTGGGAGCTCTTGAGGTGTACTGCCTAAGACATTTGACTGCTAACCAGAAGGCTGATGATTCAAACCCACCAATAGCCACTCCTCGGAAGGAAAATTGGGAATCTACTTCTGTAGAGATACCTCCTTGGAAACCCAAGGAGGGGATGCTATGAGTCAGGATTGACTCGACAGCAGTGAGTTTCTTTTGTTATATATATATATATGAGTTACTGGCTTGGCTTCTCTAGAGAACCCAGCCTAACAGAGTAAGTAAAAATGTGGGATAGTATAATGATCACTCTTTATCTGAATATGTATTATTGGCATGTTCACAATGACACCGTTAAAAGACTGTCAAAAGGAGCTCATTATTTCAGTAATATATTTGATAATGAGTGAACATCTTATTTATTAAATTGATTTTCACTCAGTCATTTCTTTACAGTTATACCTGATATCAGTATCTTGCCAGTGGTTTTCTTACATGTTGTTGAAGTTCTATGACATAAGCTTTCAGGGTTTCCCTATCTCAGAGAATCACTCATGTGGTCCAGGCAGAAAACCACAGCTCATTCTTAGAACCTTCCTTGTTTTCACCTCTCCTATCAAGTCCATCATCAAGGCCTCACACTTCCTAAAGTTTTCCCAAATAGTTTCTCTCCATCTTCACAGTCTTTTCTAGTAACTTCTTTCATCATCTTTCATGAAAACCTTCCTAATTCTTATCCTGGCATCACTCTTGTCCCCTTCCATCATTTCTTTCAAGGGCAGCCATATGAGCTTTACAAAATTCAAATATAATCTTACCTACAGCCTCAATGGCTTCCCTTTGCTTCTAAGATTGAGATTAAAAATATAAATTAAAAAAAAAAAAAAAAAACTTTATTGTGACCTACAAGGCTTTATATGCTCTGAGTTCTTTCCTTTTCACATCATGATCCTTTTTTCTCTGCATGATGACACATTGGGCTTCTTTCACATCCTGGAATATAGGATGTTACATCTTGCCACTGGGTTGTGTCAACAATGCTCTCTGTCTAGATTTTTTTCCTATCGATGTTGCCCCTGTCTATCATAACTTGCATGCTTCTTATGCCTACTCCTCTCTCATCTCTCAGGATGAATCCTTTCCACAGAAAATCATTTCTTGAAATTCTCCCCAAAGGAGTGTTGTGTACCCTTCTTCCCAGCTATTGTAAACTAATAATTTTGTTTCTGTTTTTGAGTACTTTTTATCAATATCCAACTACTAGAATGTAAGATCTAGTTAGGGCAGTGACCATGTTTTGTCAACCTAGTACTGTGCCTCTTATATTGAAGTCACTAAATAAATATTTGAGTGATCAAAATAGTCATTGTTTTTAAGGCTTTGTTCCACTTTGCAATATCCTATAATAAAAGGGTATGCTATTTTTATGTACAAGCAATAAATATCACCCCCCCAAAAAAAAAAAAATCAGGAGACTGAATTGACTTGATTGAGAAATACAGTATTGTCTGGCATGGGAAAGTGATGACCTTTCAGCAGCATGGTTGTATGAGGGAGAAATTTTATTTCCTTCAGTGTCTTTTCATTTACTTTGAAGAATACTGACTAGGATGACAAACTACTATAGCAAGTTGTGTTTTACTTCATGACTTTCTACTTGTTAGAATGAATACAGACAAGTGTTTCTGAATGACTAGACTCAAATAACCATACTTTTTTGCCTGTAGAAAAAAATACTGTCGGCTTTATTGTCAGAAATGTGTCATTTATCTTCAAATCTGTCAGAAGCTGGAAAATTTTAGATGGGCTACATATTTGTATGATCTATCAAGCTGAAGATTCCAAGGCCCCAGATAACTCTTATTTCAAGACCCTTTTTTCTAACCTTCTGCTCCTTCCCAGGTGCTCAGTTATTATGTTTGTAATCATTCTATATATTTCCTCAAGTATAAACAAAACAAAACTAAACAAAAAGCAAACAAACTCATTGCTTTAGAGCCAGTTCCGACTCATAGTGACCCCTCTTTGGGTTTCCAAGGTGGTATCTCTATGGAAGTAGATTGCCCAGTCTTTTTTCCAAAGAGTGGCTGGTGGGTTTGAACTGCCAGCCTTCTGGTTAGCAGTCAAATGGCTTAGGTACTATGCAGAGAATCTATTTCTTTCAATGTCAAGTAGATCAATTACCCTTTTGTAACTGAAAAATTCATAATCAATGATAATTGTTTTTGCAATTACACTTTTTAAGAATTCATAAGGTCCCTGATTAGTGCAAACAGTTTCCACTTTCTACCTGAAAGTTTGGTAATTCAAAGCCACCCAGCAGTGCCATGGAAGAAGGGCCTGGTATCTAATTCTGTAAGATTTCAGCCATTCAGAATTCTATGGAGCAGTTCTACTCTGAAACATAGAGTGTCACTTTAAGTCATAATCAACATGATGACAATGGGATGGGATGAATTCAAAATCTTCACAAATAGAGGTCTTCATACATTTCTGATCACAATAATTATTGAAGTTTTATTTATTTTTTTTCTTTTTTAAGAGATATTTTTAAACAAACAAAAAATACATCTCTTGCTTTGTTTTTTAAAAATCACACTGACTAAATAGGTAGAGAGTTTCTGATTTCAGGGGGGTACTGTGTTAATTGTTTATGCATTATACCTCATCTATATCCACTAGTATTTGGAGATGGTTTCTTCTGTTCTATTTATATATTGCAGCCTAATAAAATACCCTACAACTAGTGGCTCAGGACAACAACAATCTTTTGTTTTTTTCATAAATCTGTGATCTGGGAGTAGGGAATGGTTTGTTTCTTCTCTCTGTGGTATCAGCAAAAATGGCTTGATCAGGACTGGAATAGCTACATCCAAGATGACTTACTCATGTGGCTGGAGAGTTGCCACTGTCTGTTGACTGTGAAGTCAGCTGAGACTTTAGGCTCTAGGCCTTTATTCTTCTCTCCATGGGTCTGTCTATGGTGTTCTCAGGCTTCTTCATTGGAAGCCCAACTGGGTTCCAAGACTGAGCATCTTAAGTGAGCAAGTCAAGGCACATGGCATTTTTATGACCTAGCATCAAATATGACATAGAGTCAATTTTACCATACTCTATATTAGGTAGTTATTAAGTCCCACCCAAGTTCAAGGAGTGGCAACATGGATCCCACCATTTTATAGGAGTAGGGTTAATGTCAAACGTTATGAAGAGCATATGGTATAGATGATATTGTTGTAGCTACTTTTGGGAAAACACACTCTTCCCTCTAGACACAACAATTCACGCTGTTCAGCATGTAAAACATAATTGTTCTGCTCTCAATGTTCACAAAGTCTCATCCCATTATAGCATCAACTAAAAGTCCAACCTCTCATCATATTGATTATATTTGGTTACAGATAAAAATTCTCAAGTAGAGTTATTTGACTAGCATTTATCTCAATCTAAAGACTTATAATTGAAAGAGACAAACTATTTGCTCACCATACCCACTGTATCCAAGGACATGATGTAAGATATTGAATCACTGCTACAGCCATGTCCCTTCAAAAAAGGAGGAAAATTAAAGGCACAAAACAGACACTGGTCCACAGCAATTCCAAAACCCAGGTAGGCATATGTTGCCACTTCCTTGGATATGGTTCAATCCTACTTCCTGGGTATTGTCCTACATGGCCCTTGGCTCTGCCCTCTGGGCTCTTGGTTTCATCCTCTAGTCACCCTTTCTTTTCCATACAAAGTAGGTATTTTTATACAGTACAGTTATTTTTTCAATGTCCAATTTCCATGGAATTTGGGGATTCAAAGCCCTCATTTCATGTTTTATTTTCTCTGGTCCTTTCCGTCCAAGTTGTTACAAATTGAAAAAAAAAAATTATTCCTTTCATAATAATTTAGAGTTTACTTGATTTAAAAATGCCACACCCACAGATCTCTTCTATATTTTGGTGTTCTTCTGGACTGATATATAAAAACACCTTTAGGATTCTAAGAAATCTCATAATTAAAGACAGATTATCAGTGAGACAGCCTTAAGGATATTAGAGGGACTTTTATATGTCTGAAAGTTTTTATGAGGCATTGTCTTAGACATTTCTTCAATCTTAACCAAGGAATTTATAGTCCTATTCTAGATATGATCTCTGCCCTGAAACCATTTCTTAATTTGAAGATCATTGTTCATCTGAACAGGATGATAATGAGAAACAGTACTGATTTTAAACTCAAAAACTCACAGACTCTTCGTATTTAAGTTTATAATTTAGCTCATCTCTCTCCTCTTGTGTTTTAATCATAAAGATCAAGGTAAAGTCAGAGGTCACATTCACTATTCTGCTGGGTATTCTCCTCAGCAAGCTCATTTAGTTGGTTGGGTACATTTACTTCTGTCTATTTTAATGCAGGAGACAGTGTTGTCAAACTTTCACCTTAACATAAAAAGATGTCCATTTCTGCTGATTCTAATATCCTTCTTTGCTTTCCTTTAATATCACACCATCATCTTCTCAAATCTCTTAAGGCTTCCATTACCAATCTCCTCAAATCCTTTTAGAGTTTTCCTGTCTCTTCAGAGCTCTTCTTGTTTCCATGGACCTCCTGATCCCAAAGCCAATGCCCAATGCTACATTTTTCATTTTGGCTGTACATCCCATCCCATTTCTGATACCAAATTTGTTCCAGGTATCTAATGCTACATAACACAATTAGGCCCAGACTCAGCAGGAACAGCTCATATGTGTTCGATATGGATATACCCAAGGTGGATTGACAGGGGGATAAATAGATGATCCTCTTTCAAATGCCTCACTCATAAGCCAATGAGTTGGTGCTGACTTTAAGTCAGGGGCTGTTACCAGCAGACTTTTGCTTCTCTTCCCATGAACGCTTCAGTGGGCTCCCTGGACTTTCTCACAGAATGGTGGCTGATTTTCAAGCATGAAAGTGTCAGGGAAATAAAATAAAATTGTATTGCATTTTGTAAAAATCTAGCCTTAAAATTTGTATAACATCAATTCCACATACTCATTTGTTTGAGGAAGTCTCAAAAGTTCAAGAACAGGAGACCTGACCCCTCCTTTTGGGAGGACCGTCAAAGTCATATTGTAGCAATAACATATGGATAGAAGACAATCTTATGGCTACTTTGGAAATTACAATTTGCCAAAATTTCTTTCCAGACTTTTTGAGTTTCTGTGGTTGTTTTGGATGACATAAGCTTTTTGTTGATCCATTACTGAAAAGTTACAATTGCTTCTTCTATCTTAGGCTCTGAGCACAGTAAACCCATATTTTTAACAAAGTTATGTTCATGAGTATAGTGAGACTAAAGTGGCTGTCACACATAAACTAATTTATATAGAAAATCATATAGTGGAGAGTAAGTACTAAACATGATTGCAAAAAGCATTTCAGAGGAAAATATCAAGATAGAATATTAGAAGAATGGAAATGGATAGATGAATATGAAAAGATAAGTAAGTTTATAAGCAAGAAACAGCATGATGGGAAAATCAGTATAATATGTACAAGGGAGCATTGAGGTCTTGCCCCAGTAAAGAATGTATTCATATCAGGAAATAAATTGAAGGGAGAAATGGTTGGATAAGTGGATTTGGAATTTTTAAAGTGGCCTCTGTGAATTAATAGAGGGCATACGTCAGACCTGATGCAGCAAAAAAATGGAATTTTAACAGATTAATATCTAATGTGAAAGGAGTATATAAGGAATACAAATTTGGAAGCTGTAAATAGAGTGAATTGGAAGGGGGACAAATCAGAAAGATAAATTAGAAGGCTGTTGCCTAACTACAGTAGTATTTGATAGGAGGAGGGTCTAAGCTAGAGTAGAGGGAGAGAAGAAAGAAAGGACAGAATGAGTGAAGTGATAATTTACTGGTATGATAAGAAGTGGGTCCAGTGACATTTAGCAAATTGAAAATAGAACACTCAAAGATGATTCTAATTTAACTCAGCTTGGAGTCTGAAGAAATGGGGTAACTGGAAAGGTGTCTCAGCTAAGATAGAGATATCATATTGACTTTATATAGAGATATCATATTGACATTCTTTAAAAGTCATCCCTTTCCTACTTTATCATTTAGTTTGTGATCAGGAATATTTCTCTGACTTCTTGTTGTTGTTAGATGCTGTCAAGTCAGTTCTGACTCATAGCTACTCTATGTACAACAGAACAAACACTACCCAGTCCTGTGTCTTCTCACAGTCATTACGTTTGAGCCCATTGTTGAAGCCACTGTTGTCAATCTATCTCATTAAGGCTCTTCCTCTTTTTTCACTGACTTTTTACTTTCCCAAGCATGATGTCCTGCTCCACAGACTGGTTCCTCCTGATAACATGTCCAAAGTATATGAGACAATACCATCCTCATGCTCAAAAATTTTCTGACTGTACTTCTTCCAAGACATAATTAATTGTTCACTCTTCTGGCAGTCCACAGTATATTCAATATTCTTCACCAACATCATGATTCAAATGCATTTATTCTACATTTTTTTTTTCTTATTCATTGCTTAGCTTTCACATACATATGAGGTGATTGAAAATATCATGGTTTGGGCCATGTCTTCAGCGTACTTTAGTCCTCAGAGTGACGTCTTTACTTTTTAACACTTTGTTGTTGTTGTTATGTGCCGTCAAGTTGGACCGGACTCATAGAGACCCCTCCTTGGGTTGCCGAGGCAGTATCACTACGGAAGTAGATTGCCCAACCTTCCTTTAACACTTAAAAGAGCTCTTAAGGAGCTCTGGTGGCATAGCACCTGAGGCATTTGACGGCTAACCAGAAGGCTTGTGGTTCAAACCCACTAACCACTCCTCGGAAGGAAGTTGAGCAATCTACTTCCATAGTGATACTGCCTCAGAAACCCAAGGAGGGATTCCTATGAGTCAGATATGACATGATGGCAGTGAGTTTGGTTTGGAAAGAGATCTTAAACTTGTAATACGTCAACATTTCATATTCATGATTTTTTTGTGAAGATTTTTTTTTTTTTTTCTCTTCATCATATCACATGTATTTTGTATTTATCAAATTTGTCTTATTTTTTTTTTCAGGTTCATTTCCATTTTCTATCAGGTCCTGAATTTCCTTTCAGGTCCACTTTTCAGTGTTCACATAGCCTGGAGATACATTCAACTTCAGTATGTTCCAGTCCTATCATTCTTCACTAGATCAAAGCCCCATTTGTAATATCTCTCAACAAAGTTTACTAATTTCTGTGTGTCACAAATGGTTAAGTGCTTTACTACTACCCTAGAGAGTGGCAGTTCAAACCCACCTGGAGGTGCCTGAGAAGACAGGTTTGATGATATGCTTCTGGAAAACTACAGGTTCGGAAAACTACAGGCTCAAAAACCCTGTGGCGAAGTTCTACTCTGCACACATGGAGCTACCATGAGTTGGAATAATCTTGACAGCAACTGACAATGGTGTATAGATAAAGCAATTTGTAAACATTAACCTCTAGCTAGCTTATTTATGGTTGCATTATAATAATGTTGTTTAAAAATATAATTTCCAAACATTTGTTGAAGAAATATGATTAATTTTTGTATACATCCACTATTCGCTTATTAACAGGATTAAGTTCCAAAGCCTAGGTTGTTGTTGTTGTTGTTGTTAAGTGCCGTCGAGTCGTTTCCGACTCATAGCGACCCCATGCACAGCAGAACGAAACACTGCCCGATCCCGCACCAGCCC
>NW_006921598.1:19995025-20000828 GCF_000298275.1 Orycteropus afer afer
TGCTTACCTTGCTCCCAAAGACCTGGTCCCTCTCGGGAGGGTAACAAGGGAACGTGTTCAGTGCAGATCAGTGAGTAAGCACAAGCCCGCCTTGTTTCAGTACCTATGCTTAAACCTAGGTTATTATATGAAAATGGAGGATGATTACGTCATTATGCAACTGCCCAATTAAAGTGTTACATAACTGTCAAACCACTAAGAATCATGTCCCAGCCCAGTTGACACATAACCTTAACTATCACACCAGCAGAACTCTTGTATTGAACCTCAGTGTGCATTACTGCTAGATGAATGTCATCAATATGAAAAAGAGTTCATAGTAGATCTTTTACTATTGTAAATGTGAACTATCGAATAACGAGATAGTAAGTGAGGAGTGGCTCTATTGATTTTGTGCTTTGTAAGCTTGTTTAATTCATTTCTCAATACATACACAACACACATACACACATGAATTATATTGTCTGTGAATAAAGTTTTCCTTCCTTCCTTTCAAATTTGATCCCTTTCATTTATTTATTTTTATTGCCTTGTTATGTGGATTGTAAATTCCAACATACTGTTGACATCTTTCACTTATTCACAGCATTAGGGGGATAATAATTACTTTTTCATCATCATTAACTGTGATGTTAACTGCTGTAGGTTGTTCATAGATACTTTATGTCAGTTTGAGAAAATAAGTTTATCTTCTCAATTTGACAATAATTTTTTTTTCCATTTTTGGTAGAAAACATAACTGATCAGTTATGCTACTATATATATATACATTTTATATGTATGTATGTATATATATGTATATATATATTTATATATAGTTTCAAATAAATCACTTAATTTTTTTTGCATCTGTTTTCTTGATAGTATCTTTTAGCATTCTAACTATTACTTTTGGTTGTGCCCCTTGGAGACTTCACCTACTCATTAGTTCAGAAACCCACCAAGAATTTGATAAGATATTTGAAAGCAAAATTTGTGACTTCCTCTCTTATTTCCCTACTTGCCTCTGTTTTCCTGCTCAATTTCTAGCTATTCTGGCAGCTAGTCTTGAATTCTGACCTTTAACTCCTAAGCCAAATAAGATTTCTGTTTGAGCTCTATCTCTACGGAGCACAGAATGATGTAGTTTCAGATCAGTGCTGGTTCAATTTTATTCACTGTGTCTCCCTTCTGTTAAGATTCTTATCCATCCAATTTATGTCTGCTTTTGATACTATCGAGTGACTTCAAACAGTTATTGGTTATATTTTTTCATATTTATAATGATTGTTAATATTATCTGATATTAGGTACTCTGCAATTACCAGAGCCACTACCTATATTATTATTCTTTAAATAAAACTTTGGTCAACAAAAATAATAGACACAGATTAATAAGTTTAAATTTCAACTGCTTCACATATTTTAGAGATGATAGTGAAGGACCAAGTTAGCCAATTTTCCAAATGTAGGAAAGAATAAGAATGGTTAATACAAATAAGATTTTTGGGAAACAGGCTAGTAGTATTCAATGGATATGGATTCATTCTTTGAAGAACTGACTATAAGCAGCCCTTTTTCCTTATTGTTTGACATTAGGGATACTTGTTCCCACAAATACATATGTTTTTGTTGCCCATGAAAATCTTTTTTAAGAGGCATAATTTTTCAAAATTATTAAAATTAACTATGCAAAATTTTATATAAGATATGTTTCCATGAAGAACCTCCTGATGCACACAAAACATAGTTTAAAGGTAGAACTATAATTGATGGAAAATGAAAGAAAGTGTTTATTCACTAATTTTTTACTGATTATCTTGACATGCTTCCTGCAGCCTACATGCTTCCTGCAGCCTGGCAAAAATCTAACTTAGAATCTTGCATCTTCTTTATCATCTGCTGGAATGAGACCAGCTCCCATGTGAAAGATTTATTGACATTTCCAAATTCAGGTCTGGAGCCTTGGCCTTGCATTTTAAATTTTCTCTTTGTTATAGGGCAGGTAATTATTGTGGGAGTAATAAGCCACTAGAAAAAGGGCTCCTTGAGACACCTCCAAATGGAAGCTGGAGTAGGCATGATAAGGCCCAAGTGAGAGGTAGTATTGATAGTTTAAATACTATGTGGCTGTTAGTTGACATTGGTCTGGCTCTGACTCATTGCAACCCAGTAGAATAGAGTAGAAATGTCCTAGTGGTTTTCCAGTTTATGGAAGCCAATAGCCACATTTTTCTCTCATGGAGCAGCTAGTGGGTTCAAACCACCAGTTTTTATGTTAGCAGCCCAGTGCTTCACCATTGCACCACCAGGGCTCGTTAAGTAAATATTCCCAGACAAACCATTGCTTGTCAGTTCCAACTCATAGTGACCCTATAAGGTTTCCACGGCTGTAAATCATTATGGAAGCAGACTGCTACATCCTCCTCCCTTGAAGCAGCTGGTGGGTTCCAAACGCCGACATTTTGATTAGCAGCCTACTGCTTTAACCACTACGCCATCAGGACTACTCTAAGGAAGTAATAGATGGGTACAATTTGATACCATTTATCTCTGTACCAATTACCTTTCCTGGTGCTTTAAGAATCAAGGAAGAAGGCACATCCCTTTGATCTGTTAGGAACTAGGCCCAACTCCAACTGCTCTCCTGGAGAAAGTCTGCAACAAATCTCTTTGCCTTATGTATGTCCTTAAAAGCCCTTTGTTTTCTAAGCTTTCAATGACTTGAGAGAAGGAATTTTCCCTGAGATGGCATGAAATTGAAGGGAAGGAACTTAAAATAGACCACTTAGCCTATCTGGCAGTGTCAATTACAAAGTCTAATAACTTGCTTGTCTTTGTTTCTTTAAAAATATTGCATACACTAAAAGATACACAAAGGCATTTTATATTGCTATTGTTTGACTGCATTTGAGTTAGTTCTTTTTTATTTTTTTTTTTCCTTCTAAAAGTATGTTATTGTTATTTGGATTCAGAAAGAAAACCATAAAGCTTTTGATACTTGAAATTGCTAAAAATACTTAGGTTTCTTTCTGTCATGTCAAACAGAAAGGTCATGTTTGTGACGCAAACTTTAAAATTACATGAACTTTGCTCTTCACAAATGAAAAACAAACAAACAAACAAACAAAAAACCCAAACTTACTGCCATTGGATCGATTAGACTCAGAGCAACCCCTCCTTGGGTTTCCGAGGTGATATCTCTACGGAAGTAGATAACCCAGTCTTCCTTCGGAGGAGTGGCTGACAGGTTTGAACCGCCAGCTTTTGTTAGCAGTCAAATGTCTTAGGCATTATGCTGGCCACCAGAGCTCCATAATAAATGAAAGAGTCATGGTAATCAGTGATAAATTTTTATTCATTCAAAAATGTAAATTAAGGTAGTAAAGTAAGTGAGGTAATCTTCCTCAATTTTTTTTTTTTTTTTTTTTGCCAAAATTGTTGTATATACTGGACCTTAATATACAAATCCTCTGGGTTTTGCAAAAAAGATTATTTTATGTTATTTATTATTATATTTAGCTGCTTTTCAGTGAAGAAAAATGAAATTTGGCTCAAATAAGTAAAAATTAAATATACCCTTTATGCATGAAGCCATTACTTTTTCAGAAAGATTCCTTTTTAAAACTATTAATACATTTGATTTTCAACTTAGAGGAGCCATAAAGGATTTTTTTTTTTTTTTTTTTAATGTCTAGACTTTATTTAGGCTGAATATGCATCATTCTTAGGTCACAAGGAAATGTCTGAGTTTATTCTGAAACTCATTTTAATGAGACAAAAGTCTTATGGACTTATTGCCACATTTATTTTATTGTTTATTCCTTTATTTACATATGTATGCGTGGCTGTGTACTTTTTTATATCCTGTACTTTTTTGTTCACGAATGTATTGTGAACATTTATCTACTTCATGATTTTTAATAATTGAAGATATTTTATTGTATGGTGATACCATAATTTATCTAGCCATTTAAATGTTACTATATTTTTAGGTTGCTTTGATATTTTTTCTTTTCTACCTTCTTTTTTCCTTTCTGTCTTTTCTTTTTTCTTGTATTCTTCCTGTTCTTCATCAGCTTCTCTGTTTCTTTGGTAGCATAGTGTTTCAGAGGTAGAATTTCTGATTTCTAATGAATTGACATATTTCACAAAACTATGTGTAGGTAGGTGGTGGTGTTATTGTATTTGGTAAGAATGTATGCCTTATAACTAGTGAGCCCCTCCATTGTACAAATTTAATTATTTCTTAAATTCAGTAAATTTTTCTTCTACTTAATCTCTAATATTGTTTTAATGACAGTTATTCTATCTTATATTTCTAGAACTTCAATTTTATATATTGTTAATATACATCAGTTTACCTTGCCCATGTTAGTCCTTTTTTCTCAGTTCATATTTCATTAACATTTTGGAAAGAAACTCCTTCCCCATGTCTTTGCCTTCCCTATTTTAGAGCTCTGGTGGCGTAGTGCCTAAGGTACTTGACTGCTAATCAGAAGGCTGGCGGTTCAAACCCACCAGCCATTCCTCGGAAGGAAGGCTGAGCAATCTACTTCCTCAGTGATACCGCCTCGGAAACCCAAGGAATGGTCGCTATGATTCGGGACCGACTCGACGGCACAGAACAACAACAACAATATTTTGGACGAGGTCATCTTTGCCTCTGACATACTTGGGCAGCTGCTTCTAGATTCCTTTGAGAGCTGAATCTTAGACAAAGTCTAGAGGACAGGACATTTATGTGGAGATTATGAACCCAGGAAGAGGAGTGATACAAGATAGGTAGGGAATCTAATACAATGATACTGTATTGAGTCAGTTGCCCGGTACTCAACCCTCTTAGACAAACTAAAAAGTGGGAGAAAATGTTTGCAAAATACATTTCTGATACATTCTTGCATCCTACATCCTATTTGATTCCTTTATTTAAATGAAATTTTGAATAAAGTAAATTTATAGTTATAGAAAACAGATTAGTGCTTGTTTTGGGTTGGCAATTGGGAAAAGTTGATTGATTACTATGGAAAATGGGAGAATTTGGAGTGATGTTTAAACTGTTCTCTATCTTTATTTTAATTATGGTTACAAGACTATGTATTTGTCAAAATGCACAGAAGCATACATTCTAATAAATACATTTTATATTTAAATTATACTTTATTAAAAAATAAGTTAGATAACAGGCCACTGAGCAGTGAGAATCAACTTGATGGCAGTTAATGAGTTATCAAATCTTTAATGTATCTCTCCCCTGCCTTTGACTTGCTCCTCTGTTGAGCTCTTTGTTGACATGCAGGCTTAGTTTTGAGTTTGGAGATTTACTATTGTTTTTTATATTTCAGCTGTGTCAAGGCCTGTAGTTGCATCTTTATTGTGGACTTCTGTGTCCCAGTGGAGATATAGGCTATGCTGGGATTTTGCTTTGGGTTTCTTAATGCAAAGCTATGCAAGATTCTCATTGTAGTACTTGAAAATAGTGAGTTTTTTTTCACTTCTGTTGAGTCATTTCTGACTCATAGCGCCCCTTCCTTGGGTTTCCCAGGTGATATCTCTACAAAGGTAGATTGCCCAATCATCCTTCTGGAGAGTGGCTAGTAGATTTGAACTATCAGCCTTCTGGTTAACAATCAAATGCCTTAGGCACTATGCCAGCAGAGTTTCCTTTTTTTTGGCACTTTTCCTAGACATGATGCTATGGCAGTGCATTATTAGGGGGGCTTAAGCCCTTAAGTGGGAGCTCTGGTAGCATAGTGCCTAAGGCACTTGACTGCTAACCAGAAGACTGGTGGTTCAAACCCACCAGCCACTCCTCGGAAGGAAG
>NW_006921598.1:20001458-20010228 GCF_000298275.1 Orycteropus afer afer
TTGATTGCCAGTCTCATCATGGGGAATAACTACCACCAGCTGCCAGCCACTCAACCAGGCCCAACCAAGCTGACATACAAATTTAACTACCACAGATGGGGTGACACAAAGATGACACTAAGATCTATGGCAGTGGCAACTGCAGGTGAGCCAGTGCCACACAAGGAAGGGCTGCCAAGCCAGTGGCATGACTAGGACACAGTGCTTGCTTCTGCACCATTCTCACTGTCATTGCTGTGTTTGAGCCCATCGTAGCAGCCACTCTGTCAATCCATTTTGTTGAAGGCCTTCCCCTTTTTCACTGACCCTCTCCTTCACCAAGCATGACATCCTTCTCCAGGGACCGGTTCTTCTGCAAACATGTCTAAAGTACATGAGACAAAGTCTGTCCATTCTCACTTCTCAGGAGTACTCTGGATGTACTTCCAAGATAGATTTGTTAGTTGTACTGGCAGTGCAAGGTATTTTCACTATCCTTTGCCAACACCACAATTCAAATGTAACAATTCTTCAGTCTTCCTTATTCATTGTCCAGCTCTCATATGCGTATGAGGCTATTGAAAAAACCACGGCTTGAGTCAAACACACCTTAGTCTTCAATGTGGCATCTTTGCTCTTAAAACACTTTAAAGAAGCCTTTTGCACCAGATACACCCAATGCAATACTTTATCTTTTGGATTCAAGAGAAATGAAATCTCTGGCAACTTCAATCTTTATTACAATTTTCATGATGTTGCTTATTGGATCCCTTGTGAGGATTTTTGTTTTTTTTATGTTGAGGTGTAATCCATACTGAAGGCTGCAGTCTTTGATCTTCATCAGTAAGAGTTTCAAGTCATCTTCACTTTCAGCAAGCACGGGTCATGTTATCTGCATATTGCAGGTTGTTATTGAGTCTTCCTCTTCCTCCAATTCTGATGCTGCTTTCTTCTTCATATGGTCCAACTGCTCACATTATTTGCTCAGCACAAAGATTGAATAAATATGGTGAAAGGGTACAATGACACACACCTTTCCTGATTTAAAAATATGTGATATCCCCTTGTTCTGTTCGAATGACTCCTCTTGGTCTATACACAGGTTCCTCATGAGCACAATTCTGTTCTGGAATTCCTATTGATCTCTATGTTGTCTATAAGTTGTTATGATCTACACAGTCAAATGCCTTTTCATAGTCAATAAAACACAGGTAAACATCTTCCTGGAATTCTTTGCTTTCAGTCAAGATCCATCTGACATCAGCAATGATATCTCTCATTTTTTGCCCTTTTCTGAATCTGGCTTGAATTTCTGGCAGTTCTCTTGAATTTCTTGAATTTCTCTGTCAATATATTGCTGCAATTGTTTTTTAAATATCTTCAGCAAAATTTTATTTGAGTGTGACAATAATTATATTGTTCAATAATTTCTGCATTCAACTGAAAATATTGATTTCTTGCAGTCAACTGGCCAGGTAGCTGTTTCCCAAATTTCTTGACATAAATAAGTGACAGATTCAGTATTGCATCCATTTCCTGAAACATCTCAAATGGTTTGCTGTCAATTCCTCCAGCCTTCTGTTTTTTGCCAATACCTTTAGTGCAGCTTGGACTTCCTCTAATACTGTCAGCTCCGGATCGTGTGCTACCTCCTGACATGGTTGAACATCCACCAATGCATTTTGGTAGTGACTCCATGTGTTCCTTCCACCTTCTTTTGATGCTTCCTGCATCACTCAATATTCTATCCATTGGACCCTACAATATTGCAACTTGGGGCTTGAATTTTTCCTTTAGTACTTTCAGCTTGAGAAATGCTGAATATGGTCCTTATGGTAGTTAAGTTGGTGTGTCAGCTTGGCTGGGCCTGATTGAATGGTTGGACAACTGGTGGTAGTTATTCCCCATGATGAGACTGGCAATCAACTTCATGCTGGGATGTACCACAAGCAGCTGAGTAGCTGTTTTAGGAATGTAGTCTGCTTCCTGCCTGTAAGAAGCAGCTTTGGGAATGGACTCTAGCTTGTGGCACACTTGAACCCTTCATGTAGCCAAGTTCTTCAGCAGCCTTCCATGCTTTGCCAATCATGGGGCTTTCGATTAACATGAATCAATGGTCTGCCATGTTGTTTGGTAACATTGGGACTGTGCCTTTTACTTGTCAACTTTAGGTTTGTCAGCCTCAGCAGCCAGCAGCTATATGAGAGAAGAGAAGCCTCTAGCTCCAATGGGCCAGGAGCAGGAGGCAGAGCTGAAGCCCAAGGTTGAGGGGCTTTCACCCAGTCCCTAGAGCCTGGAACTTTGAACTCAGACTTCTAGCCCCCCAGACTGTAAGAGAATAGACTGTTTGTTAAAGCCATTCCATTTGTGATATTTTCAGTTAGAGCAGCATGAAGTAACCAGAATAGTCCTCTCTTTTAGTTCTCTAACTTCAAGTTTTTGCACATTTCACTATAGCACTCTACTTTGTCTTTTCAAGCTGGCTTTGAAATCTTCTAAGGCTTTTTTACTTCATCATTTCTTCCATTAACTTTAGGCAGTATATGTTCAAAGGCAAGTTTCAGAGTGTCTTCTGGCATTCATTTTGGTCTTTTCTTGCTCTCTTGTTTTTTGACCTTTTGCTGTCTTCAGGTATTATGTCTCTGATGTTATTCCATGACTCCTCTGGTCTTTGGATATTAATGCTGAATATGTCAAATCTATTCTTGAGACTGTCTAAATTCAAGTAGGATGTAGTCAAGATTGTGCTTGGCTTTCATGGAGTTGTTTTAATTTTCTTCAGCTTCAACTTTAATTTTCATAGTAACAGTTGGTAGTATGTTCCACAGTAGGCTCATGGCTTTGTCTGATCAATGACACTGAGTTTTCCATTGTATTTTTCCACAGATATAGATTAGATTCCTGTGTATTCCATCTGGCAAGGTCCACATGCATAGTCACAATTTCTGTTGTTGAAGAAATGTATTTGCAATGAAAATAAGTCATTGATCTTGCAAAATTCTATCATGCAATCTCCAGAATCATTCCTATCAAGACAGCCATATTTTTCAACTACTGATCTTTATTCTTTGTTTCCAACTTTAGCTTTCAATCGCCAGTAACTATCAATGAATCTTGATTGCATCACTTAGTTCAGCACCTTTTCCCTCGCTTCTACTTCAATGAAGTTGTTTCATATATATTTAATAAAATTAATATTATTTTGTTAGAGTCTGCATTGCATCTCAGGATTCTCTGATGTTTTAGATTATTTTTCAAAAAGATTTTCAGGCATTAAGGTTTCCTTTGTGATATGAAGTTTTAGGAGTTTTGAATAATGAACAGTATCATGTATCTACTCTTACAGTACCATACAGAATATTTTTAGTTAAGAAAAAAAGAAAAAAAAAACTCTGTGCCTTATCTATTCAATCCTCCTTCTACTCCCAAAACCTTGGCCATCGCTGATCTATTTACCAACTCTAGGGTTTTGCCATTTCCAAAATGTCATGTAAATTGAATACTACAGTTGATTGTATTTATATTTTTCAGATTGGCTTCTTTCACTCAGCAATATGCATTTAAGATTCATCTTTTGTTCCAAGGCTTGATAGCTCAATCCTTTTTACTGTTGAGTAGTATTCCATTATATGAAGCTTCACAATATATTTATCCATTTACCCATTGAAAGTTATCATCATTATATCCATTTTTTGTTGATTTATAAGTAAAACTGCTATAAACTTTTAAGTATAAAATTTTATGTACGTATATATGTTCTCATTGGTTGGCTAAATACCTAGGAGCATAATTGCTGGCTCATAAGATTATATTTAAGTTTGTAAGAAAATTTCCAGTTGTTTTTCAAAGTGGCTGTACCATTTTGCAATCTAAAACATATGATAGATGTTGCCCTACTACCTCACCAGCATTTGGTGGTGTCAGTTTTTGAATTTTAGCTATTCTGATAGATATAGGTGTACCTTATTGTTGCTTTAATCTACATTTCCCAAGAGACAAATGATGATGAACATATTTTCATATGTTCATTTCCTGTCTGAATATTTCTCCTGGATGAAGTATCTGTTCAAATCCTTTGTCTATGTTTTTGTTTTCTGATTATTAAGTTTATTATTAAGTTTTAAGAGCACATTACATGTTTTGAATAGAAATCCTTATAGATATGTTTTTTGCAAACATTTTTCTCAGTCTGTGTTTTGTTGTTTTATTCTCTGAATAATATCTTTCAAGCAGAAGTTGTTACTTTTAAATAAGTCCATCTTCTTTCTTTTCTTTAATCTTTCATGGATTATGCTTTTGGTGTTGTGTTGAATAAACACAACACCAAATCCCAGACCATAGAAATTCTTGCCTACTTTTTCTTCTAGAAGTTTTATTGTTTTAAATTTTATACTTAGTTCTATGATTAATTTTGAGTTAATTTTTGTGTAAGGTCTAAGATCTATATTTATGTTCAATTTTTGGCATATGAATATACAATAATTCTAGTATCACTTATAGAAAAGTCTTTACTTCTCTGTAAAATCTCAGTTGATTATATTTGTTTGGATTGATTTTTCAGCTCCCATAGAACTATGTGTCTAGTCTTTCTCCAATACCAAACTTTTTTGCTTATTGTAACTATCCCCTTTATCTATTTCTCCTTGTGTGAGTTTTGTTCATTTGTATCTTTCAAGGAATTGTTGAATTTTCCTCTAATTATCAAATTTGTGGTTATAAAGTCATTTATAGTATTCCTACTTACCATGTCAATATGCATTATAATTAGTAGTAAAGTCCCCTTTTTCATTCCTGATATATTGCTAACTCCTCTTTCTCTTTGACTGGCTTAGCCTCCCTGAAAGTTTACTAATTTTGTTAGTCATTTCCAATAACAAACTTTTGGTTAAGCTGGTTTTATATAAACTGTTGAAACTGTTTTCTTGTTTTCAATGCATTTGTTTTCTTCTCTGTGTATTATTTCTTTTCTTCTTTCTTTAATCTGAATTTGATGTTTTTTTCCCTAGTTTCTTTAGGTGAATGCTTAGGTTACTGATTTTAGAACTTTCTTGTTTTCCAATACATGCATATAATGCTATAGATTTCCTTCTAAGCACTAATTTTACTGCATCCTACACATTTTGGTAAGTTGCTTTTTCATTTTCATTTAATTAAAAATATTTTTAAAAATTTCTCTTGTGATGTTTTATTTATCCCATGGATCATTTAGGAAAGTACTGTTTAATTTCCAAATATTTGAGGATTCCTCCAGCTATCTTTCTGTCATAGATTTCTAGTTGGATTCCATTGTGGTCTGAGACCATGCCTTGTATGATTTTTAATCTTTCGAAATTTTGGGGGTCTGTTGTACTGCCCAGAATGTTGTCTTCCTTAGTGATTGTTCCATGTGAGCTTTACAAACTGAACAAACAAACTCACTGCAGTCCAGTGGGATCCAATTCATAGAGACCACTTGTTGCATTCCCAAGGCAGTGTCTCTGTGGAAGTAGATTGCCCGACCTTCCTTCCGAGGAGTGGCTGGTGGGTTTGAACCACCAGCCTTCTGGTTAGCAGTCAAGTGCCTTAGGCACTACACTACCAGAGCTCCTAATGTGAGCTTTGTTGATAGACCTAGTGATCAGAAACTAGGTCTATCAATGAAGAGCTCTGGTGGTGTAGTGCCTAAGACATTTGATTGCTAACCAGAAGTCTGGCAGTTCAAACCCACCAGCCACTCTTCAGAAAGAAGGTTAGGCAATCTACTTCCATAGAGATACTGCTTCAGAAACCCAAGGAAGGGTCACTATGAGTTGGATCTGACTCCATGGCAATGGTTGCATTTTTCTCGTTTTAGGTCTATCAATTACTAACAAAGGGGTATTGAAGACTTCAGTCATCCTTCTGGATTTGTCTATTTCCTCTTGCAATTCTATCAGATTTTGCTCATGCAGTTTAATTATACAAAATGTTTTCAAATTATCAAACAATATCAAAATATTTTGAAACACCTTAATTTATCATCATCTTCTGAACAATGTGGAAGTGTTCTGCTACTATAATTACAAATAGCAATTTAAATTAATTTTAAACATTATTTTGAAAATCACAATAGGAAAATATAAATATTTTCAAAAATTATTCTGTAGATAAACAGAAGTCAGAAATTTGATTTATGTTTTCTCTTTTATACTGTGTTCACACACTTAAATACATTTAAAAATTAGAATTTTCTGTTAGAATTAGTATATTACAGACCTAAAACAAAACAGGATACCAGGTCTACTGAACAAGAGCTCTGAGATGATGGGCAGCCATTTATAAAAGAAAAAAAAAAAAAAATTGCTTTCATAAAGAAAAAGAATACACATAGATTTTGTGGAAATAAATCCATATCTTTTGTGTTGATATATAATGATGGGGAATGTAAAATGACAGGCTTATGAAAGTGAAGGGTAATTAAAGCTCAAAATTAAAACATAAATGTCAATCTGACATTTTCTTTTCTAGTCCTTTATCTTTCTAGGTTTGTGAAGATGTTTTTTATAAAATTGCTTTCTTTTTATCACCTGCAGAGGGTTCACCAGCCCAAATACAAATTTATCCCATGATCTGCTCTACGGTCTGAAAATGTGACCTTTAAATATCACTAATCTTCTAATGAACATGATAACAAGAACATAAAATATGATCTGAGAGTATATTTTGAGAAAAACATCATTCTCGAGTTAGTATTTTAAAGGAAATGTCATCAGCATTAAAATGAACTCCAATTTTCATGGATGAGTGATTAGGAGCTGAATAAAAGAGCAACTCTTCCACAAAAGTCCCAGTGAATCAGTTGAGTGCACATTTGCAAAACAAAATGCAAGCCTAAACTGTCTGGGAAAATCATCAGAAACATCCCTTTTCTTCTCATAATTGAAGTGAATGGATCTGTAATGCAAGATAGTGCTTTGTATTAGTCTCTTTGTGGTGTTGGTCTTATTTGACATCTTAATTACTTCCCCCGAACACGTAGTGTTAAAGCATTTGTTT
The DNA here is from genome assembly GCF_000298275.1 of Orycteropus afer afer. Taxonomy (NCBI): domain Eukaryota; kingdom Metazoa; phylum Chordata; class Mammalia; order Tubulidentata; family Orycteropodidae; genus Orycteropus; species Orycteropus afer. The sequence goes on from NW_006921598.1 coordinate 20,008,452, forward strand.
CTTTTTTTGAAGTAGAATTATTCACATTGCTTAAATATATGTCATACTTTGAAAGATATTTTAATTAGATTTACATTATAAATATAATATTTTAATGTTATTAAATCAATTTTATCTTGAGAGTTAAAATTTTGAAAAATTTCCATTAAACAAAAGTAAAATCAATTAATAGTAACTTCTGGAACTAAAAATTAAAGATTATTCCAAAGCAGCTTTGGAGATAAAAAATTTTTTCAAGGTTTTTTGGTTTGCTAGATTTTGTCTCCCATTCCCCAACCCCAAAATAGTCTGGAATTTCAGTAGTAGTCTAGGTTACTGAAGGTAACTTACTATCATGCTTATACTACAAGGTTGTGGAAGTAAACCCATCATATGATTAAGAAATCCTCCTTTTTAATAGACATTTCTTCTTGCTACTGAATTATGTGGCATTCCATAAAAATTCTTTGTACAAGGATGATTTCTATTATTGCAGTACAAGGAACAGATGTAGGAACAAAGACTAAAAGCCAAGATTTGACTGAGTGGAGGGCTAGATGACAGTTGACCCAGAATAAAGGGTTATATGACAATGCTCTCTTCCAGATACTCTATTTTTAAAACCTTTTGTGATTTTCATTCATGTTCAAATGTATATCCTACTTGTAATACCATCTAGAATTAGCTTCCATCTAGTTTTGAAAGTTTAGATTCTGTTCTTCCATCATTTTTTCTATAAAATCTGTTTCCACCTGAGGCACAGAGTTGGAGCTATTTAGTTTTTAATTGCTTGCTGCTAGACCTGCTTACTTGTTTTTTTAAGGAAAGAAAGAAAAGACCAAAATGGATATCAGAAGAGAGTCTGAAATTTGCTCTTAAATAGAGAGTAGCTAAAGTATATAGGAAAAATGATGAAGTAAAAGACCTGAACAGAATATTTCAAAATGCAACTTGAGAAAACAAAGTAAAGCATTATAATGAAATGTGCAAAGACCTGATATAAGAAAACCAAAGGGGAAGAACACACTAGACATTATTGAATGATGTATGAAGAATCAAAAGACGATGGAAGAAGTACACAGAGTCACTGTATCAGAAAGAATTGGTGGATGTGCAGCCATTTCAGGTGGTAGCGTATGGTCAAGAGCCAATGGTACTGAAGGAAGAAGTCCAAGCTGCACTGAAGGTATTTGCGAAAAACTAGGCTACAGGAATTGGCAGAATACCCACTGAGATGTTTCCACAAAGAGAAACAATATTGAAGTGCTCACTCATTTATGCCAAGAAATTTGGAAGACAACTACCTGGCCAACTGACTAGAAAAGATCCTTTAATACCCATTCCAAAGAAAGAATTCAAATAGGATGCAGAAATCATTGAACAATGTAATTATTATCATACACAAGTAAAATTTTTCTGAAGATAATTCAAAATGGTAGTAGAAGTATATAAACAGGGAACTACTTGACTGCTAACCAGAAGGCTGGCGGTTCAAACTCACCAGCCACTCCCCAGAAGGAAAATGGGGCAATCTACCTCTGTAGTGATAGTGCCTTGGAAACCCAAGGAGGGGTCGCTATGAGTCAGGGCTGACTCAACGGCGCATAACAACAACAACATGAGAAATTCAAGACAAATTCTGAAGAGTATTTGGAATGAGGTATATTGTTGTTGATGTCAGATGGACTTTGGCTGAAAGCAAAGAATACCAGAAAGATGTTTTTGATATTTTATTGACTATGCAATTGTGAAGAAAGGGAATTCCAGAACACTTAATTGTGCTCATGTGGAACCTGTA
>NW_006921598.1:20019418-20023458 GCF_000298275.1 Orycteropus afer afer
GGTCCAAGATTAACTTCTGTGTCTGTGTCAATTGGTTTTCCTTTTCTTCGTTGAAGAGGGTCTGTGCAGTCCTTCTATCTAGTCCGTCATCTTCTGCTCCTCTTTAAGAAACATCATTCTTAATGAAGAAAAGATTGAAGTTGGCAAAGATTTTATTTTAATTGGATCCACAATCAATGCTCATGAAGCAACAGTCAAGATATTAAATGATGTGATTAAGTTGGACATATTTAGACATACTTGCTGAAGAGAACTCTTGAAAGAATTAAAAAAGACTGATGTCACTTTGAGGACTAAGGTGTGCCTGACCCGAGCTATTGTATTTTTAATCACCTCGTATACATGCAAAGGCTGAACAAGGAGTAAGGAAGATGAAAAAGAATTGATGTCTTTGAATTATTGTTTTAGTGAAGAATATTAAATATACCATGTATTGCCAGAAGAACTCACAAATGTGTTTTGGAAGAAGTACAGCCATAATGCTCCTTAGAAGAGAGGATGATGAGACTTTGTTTCACATACTTTGGACATGGTATCAGAAGGGACCAGTCCCTGAAGTAGGACATCATGGTTGGTAAAGTAGAAGGCCAATGAAAAAGGGAAGACCCTCAACAAGATTGACTTACATAGTGGCTATAACAATGGGATCAAACATAGAACGTAGCAATGATTGAGAGAATGATGTAGGCCTGAACAATGGTTCGTTCTATTGTACACAGTGTCACTGTGAGTTAGAACCATCTCAATAGCACCTGACATCAATAACATACACTTTAAATTTCCTCCTAGAACCCACCTGTTTCTCTGCAAAAAGAATCTGACTACCTAATAAAAACCAATTTCCATTGAGTTGATTCCAAATCATGGTGATCTCATGTATTCAAAATAGAACTGTGTTCCATAGAGTTTTCAGTGGCTGATTATTTTTGGAAGTACATTGCCAGGTCTTTCAATGTGCCTGTGGGTGAACTGGAGCTTTCAACCATTCACTTAGATGCCTAGCACATTAATTGTTTCTACCACCTAGGGACTCCCTAATAAAAACTCTGAATTATCCTGATTTCTGGAAAACACCAGAGAAAGAAATGCATACTCACTCTCTCTGTAATGAGCAGATGTAGAATTATTTTTCTGTATATAGAAATCAGGTCTTTTGTAAAATTGTTGTATTTTTTTTTAACACTAACATTTTAAAATCAATATAAAAATATCATTTCCCTATTTTCTATCTTACATTTGAAAATTTTAGCAGTTTTATCTTAAGAGTTCACCGGCTGCCTTTTGGAATAAAGTGGGATATTACTGCTTGAGAATAATAAAGTGGATGAATGTCAGCCTGAACCAGTAAAAACTATAAATCATACAATATATATAAAGAGATAGTCATGCTTTCCTTTAATAATAAGACTAGCTAAAATGTTTGTTTTGTTTTGTTAATTTCATGGTTACACATTAAGCATTTTTAGATTTAATATCAGTTCAAAGTTCTCCTCAAATATTTTTGACACTATTTATCTCCTTAGCAGTTTTTTTTTTTTCTTTATAAATGCTGAAAAGATAAGCTTAGATCAGAATGCATTTCATAACGAATTTCCAATTAGTGGGATTAGTGAGGTATTACAATCATTAAAATTCATGAAAATTACTGTAGGCAGTGAGCAAAAATGAATTGTCCTGAAATTAGTCTTGATTATATTTTAAACTTAATCATAGTTTCCTTTACTTAAGAGAACTGATTTGATCATGTAAACCTTATTTGTGACTATTAATGAGAAATATCAGGCTAACAAAATCTTTCATAAAAATATTTGAATTTAATTAATTATATATAGAGAACACGAAGGCAACTACAGATAATCCTTTGTACATTCTCCTATTTTCAGCCAGGGAACAATGCATTAGTTAAACTCATGGCTTACACTTAAAAGCTCAGAATAGATAGTTCTTTAGCCGTAAAATGTTCTATAATTAAAAAAAAAAATTGGCATATTTTTTAATGCACTTTCTTTTTTGTGATGGATTGTGAGATTGATCAAATATTACTGACAAATTTAAAAGTATAATATATGAAAATCAAGTTTTATGATATGTTAAAAAAATCAGTTATTTTTGGAAGACTGTTTAATAATTTCCTGTGATTTAATTACTTTTTCATACAGATTAAATACTTCAATTACTTTTAAAACACTTACAAAGTTATTAAGGAAACTCATGTAAGCTCTTTAAAAGTGAAAGAACACTTCAGATTCTAGGAAACGTCTGACCCTTGGTCCTCCCCTTACCCTTACTCTGATCAGTTTCTCAGAGGTAAACAGTATAAAATATGCTAGCTATTTTAGTATTTCCCTGTATAAAATGGTATTTTATCATAATTTAAATATTTTCTATTGATTTGACATTATATATAACATATATATTTAATGTTGAGTTATATATAGGTGTTATGATTGCTCCATTCTTTTTTATTTTTACGTGTTCTTCATGGAGTTAATAGTTTCTCATTCAACTTGCTTCATTATGTTTTTTATCTAGGGCTATATATTTCTATTTTCTATGATAGCCTCTGACATAATTTTCTAGTAGTCAAACCTCTGAGAAAATCTGTAACTTTCATTTCTTCCCCAGTTAGATTTTGTTTGTGGGTTTCTATACTCTTTTTCATATTTTAATTTGTTTCATAGCTATTACGTGGTCCTGCAATTTTCTTTCACTGTTTTCCTGACAATTCTGTACATCTTTTATCATTATTTGTTTATTTTATTTTATTTTGATGTCTATGTTTTGGATCATGTATTTTTCTTTTTCTTGATTTATTCCATTATTTTGGCGGAACACATCTCAGCAGTGTCTTAGGAAAAGGTACATAGGAGGAAAAATATGTGGACCATAAACCAACAAAACCTGTTGCTAAAATCAGTTCTAATTTATAATGACCACATGCATATGAAAATATTCTTCTCACTCTGGATCAATTGTTTGGCTGGGTATAGAATTCTAAGCTGAAAATAAATTTTGCTTAAAGTTTTATGGACGGCTGCCACATTATTCTCTAGATTTCTTCTGCTGCTGTAAAGAAGCACAACACCATTTTGATGTCTGATATTTTGTACATGGGTTTGTTTCTTATTTAGTTTTACTCTCAGGGTATTTCACAATCATATTCTTTGACAATGATATCCTTTACACAAAATTTTCACCAATTTCCTTCTTCTCGTCTCACACATCACCCACTCCTAAGGAAAGAGATGCCTGCAGACTTCTTAGATTCTGAAGCACATAAATGGGCTTGCCAGTTGTTAATATCTTCACTGCAGTCAGCTATAGTTCTGTTTGTTAAGGTGGATACACACATCATCAGCTCTGCAATTATTGCAATTATTGACATATCTTGTCTTGTTTTTTCCTTTCAACTTTTTCTCCTGAACAATTATAACTTTTTCTCATTTAAATAGAACAGACTAAAAGACATAAACATATGTAGTCAATTTGCCACATTTAACTGAAAAACTATTGAACCACATTTAAATTTATTTTATTAATATAAGATAATCACCTAAATTATTTTTATATCAAGAATTATTTTTCTATTTTGTATTTTTCCTTTATTTTAAACAACTAAATTAGTTTCAAATATGGGTCTTTAATACATGAACAAATCAAGTGTTAACATGAATGATTACTGTAGTTGTTAGTTGCTCTCAAGTCAATTCTGACTCATAGTGACCTGCATGTGCAGAGTAGAACTGCTCCTTAGGGATTTCAAGGCTGTGACCTTTTGAAGAAAATTGCCAGTCCTGTTTTCCAAGATAGCTATCGTTAATCTGGCAAGACGAAGCACTAAGCAGTTTTGAAAAATGAATTATTTTAGAAAATACAGCGTACATTTCAACTTACTAAAAACTGGTTTATTATTGTTGTTGGAAACCTTCCCAATTAAAGTGCTTAGTCTTAATTAGAACTAAATACACCTACTCCTTCCTTATTGCCTGTCTTGTTACCTGATATTATGCATTTACAATGTTGTTGTTGTTGTTAAGTGC